>NC_068449.1:47243400-47843400 GCF_023373465.1 Oncorhynchus keta | reverse complement strand
TAAAAAGTATTAAAAGGAGACAGAACGCGATCGGACCACCATCTAATTGGCCTCCATATAACTCTTACAGAATTTCCACGTGGACAGGGATATGGGAAATGTCATCAAAGTCTATTGGAAGACAATTTATTCTTAATTAACTAAGAGAAAATCATTCAGAATTTACTTTTTTCTGCACAACAGAAGATCCCCTTATTGTATGGGTCACTTTTAAATGTACTTTTAGAGGCCATTCAATACAATACAAATCAAAAGCAGTTTAGCTCAAAGGAGATTAGACTAATAAGGAAATAGTGGAAATAACAGTGCAGGTAGATGGTAATGGAAACTGTATTATAGAGGTACAAAATAGGTTAGAGGAAAAACAAAAAAAGAATTTGGGGTACTTATTCTAGAACATTATTCAAGAACAATCAAGAGTAATGTATTATAAAAAATAAAGCGAATTGGATGAAAAATTGTGAAAAATGCACAAACGTTTTATTGAATCTTCAACATAGAAATGCTACAAAAAAGAATTTACAGAAACTCATTACAAATGGAGTCATCCATGATTCACCAAATTATATTTTGAAAGAAGCTAAATCTTTGAAACATATGTTTTATTTTTGTATTTTTTTCAGTCTCCTCCATTTCCACTGAATGATGTTAACTATAAGGATTTCTTTCCTAATAATAATGTAAAATTAACAAATTTACAGAAAGACCTGTGCGAAGGCCAATGTACAAAGGAGGAACTGTTTAAGGCAATTAAATATTTTCAATCTGGAAAAACACCAGGGCTTGATGGTATACAAGTAGAAGTACATCAGACCTTTTTGATGTACTCAAAGATCCATTATTAGCGTGTTTTAATTCATCCTATAAAAATTGTAGACTTTCAGGTACTCAACAAGGTCTGATTTTATTACTACTAAAACAGGACCCAGGTGATAAGTATAAAGATCCAGTCCATTTTAAAAAATGGAGGCCTCTTACACGAAAATCCTGCCGAAATGCATTGCACATAGAATAAAAAACTATTTTACCAGATATTGTTCATCCCGATCAGACATGTTTTTTACATGGACGATATATTGGAGATAATATACGACAATTACTTGAAACAACATGATGAAACATCAAAGATATCAGGCTTGGTCTTCATAGCAAATTTTGAAAAGGCGTTTGATAAAGCACGACTAGAATTTATATATCTATATATATATTTCGGTGAATCTCTTATACAATGGGTTAAAGTTATGTACAGGAACCCCAGATGTAAAATAGTCTGGCTACTTCTCAAAAAGTATTGAGCTTTTAAGAGAAGTAAAACAAGACTACCTGTTTGTTTCCATATCTATATACTACAGTATCTCAGCAGCGCTTCCCTTCCTCTTTTTTCTACACATTTACTCATGCTCTTATGTTGATTCAATTTAAGTCCAGGTTACATTTTGTAACATCAAGAGTAATGCAGTCATCTCCTGATAAATGAGTGAGTGAATGCATATGTTTATGTACATAATGCATTTACTTGAACGCAGACTCAGTGATATGACGTGACCACACGCAGTAGTGTGAACCACCCTCCAAGATCCCACTTTTCATTACATTATCTACAGCTACTGTTATTGTCATGTTGGTTAATCTAATCTGCAAAGAACTTGTGCTTGCCATTTCATCCTTGGGCACAGTGAGATACACAGATGCGCTACATACACTACCACTGCAAACACTCCAAGAGTGAAGAGAGCAGCTGTGTTTCTGGATTTTGCCATCTCCTTCTTCAAGTCCCCCTTTGGTCACTGGCTGCCTGTCGAGGGCAAGTGACGGGCAGAACCACCCATAGCACCCACCTCCTTTCTATCCCACATGCCAGAATAGAGAGATGGCAACAACAACAAAAATCACCCAGACTCTATTTCTGCAAACTCTGAGGATCTCCCTCTTCTCATATGATGTACTTTACTTCTCATTCATACCTTTATTTTCTCAACTAAATGGTGTTTTATTGTTTATGTTTCGATGTTAGCCTATACCCATATATTTCAGTCTACAACTGCCACGTGGGTCTATTAGATCAAATAAACAAGTGCACGACACATCTGTTCCACAAAAATTGAAACCTTTTTTCATTTTTCAATCTTATTTACTGACAGGTTGGTTTTCACAAGTTGTTCATTTAATTAATCAATTAGGTCAATTCATTGTTGTAAATCCCTTTTTGGTATTTGTGAGTTCAACATTATTCAACTGTTTGTTATGTCCTGTATTACATTCAACCACAAGTGCACTACTGTAGTACTGAGCTATGACATGTGGTGGAGGAAGGGAGACAGGAAAGGAATAACAATAGTAATATGACTAATGAAAGCATACTTTTAAGACAAGACAAGAGGAGGGAAGCTCAAAATAAAAACATGCCAGCCAGATGAGCCAGTGTATGAACTGAATTGCACATGAATGAATTGACAATAGCTGCATAGGCGCTCACTTGGTGATCTGAAAGCTAAGTTAATGTGCAGAGTTTCCACTTTTTTGTTGTTGTTGCCATTTTGAATCGTAGAAACTCGTTTTAGCAGCATAATTGTCACGGGAAATCAGCTTTGTTTACATACCGGTTTTGTCTGTAATGATCTCCAAAATTGGACGCATTAGTTCATCACACCATTGATACAGTAACGGACGCTAACAACTAATTGAATCCTATTGTGGCGCAGAGATGGACACATTTTGGTAAGTGGACAGTATTTGTCATGACAGGCCATCAATCTTAAAAGTTATTTTTGGAGGGGTTGGGGGCGCCCAGGGCAGTTGTCAGTTCGGTAATCGGCCTTGGATGTAAGGTAATACTACTCATTACTTATTGATATACTATTTATTTATTATGTTCCATGCATCACATTATTTTAATTGAGTGTGACAATAGGAAAAACAGTAAATCAAGAATCTGGGTAGAATTTTATATTGTGTCTTTGTGCAAAAATAATTTGCTCTTAAATTACCGTCCAGGTAAAATAAAAATTGCACGATAGCTAGCTACCTAACTAAGTATTCAGGGGAAGTATTGCATACTACGAACCAAAAACTGACCAAGAACCATATCTGGGAAACACATCTCAACACATGCGCATATTGTAACAGGGCGACAGGTTCCGCAGCCTTGGCCATCTGCTAAATGTACCTCTTGTCATTCCTCTGTATCGGTCGAGGACCTTGACACTATTCGGACTGGCGAGAACGCGCTCTCGCGTTGTCCTCTCTGCACGCTCCCGTGCCACCTTCAGTTCCAGTTGCTGTAGTTTCCTCCGCAATGTCCTATTTTCTTTCTGGCTTTGAGTTATTTCCAAACGAAACACTGCATAGTCGTCGTCTACGAGTTTACATATGTCTGCCACGGCTGAATTCGCTAACACCTCCATGATGGAGGCTATTTGAGTGTGAAAAACCATAACGTTACTGTTACAGTTAGCCATTGTTAGCAAACGTTAAACAGATAACATCTATCAGCTAAATTCTGTCTCCAACGCGAATTAAACACTACCTGGAGTGAGAATATGATGCTGAGCAGTTAAATGAGACATATTTTGAGTTCCAGGGTAATAATAAATGTCTAAATAACAATAATAAAAACGCTAACGTGGAAACTGTTTCTCAGGCACTGGTCACTTCCGTTTACACTGAAGAGAAATTATCTTATTGGTTGGCGTCATAGCCCAAAGGGTGTGGTTAAATTGAAAAAGTATGCGCTCTATTCTTTTAAATACGGTACTGCTTATTACATCAAGTCTCCGATGATCGTTATCTTTCAAGCTGAGAGCAGACTTGTTTAGAAAGAATACAGTAGAAAATACTGACTTAATTCCATTTACATCACCTCAGTATTTGAATTTATTACGGATCCCTATTGGCAGCCGCTACTCTTCCTGGGGTCCGGCAAATTTAGGGCAAATATACAATTTAAAAAACATGACAATACATTCATAACAGATTTCACAACACACTAAGTGTGTGCCCCCAGGCCCACACTGTGTGTGTATGCATATGTCTGTGCCTATGTTTGTGTTGCTTCTGAGTTCCTACTGTTGCATAAGGTGTTAAAAATATATACAGTGCCTTGCGAAAGTATTCGGCCCCCTTGAACTTTGCGACCTTTTGCCACATTTCAGGCTTCAAACATAAAGATATAAAACTGTATTTTTTTGTGAAGAATCAACAACAAGTGGGACACAATCATGAAGTGGAACGACATTTATTGGATTTTCAAACATTTTTAACAAATCAAAAACTGAAAAATTGGGCGTGCAAAATTATTCAGCCCCCTTAATAATACTTTGTAGCGCCACCTTTTGCTGGGATTACAGCTGTAAGTCGCTTGGGGTATGTCTCTATCAGTTTTGCACATCGAGAGACTGAATTTTTTTCCCATTCCTCCTTGCAAAACAGCTCGAGCTCAGTGAGGTTGGATGGAGAGCATTTGTGAACAGCAGTTTTCAGTTCTTTCCACAGATTCTCGATTGGATTCAGGTCTGGACTTTGACTTGGCCATTCTAACACCTGGATATGTTTATTTTTGAACCATTCCATTGTAGATTTTGCTTTATGTTTTGGATCATTGTCTTGTTGGAAGACAAATCTCCGTCCCAGTCTCAGGTCTTTTGCAGACTCCATCAGGTTTTCTTCCAGAATGGTCCTGTATTTGGCTCCATCCATCTTCCCATCAATTTTAACCATCTTCCCTGTCCCTGCTGAAGAAAAGCAGGCCCAAACCATGATGCTGCCACCACCATGTTTGACAGTGGGGATGTTGTGTTCAGGGTGATGAGCTGTGTTGCTTTTACGCCAAACATAACGTTTTGCATTGTTGCCAAAAAGTTCAATTTTGTTTTCATCTGACCAGAGCACCTTCTTCCACATGTTTGGTGTCTCCCAGGTGGCTTGTGGCAAACTTGAAACAACACTTTTTATGGATATCTTTAAGAAATGGCTTTCTTCTTGCCACTCTTCCATAAAGGCCAGATTTGTGCAATATACGACTGATTGTTGTCCTATGGACAGAGTCTCCCACCTCAGCTGTAGATCTCTGCAGTTCATCCAGAGTGTTCATGGGCCTCTTGGCTGCATCTCTGATCAGTCTTCTCCTTGTATGAGCTGAAAGTTTAGAGGGACGGCCAGGTCTTGGTAGATTTGCAGTGGTCTGATACTCCTTCCATTTCAATATTATTAATTTTGCACGCCCAAGCTTCTTCACAGGTACCTGGACCTGCCTGGTGTGTTCCTTGTTCTTCATTTTTCAGTTTTTGATTTGTTAAAAAAGTTTGAAATATCCAATAAATGTCGTTCCACTTCATGATTGTGTCCCACTTGTTGTTGATTCTACACAAAAAAATACAGTTTTATATCTTTATGTTTGAAGCCTGAAATGTGTCAAAAGGTCGCAAAGTTCAAGGGGGCCGAATACTTTCGCAAGGCACTGTATTGACACAAACCGGTGCGCCTGGCACCCACTATCTCAATTGTCTCAAGGCTTAAAAATTATTAGGTTTTGTACACTCAATGTATATAGATAATGGTGTGTGTACAATGCATTCAGAAAGTATTCAGACCCCTTCCATTTTCCACATTTTGTTATGTTACAGCCTTACTCTAAAATGGATTAAATACAATTTTACCTCAATCTACACACAATACATAATGACAAAGTGAAAACAGGTTTTTAGAAATGTTTGTCAATTTATTACAAATAAAAAACAGATACCTAATTTGCATAAGTATTCAGACTCTTTGCTATAAGACTCAAAATGGAGCTTAGTTGCATACTGTTTCCATTGATCATCCTTGAGATGTTTCTACAACTTGGAGTCCACCTGTGGTAAATTCAATTTATTGGACCTGATTTGGAAAGGCACACACGTCTATACAGTTGAAGTCAGAAGTTTACATACACCTTAGCAAAATACATTTAAACTGAGTTTTTCACAATTCCTGACATTTAATCCAAGTAAAGTTTCCCTGTCTAAGTCAGTTAGGATCACCACTTTATTTTAAGAATGTGAAATGTCAGAATAATAGTAGAGAATGATTTATTTCAGCTTTTATTTCTTTCATCACATTCCCAATGGGTCAGAAGTTTACATACACTCACTTAGTATTTGGTAGCATTGCCTTTAAATTGTTGAACTTGAGTCAAATGTTTTTGGGTTGCCTTCCACAAGCTTCCCACAATAAGTTGTGTGAATTTTGGCCCATTCCTCCTGACAGAGCTGGTGTAATTGAGTCAGGTTTGTAGGCATCGTTGCTCGCACACGCCTTTTCAGTTCTGCCCACACATCTTCTATAGGATTGAGGGGTCAGGGCTTTGATGGCCACTCCAATACCTTGACTTTGTTGTCCTTAAGCCATTTTGCCACAACTTTGGAAGTATGCTTGGGATCTTTGTCCATTTGGAAGACCCATTTGCGACCATGCTTTAAGTTCCTGACTGATGTCTTGAGATGTTGCTTCAATATATCCACATAATTTTTCTGCCTCATGATGCTATCTATTTTGTGAAGTGCACTAGTCCCTCCTGCAGCAAAGCACCCCCACAACATGACGCAGCCACCCCCGTGATTCACTGTTGAGATGGTGTTCTTCAGCTTGCAAGCCTCCCCCTTTTTCCTCCAAACATAACGATGGTCATTATGGCCAAACAGTTCTATTTTTGTTTCATCAGACCAGAGGGCATTTCTACAAAAAGTATGATCTTTGTCCCCATGTGCAGTTGCAAACTAGTCTGCCTTTTTTTGGCGGTTTTGGAGCAGTGGCTTCTTCCTTGCTGAGCAGCCTTTCAGGTTATGTCGATATAGGACTTGTTTTACTATGGATATTGATACTTTTGTACCGGTTTCCACCAGCATCTTCACAAGGTCCTTGCTGTTGTTCTGGGATTGATTTGCACTTTTCACACCAAAGTACATTCATCTCAAGGAGACAGAACGTGTCTCCTTCCTGAGCGGTATGACAGCTGAGTGGTCCCATGGTGTTTATACTTGCATACTATTGTTTGTACAGGTGAATGTGGTACCTTCAGCCATTTGGAAATTGCTCCCAGAGATAAACCAGACTTGTGGAGGTCTACAATTTCTTTCTGCGGTCTTGGCTTATTTCTTTTCCCATGATGTCAAGCAAAGAGGCACTGTGTTTGAAGGTAGGCCTTGAAATACATCCACAGGTACACCTCCAATTGACTCAAATGATGTCAATTAGCCTATCAGAATCTTCTAAAGCCTGTTTAAAGGCACAGTCAACTTAGTGTATGTAAACCTCTGACCCACTGGAATTGTGATACAGTGAATTCGAAGTTAAATAATCTGTTTGTAAACAATTGTTGTAAAAATTAGTTGTGTCATGCACAAAGTAGATGTCCTAACCGACTTGCCAAAACTATAGTTTGTTAACAAGAAATTTGTGGAATGGTTGAAAAATGAATTTTAATGACTCCAACCTACGTGTATGTAAACTTCCGACTTAAACTGTATAGAGGTCCAACATTTGACAATGCATGTCAGAGCAAAAACCAAGCCATGAGGTCGAAGGAATTGTCCATACGGCCCGAGGAATGTGTCGAGGCACAGATCTGGGGAAGGGTACCAAAACATTTCTTGAAGCTTTGAAGATCCCCAAGAACACTGTGACCTCCATCATTCTTAAATAGAAGAAGTTTGGAATCACCAAGACTCTTTATAGAGCTGGCCGCCCGGCCTACTGAGCAATCGGAGGAGAAGGCCTTGGTCAGAGAGGTAACCAAAAACCCGATTGTCACTCTGACAGAGCTCCAGAATTTCTCTGTAGAGATGGGAGAACCTTCCAGAAGGACAACCATCTCTACAGCACTCCACCAATCAGGCCTTTATGGTAAAGTGGCCAGATGGAAGCCACACCTTAGTGAAAGGAAAATGACAGCTAGGGATGTTGCGGTGACAGTTTTACCGCCACACTGGTCAAGTTATGAAGGCCATCAAATTATATCGTGACTGTTGAGTCACGGTAATTAAGCTTCTCCATGTTCTGATGCTGCTGCTGGTTAGTAGCCTACCAAACTTGCTAATTGCCTGGTACTCCGCACTCTATGGTCCCTCTAATCCCTCTGACATCAATACAAATGTAATCAATCAATCAAATGTATTTATGAAGCACATTTTACATCAGCAGATGTCACAAAGTGCGAATCAGAAACCCAGCCTAAAACCATAAACAGCAAGCAATGCAGATGTAGAAGCACGGTGGCTAGGAAAACCCCCCTAGAAAGGGAGAAAACTAGGGAGAAACCTAGAGAGGAACCAGGCTCTGAGGGTTGACCAGTCCTCTTCTGGCTGTGCCAGGTGGAGATTATAAGAGAACATGGCCATTAAGGCCAGATTGTACTTCAAGATGTTCAAACGTTCAAGATGACCAGCAAGGTCAAATAATAATCACAGTGGTTGTAGGGTGCATATTCTGAGTTGAGACAGCAGGTTCGAAAATAGCAGGTCCGGGACAAGGTAGCACCGGTGAACAGGTCAGGGTCCTCAGCCGCAGGCAGAGTTGAAACAGGAGCAGCAGCACGACCAGGTGGACTGGGGCCAGCCAGGAGTCATCAGTGGCTAGCCAAAGCACTTAGAAGGATATCAACAGACCACCAACTTTCCCTGAGACTTGGCTGAAAACCCCAGGTAGGCCAGTTGAGAACAAGTTCTTACAAGTTCTCAACTGCTAGAAAGGGAGAAAAAACTAGGAGAGAAACCTAGAGAGGAACCTAAAATCTATTTACAGTGTGTGCAAATGAGGTAAGATTAGGGAGGTAAGGCAATAAATAGGCCATAGTGGTGAAATAGTTACAATTTAGCATTAACACTGGAGGTATAGATGTGCAGATGATGATGTGCAAGTAGAGATAATGGGGTGCAAAAGAGCAACAAAATATAAATAACAATATGGGGATGAGGTAGTTGGATGGCCTATTTACAGATGGACTGTGTACAGGTGCAGTGATCAGTAAGCTGCTCTGACAGCTGATGCTTAAAGTTAGTGAGGGAGATATAAATCTCCAGCTTCAGTGATTTTTGCAATTCGTTCCAGTCATTGGCAGCAGAGAACTGGAAGGAAAGGCAGCCAAAGAAGGTGTTGGCTTTGGGGGTGACCAGTGAAATATACCTGTTGGAGCATATGCTACGGGTGACCAGTGACTGGGGCTTTACCTAGAAAATACTTATAGATGACCTGGAGCCAGTGGGTTTGGCGACGAATATGTAGCAAGGGCCAGCCAACGAAAGCATACAGGTCGCAGGCCGAGCATACAGGTCGCCCAGCTTTTCACAGGAGTCGCTAGAGCGCGATGGGACAAGGACATCCCTGACGGCCAAACCCTCCCCTAACCCAGACAACGCTGGGCCAATTGTGTGCCACCCCATAGGTCTCCCGGTCACGGCCAGCTGCGAAAGAGCCCAGACTCAAACCAGGATCTCTAGTGGCACATCTAGCACTGTGATGCAGTGCCTTAGACCACTGCGCGGGAGGCCCTAGGCCTTTATGTTTTAATAAGGTTTGTATAACAACTGAAGCGGCCAAATAACTTCTTAAAATTAAGCACATTAATTCACTTTACAAGGAGTGTAGCGCCTAGCTGGCATACATAAGCAGCGTGTGAGTTTCAAGTTTGGGAACGAATTTACCATAAAAATGCACCTTTATAATAAAAGTATTACATACATAATTGCATTACGGTCACTTTTGATAATGGTGTTTTCCGCTAATGGAACATTTGCGCTTGTAGCCTACTACTATGTGCGCATTGCTGCACGTATAATGTGAAGAAATAACCTAATAGTTTATCAACATTTTAAGCTAAACGTTCCGATCTGTTGCGTAAGCCACATTGTGTTGATAGTGGTTGTATTATTTTGGAATCTATCGCATTTCACAACTGTCCCAGACTGTTAGGAATATTTATTTCCCACACAGAGTAGAATAGGTCGACTTTTGTACTATGGGGGATAGTAGATTGACATAGGCTAGTGCTTTTGCTGTTTGTTAGGGCTACTCATCTTGCTGGCGAAAAGTAAATGTGGGCAGCTCTTCCAATATATTCAATATGCACCTCGCAGTTGCATCCCTGATGTGTCTATCTTCACTTGTAGCCTGTGAGATATATCTGATCACGTGATGGTGAACCATGAGAGTGGTGATTCGGAGCACACAGCACTCAGGGAGGAGGGCATAATGGCCAAAGGACGCAAAAGGCATGGAATTTTTTAGGTGCATTACGGCCACACAAAAGGGGAAGCCGCCCTTGAAATTCTATGCATTATCAAGTGCTTATCAAAAAACAAAGCAGAGCTCATGCCTTTCAAGTTACTTTTTTCAAATCATCATTAGAGTCACATCATGCAGCCTTACAATTTATTACAAATCAAAACATATAGCCCAACATTTGCAGGACGACTAAAGTTACATTAATAACTCAAAATTAAGCATATAGGACTACCTATTTCTTTGTTAAGCGCTCAACACAGAATAACTGCATGTGCGCACTCCCTCAAATCATTTGGAGAAAATATCCTTAATTTTTTTCATCTTTGTTCAATTGTATTCTTCATACTATAAAATAATGCCACGGTATTCTAAGCAAATCTTGTCTACTAAATGAAATAGTGTAGCCCACACCCATTTGGCATTGACAGATCTGGGCCTAACATAAGGACAACTCAGAGTATGCTATTCTGTTCTTGTGAAATAGACTACATTTTCTTCATATCATGCTTCTTTAGACCTGTCTAAAATAAATAGATTTATTGTGAAGGTGTAGGCTTTATTACATGGACTTATTATGCTTTTTAAATTGTAGATGTTCCTATGGTCTGCATCAGTGGCTTGTAGGCTATGTGTGGAAGCCAGGAGATGCTAAACGTGTCTGTTAATTAAGGGTCAATTACCGTGAGACAGAGTTATTTGCTTGACAATCACCAGCTGACGAAAATTGGTGACCGCCACAGCCCTAATGACAGCCCACTTGGAGTTTGCCAAAAGGCACCTGAAGGACTCTCAGACCACGAGAAATAAGATTCTCTGGTCTGATGAAACCAAGATGTAACTATTTACCCTGAATGCCAAGCATCATGTCTGGAGGAAACCTGCCGGCATCCCTACAGTGAAGCATGGTGGTGGCAGCATCATGCTGTGAGGATGTTTTTCAGCGAACAGGGACTGGGAGACTAATCAGAATCGAGGGAAAGATGTACGGAGCAAAGAACAGAGAACCTTGATGAAAACCTGCTCCAGAGCACTCAGGACCTCCAACTGAGGCAAAGGTTCAACTTCCAACAAATACTTTTGTAAATGTGATATTTCAGTTAAGAAATATTTTATGAAATGTGCTAAAAGTTTTTAAAAACTGTTTTTGCATTGTGTGTAGATTGATGAGGGGAAAAAAACAATTGAATCCATTTTTAGAATACGATTATAATTTAACAAAATGTGGAAAAAGTCGAGGGGTTTGAATACTTTCCGAATGCACTGTATGAATACTAATCAGGATACAGTATATTAGTGTTTTATGTTTCATAAATGTTTTACAAATGTTAGAATTCTTCTTACACTTTGACATTAAAGAGTATTTTGTGTAGATTGTTAACATAAAAAGTACAATTAAATCCATTTTAATCCCACTTTGTAACATAGCACAATGTGAAAAAAGTTAAGGTGTGTGAATACCTTCTGAAGGCACTGTACAAGTCTAGATGAAAATCTAAAATCTATTACTCTTGTTATTCCAAATGCATTTGTGGATCTTTTCTGCTGACAAAAAAACATGCATTTGTCTTTAATGCATGGTCTGATCTAAACATCAGAAGCTATCGAGTGGAATAGTTACTTTCTATGTTATAGATGGGAATGGTTTTTCTGCTGGTGTATCCTGAGGTAGCTCCTGTCTGAGAACCTCTTCCCACAGTTAGTGCAGGCGAATGGCCTCTCTCCCGTATGGACCTTCAAATGCCTCTTCAGATGGTGCTGGTGGGAGAACCTCTTCTCACAGTGGGGGCAGGTGTAGGGTTTCTCCCCTGTGTGGACCCTCTGGTGCCTCTTCAGGGTGAACGAGTGTGAGAAACTGGCTCGGCATAGGTGACAAGTGAATGGTTTCTCCCCTGTGTGCATCCTCTGGTGGATCTCCAGCTGTTTGCGGAAATTGAAGCCTTTCCCACAGAATGAACATGGGAAGCGCTTCTCTTTGCCACCGGATCTGATGATAGTGTCACCACTACTGTCATTTCTCAAAGGGCATATGTAGCCATTTAGTGTTGAGGCACTGGCATTGTCTGAGGTCTGGTTTAACATTAGGAGAGTGTGAGGAGGACGAAGGCCAGGGAGGGTCTGTGTTTTTGCAAGGTCCATGTTCCAGTTGATAGATCCTATAGACGGCAGGCTGAAGGCTGCACCTTTTAGGGGGTTTACCTGAGGTGTCATCAGTCGCTCTGAATCACAACTATAGGAGCAGGATGGAGCATCGCTAGCCGAGTCTGTGTCTGTTCTCTCCCGCTGCATACGGACACGCCCCCGTCCTTGCAGACCAAATCTACCCCTCTCGCTGGTCTCAGACAGTCTGTCGTCATAGAGACTAAGTTCAGCTGTTGCTTTGTGTTCGACTGTCTGTTTCTGGTTAACAGTGTTGTTCCCAAGTCCAGAGTTGAAGACGCTGTCCCATCCACTGACCTCCACCCTGTCACCTCTGGTTCTGCCCTGCTCATTGATGTTGTCCCCTGGGCCCTTGGCTACACCAGTCTGGGTCTGGGAATTCAAAAGGGCTGCCCAGTCCCCTCTGTTAGCCTCCAGCCAATCACCTGCAGGGAGAGGTTAGAAAATAGACTTTACAAACATGGTTGTTTTATTTGTCAATTACCTGGTCAAGTTCATACATTATTCGGGATTCATAAACCTTTCCTTATTACACATTTTGTTGTTACAGCCTGAATTCAAAATGGTTTAAAAATAAACAAAAAATCTCACACATCCACATACAATATCGCATAATGACAAAGTGAAAACATGTTTAAAAAATGTTTTAGCAGATTTATTGAAAATAAAATACAGAAACAGCTCATTTATATAATTATTAACCCCCGAGTCAATACTTTGTAGAAGCACCTTTGGCAGTGATTACGGCTGTGAGTCTTTCTGGGTAAGTCTCTTAAGAGTTTTCCACACCTGGATTGTGCAACAATTGTGCAACATATTTGCAGAATTCCTCAAGCTCTATCAAATGGGTTGTTGATCATTGCTAGACAACCATTTTCAAGTTTTGCCATCAATTTTAAAGTACGTTGAAGTCAAAACTAACTCGGCCACTTAGGAACATTCACTGTCTTCTTGGTGAGAAGCAGACTAAAGCAGACTAAAGCAGACTAAACCAGGTTTTCCTCTAGGGTTTTGCCTGGGCTAAGCTCCATTATGTTTATTTTTTATCCCAAAACACTACAGTCCTTAACGATAACCCATGCCCATAACATGATACAGCCATCATTATGCTTAAAAATATGGAGAGTGGTACTCAGTAATGTGTTTTATTGGATTTGCCCCAAACATAACACATATGTATACAGGACAAAAAGTTAATTGCCTTGCCAATTGTTTTGCAGTATTACTTCAGTAACTTGTTGCAAATAGGATGCATGTTTTGGAATATTTTATTCTGTACAGAGGCATTGGAAAACCTCCCTGGTTGAATCTGTGTTTGAAATTCACTTCTCGACGGAAGGTGACAAGTAATTCTATGTGTGGGGTACATAGATGAGGTAGTCAGTAAAAAATAATGTTAAACACTATTGTTGCACACGGAGGGAGTCCATGCAACTTATGTGACATGTTAAGCAAATGTTTAGTCCTGAACTTATTTAGGCTTGGCATAACAAAGGGGTTGAATACTTACTGACTCAAGACATTTCAGCTTTTCATTTTTTATTCATTTGTAAACATTTTGAAAAACAATCTTACTATGACATTATGGGGTATTGTGTGTAGGCCAGTGACAAAAAAAAAGAAATTCAGGCAACAAAACGTGGAAAAGGTCAAGGGGTGTGAATCTAGAGGGGCTCCTCAGAGGAGGAAGGGGAGGACCGACCTCCTCAGTGAATTTCATAAAAATAAAGTTCCTTTTTAGATAAAACTATACTAAATATATCAATAAAATAAAATGTTATTTGTCACGTGCTGTATAGAACAGGTAGACCTTACAGTGAAATGCTCACTTACAAGCCCTTAGCCAACAATACAGTTTTAAGAAAATACCCCAAAAAAGTAAGATAAAAATAACAAATAATTAAAGAGCAGCAGTAAAATAACAATAGCGGGGCTATATACAGGGGGTACTGGTACAGAGTCAATGTGCGGGGGGCCTCCGGTGTTGAGGTAATTGAGGTACTATGTACATGTATGTAGAGTAGTAGTAGTGACTATGCATAGATAATAACAGAGAGAGTAGCAGCAGCGTGGGGGGGCAATGCAAATAGTATGGGTAGCCATTTGATTAGATGTAATGGAGTCTTATGGCTTAGGGGTAGAAGCTGTTTAGAACCCTCTTGGACATAGACTTGTCGCTCTGGTACCGCTTGCCATGAGTCTTTGACAATTTGTGGGGCCTTCTTCTGACACCGCCTGGTATAAAAGCTTGACCCCGGTGATGTACTGGGCCGTACGCACTACCCTCTGTAGTGCCTTGTGGTCGGAGGCCGAGCAGTTGCCATACCAGGCTGTGATGCAACCCGTCAGGATGCTCTCGATGGTGCAGCTGTAAAACATTTTGAGGATCTGAGGACACATGCCAAATCTTTCCAGTCTCCTGAGGGGGAATAGGTTTGGTCGTGCCCTTTTCACGATTGTCATGTTGTGCTTGGACAATGTTAGTTTGTTGGTGATGTGGACGCCAAGGAACTTGAAGCTCTCAACCTGCGCCACTACGGCCCCGTCGATGAGAATGGGGGCGTGCTTGGTCCTCGTTTTTCCTGTAGTCCACAATCATCTCCTTTGTCTTGATCACATTGAGGGAGAGGTTGTTGTCCTGGCACCACGCGGTCAGGTCTCTGACCTCCTCCATATAGGCTGTCTCATCGTTGTTGGTGATCAGGCCTACCACTGTCGTGTCACCGGCAAACTTAATGATGGTGTTGGAGTCGTGCCTGGCCGTGCAGTCATGAGTGAACAGGGAGTACAGGAGGGGACTGAGCTCGGAACCCCTGAGGGGCCCCAGTGTTGAGGATCAGCGTGGTGGATGTGTTTTTACCTACCCTTACCACCTGGGGGTGGCCCATCAAGAAGTCCAGGATTCAAGTACAGAGGGAGGTGTTTAGTCCTAGGGTCTATAGCTTAGTGGTGAGCTTTGTGGGCACTATGGTGTTGAATTCTGAGCTGTAGTCAATGAATAGCATTCTCACATAGGTGTTCCTTTTGTCCAGGTGGGAAAGGGCAGCATGGAGTGCAATAGAGATTGCATCATCTATGGATCTGTTGGGGTGGTATGCAAATTGGGTGGGTCTAGGGTTTCTGGGATAATGGTGTTGATGTAAGTCATGACCAGAATTTCAAAGCATTTCATGGCTACAGACGTAAGTACTAAGGGTCGGTAGTCATTTAAACAGGTTACCTTAGTGTTCTCGGGCACAGGGACTATGGTGTTCTGCTTGAAACATGTTGGTAATGCAGACTCAGACAGGGAGAGGTTGAAAATGTCAGTGAAGACACTTGCCAGTGGGTCAGCACATGCTCGGAGTAAGGTCCTGGTAATCCGTCTGGCCCCGCAGCCTTGTGTATATTGACCTGTTTAAAGGTATTACTCACATCGGCGGCGGAGAGCGTGATCACAGAGTCTTCCGGAACATCTGATGCTCTCATGCATGTTTCAGTGTTACTTGCCTCGAAGCGAGCATAGAAGTTACTTAGCTAGTCTGGCAGGCTTGTGTAAGTGGGCAGCTCTCAGCTGTGCTTCCCTTTGTAGGCTGTAATAGTTTGCAAGACCTGCCACATCCGACCAGCGTCGGAGCCGGTGTAGTATGATTCGATCTTAGTCCTGTATTGACGCTTTGCCTGTTTGATGGTTTGTCAGAAGGCATAGCGGGATTTCTTATAAGCTTCCAGGTTAGTCTGCAGCTCTACCCTGTAGCTCAGTGCAAATGTTGTCTGTAATCCATGGCTTCTGGTTTGGGTATGTACACTAACGTTCAAAACTTTGGAGTCACTTAGAAATGTCCTTGTTTTTGAAAGAAAAGCACATTTTTTTGTCCATTAAAATAACATTGAATTGATAAGAAATAGTGTTAAACCCTTTTCAGCTGTGCTAACATAATTACAAAAGGGTTTTCTAATGATCAATTAGCCTTTTATAATGATAAACTTGGATTAGCTAACACAACGTGCCATTGGAACACAGGACTGATGGTTGCTGATAATGGGCCTCTGTACGCCTATGTACAGTCGGAACTCCGTTTTTCACAATTCCTGACATTTAATCCAAGTAACAATTCCCTGTCTTAGGTCAGTTAGGATCACCACTTTATTTTAAAATGTGAAATGCCAGAATAATAGTAGAGAGAATGATTTATTTCAGATTTGATTTCTTTCATCACATTCCCAGTGGGTCAGAAGTTTATATACACTCAATTAGTATTTGGTAGCATTGCCTTTAAATTGTTTAACTTGGGTCAAATGTTTTGGGAAGCCTTCTACAATCTTCCCACAATAAGTTGGGTGAATTTTGGCCCAACTTTCAGTTCTGCCCACACATTTTCTATAAGATTGAGGTCAGGGCTTTGTGATGGCCACTCCAATACCTTGACTTTGTTGTCCTTAAGCCATTTTGTCACATCTTTGGAAGTATGCTTGGGGTCATTGTCCATTTGGAAGACCCATTTGGGGCCAAGCTTCAACTTCCTGACTGATGTCTTGAGATGTTGCTTCAATATATCCTCATGATACCATCTATTTTGTGAAGTGCACCGGGCCCTCCTGCAGCAAAGCACCCCCACAACATCATGCTGCCATCCCCGTGCTTCACGGTTGGGATGGTGTTCTTTGGCTTGCAAGGCTCCCCCTTTTTCCTCCAAACATAACAATGGTAATTATGGCCAAACAGTTCCATTTTTGTTTTATCAGGCCAGAGGACATTTCTCCAAAAAGTACGATCTTTGTCCCCATGTGCAGTTTCAAACCATAGTCTGGCTTTTTTATGGCGGTTATGGAGCAGTGGCTTCTTCCTTGCTGAGCGGCCTTTCAGGTTATGTCGATATAGGACTTGTTTTACTGTGGATATAGATACTCTTGTACCTGTTTCCTCCAACATTTTCACAAGGTCCTTTGCTGTTGTTCTGGGATTGATTTGCACTTTTCGCAAATCTCTAGGAGACAAAACCAGTCTCCTTCCTGAGCGGTATGACAGCTCTCCTTCCTGAGCAGTATGACGGCTGCGTGGTCCCATGATGTTTATACTTGCGTACTATTGTTTGTACAGATGAACATGGTAATTTGGCATTTGGAAATTGGCCTTGAAGGCCTTGAAATATATCCACAGGTACACCTCCAATTGACTCAAATTATGTCAATTAGCTTGTCAGAAACTTCTAAAGCCATGACATCATTTTCTGGAATTTTCCAAGCTGTTTAAAGGCACAGTCAACTTAGTGTATGTAAACATCTGACCCACTGGAATTGTGATACAGTGAATTATAAGTGAAATAATCTCTAAACAGTTGTTGAAAAAATTACTTGTGTCATGCACAAAGGAGATGTACTAACCGACTTGCCAAAACTATAGTTTGTTAACAAGACATTTGTGGAGTGGTTGAAAAACGAGTTTTAATGACTCAAACCTAAGTGTATGTAAACTTCCCTTTAACTGTAGATATTCCATTTGAAAAAAAAACAGCCGTTTTCAGCAACAATAGCAATTTACAACATTAACAACGTCTACACTGTATTTCTGATTAAAATGACATCCATTTTTATGGACAAAAAAATTGCTCTTCTTTCAAAAACAAGGACATTTCTAAGTGACCCCAAACTTTTGAACGGTGTATATTTATTTTTTTTACTTTCACTTTCACTTGTCTAGCTAGCGACTCAGAGAGAGAGAGCCAACTAGCTAACATAGCACATCTAACACTGGAGCACTTCCAAGTCAAGGTAAGCTTTTGGTTTTATTAATTTATTACCGCCGGTGTAAATACTAAACCGCTTGCTGAAAACTAACGTTTGTTGCTGATTTATTCATGCTAGTAGCTATATATGCTGACTATGATGTTAGGTGACAACGGTGTATGCTGTGCGTAGCGGTTAGCAGTTATGGAATGAAGGTTTGGCTTGGAAAGTTTTTTTTGTCCAGGAGGAGAGCGCATAGATGCGAGAACGAATTATACAATGAGCAAATGATCATTATTTTTGTATGTGGCTGCTATGAAAGTGAACTGTGTTTGTGGTGATCAGGAGTGTATTCATTCTGCTGATTCTGTTGAAAAACATTTCTTAAACGGAAGCAAACGGAACGAAACGGGGATAAACATACCTACATTTGTCCAATAGAAACTCTCATTTGCAACTGTTGGACTAATGACTACACCCTAGATCAGCTAGATGCAGGCAAGAGTGTGCAATCGGTATTGAATGTGTCAACTGTCTGGATTACTCTCATTTTTCTCTTGACCTTTTGTTGCAACCTCATGATGAGTATAGGGAAAATTTGAGTATCGTGTAGTATCCTAAACCTGTCGATGTTACATTGGGCTGGATGAATAAAATACGAATGGCAGTCATTCAATATGCTGTAATAGAAAAGGCCATGCTCATAAAAATAAAAATAAATCCTCCCTCATCTTAAATGGCACCGACCGACCGCCACTGGTGTGAATACCTACCGAAGGCACTGTATCTACCTCAAACACTCCAGTATCGGTGTACATTTGGTACTGGCTCTGACCCTGTATATAGCTTCCTCTCTTATTTCTCCTTTTCAATATATTTTTTTATTAGTTTTACTATTTGATATTGAATACTGTACTTCTGGGTTGGGCTTGCAAGTTAAGAATTTCACTGTACTTGTTGTGCATGCGACAAATAAAACTTAACTTCTGAAGGTAAACATAACTTATTTTGATTTTAATTTTAGAATGAAGCAAAAACAACAGCCAGGAGTATCACTATTCCCATTGAAGATGTATTACTGTATGGAGGCTATATGTATCACTATTCCCATTGAAGATATATTACTGTATGGAGGCTACATGTATTTCTCCCTTACCTTGCTCCCCCATCTTTACTCCACTCAGCAGGTCAATGCTCTCTGGTTCATCTTCTATTGTCTCCTCTTTGACCAGCAGCAGATCAGACTTCCCATCCTCCATGTCTACTGACTGTAAGAGATACAGTGTGAGAGGATGTTGGATCAAGACATCTGATATCAGCACCCTGCTATGGAGCATCTTCTGATTGGCAAATGAGGGATTGCTATGTAGCGTAAATGTAATGCTATTACACTCTTTAATTGGTTGATAGTTGAAAGGAATGGTCCCACACTTAAGATAAAATTAATCAAGACCTGGGCCCGTATCCACAGAGTCTCAGAATAGAATTGCTGATCGAGGATCAGGTCCCCACCTGTCTATGTAGTCTTATTCAGTATGATCGAAAAGGCTAATCTGATCCTAGATCAGCACTCCTACTCTGCTGCTTTGAGGATATGGGCCCTGACCTAATACCATACAGACAGTAGTTCACATGGGGCTCACCTCAGTGAGACTGTGTGTGGTCCTGTGCTGCTCAGCTGGTTCCTCAGTGGGTTCAGGAGGAGGTGTAGTCTGGTTGTCCTCCCCCTCAGGGTTCCCCAGACCCTCATCCTTCACCAGCAGCACCTCTGGACCCTCCTCCTCCTGGAAGAGAGGTGATACAGACATACACTTCCTCAGGTACATGCACACAAATAAACACACTTTCAAAATGGAGTCTTTACCCATCCCCAATATGTTTGAGTCCTATACTGTAGTTACAGAATTACTTAATTGTTGTTAAACCCATCACGGTGGACATGCATATGATGTTGTGGGTAAATATGAGTCAGCTATGATAAGTCAAAAGTCAGACAAAACTAACTAACCTATTTTGACATTCAGTAGGTGTTTGTGTGGGTATATTGGTTATAAAGCACTGTTGGGTTTATGCAGAATATGGTGAGATCAGATGTGATGTATACTAAAGAGAATCAATTAAAGTGTTGAGAATGAAAAGTCCCATTTTGTGTTTATTAAACAAGTTTTAAATACATATTGCAAGATTGTTATAATACTGTTAATGCATCAAATGGTTGTTTTATGCAACAGAATAGGGGGTTCTTAGAACACATTCATCTGTGTGTGTTCTACTGATGGGCCTCTGGGAGATTTAACACTGACTGATGATTTCCGATGTTTTTGGGGGATACTGCATTCCAGAGCATGAGTTAATGTTTCTGTACTGGGGTACTAGGGGGAGATGGCTCCAGTATGGAGCTGGGGTCCAGACTCTGCTTTCTACACAATGAGATCAGTCTTTACAGCAGATACTGTTTGCTGTTAATTATTAGTATCTTTCATACGAATCCTAACCTTGTGACCCATTCTATACATCTGTGATTTGTCATGAACATCCAGGAGGATGGACTTCGCTATAAAATGCTGTGGCTTAGTCCTGCTGGTTGGGCTCTCAACGAATCACATACGGGGGGCTCGTTGAGAAGCTCCATTACTGCAGTAATTAAATAACAAAGTTTACTTGTTTTGAAGAAATGTAAGTCTCTCCTTTTGATGACAATAAGTCCACGACATACACCATATGAAAATCACACACATCAACAAAAAATCTGCATGAATTTGATCAACTGCATTCATTTTCTCATTAAAAGTGTCTTGGGAAAGAAATAAAGTAATTGAATGAAATAGGCATGTGAACATATAGCCTACACAGTACAAACACAATATGTAACAGACATTTTAGGATTATATACACTGAACAAAAATATGAATGCAACATGCAGCAGTTCATATACAGTGGCAAGAAAAAGTATGTGAACCCTTTAGAATTACCTGGATTTCTGCATAAATTTGTCATAAAATGTAAATCACAACAATAGACAAAGATACTGTGCTTAATCTAATAACACACACACATCCTTTTTTGTCTACACTGAATACATAATTTACACATTTACAGTGTAGTTTGAGAAAAGTATGTGAACCCCTATGCTAATGACTTCTCCAAAAGCTAATTGGAGTCAGGAGTCAGCTAACCTAGAGTCCAAACAATGAGACGAGATTGGAGATGTTGTTTAGAGCTGCCTTGCCCTATAAAAAATACTCACAAAATTTGAGGTTGCTATTCACAAGAAGCATTGCCTGATGTAAACCATGCCTCGAACAAAAGAGATCTCACAAGACCTAAGATTAAGAATTGTTAACTTGCATGAAGCTGGAAAGGGTTACAAAAGTATCTCTAAAAGCATTGATGTTCATCAGTCCACAGTAAGACAAATTGTTTATAAATGGAGAAAGTTCAGCAATGTTGCTACTCTCTCTAGGAGTGGCCTTATGGGAAAGAATATTCCTTGAGCACAGCGTAGAATGCTCAATGAGGTTAAGAATAATCCTAGAGTGTCAGCTAAAGTCTTCCAGAAATCTCTGGAACATGTTAACATCTCTGCTGACGAGTTTACGATACGTAAAACACTAAACAAGAATTGCGTTCATGGGAGGACACTATGGAAGAAGCCGCTGCTGTCCAAAAAAAACATTGCTGCACCTCTGAAGTTTGCAAAAGTGCACCTGGATGTTCCACAGCGGTACTGGCAAAATATTCTGTGGACAGATGAAACTACAGTTGAGTTGTTTGCAAGGAACACAAAACACTATGTGTGGAGGAAAAAAAAGGTACAGCACACCAACATCAAAAACTTATTCCAACTGTAAAGTATGGTGGAGGAAGCATCATGTTTTGGGGCTGCTTTGCTGCCTCAGTACTTGGACAGCTTGCTATCAGAAGGAAAATATGAATTCCCAAGTTTATCAAGAGATTTTGCAGGAGAATGTAAGGCTGTCTGCCAATTGAAGCTCAACAGAAGTTGGGTGATGCAACAGGACAACAACCCAAAACTAAATCAACAACAAAATGGCTTCAACAGAAGAAAATACGCCTTCTGGAGTGGCCCAGTCAGAGTCCTGATCTCAACCCGATTGAGATGCTGTGGCCTGACCTCAAGAGAGCAGTTCACAACAGACATCCCAAGAATATTGCTGAACTGAAACAATTTTGCAAAAAAGAATGGTCCAAAATTCCTCCTGACCATTGTGCAGGTCTGATCCGCAACTACAGAAAATGTTTGGTTGAGGTTATTGATGCCAAAGGAGGGTCAACCAGTAATTAAATCCAAGGGTTCACATACTTTTTCCAACCTGCACTGTGAATGTCTACATGGTGTGCTCAAAAAAGTATAATTGTTTGTGTGTTATTAGTTTAAACAGACTGTGTTTGTCTATTGTTGTGACTTAGATGAGGATCAGATCAAATTTTATGACCAATTTATGCAGAAATCCAGGTAATTCCAAAGGGTTCACATACTTTTTCTTGCCACTGTAAGGAAATCAGTCAAATGAAATAAATTCATTTGGCCCTAATCTATGGATTTCACATGACTGAGAACACAGATATTCATCTGTTGGTCACAGATATCTTCAAAAAAAAGCAGGAGCGTGGATCAGAAAACCAGTCAGCATCTAGTGTGACCACCATTCGCCTAATGCAGCGCGACACACCTGCTTCGCAAAGCGTTGATCAGGCTGTTAATTGTGGCCCGTTGAATGTTGTCCCTCTCCTCTTCAATGGCTGTGCGAAGTTGCTGGATATTGTCAGGAACTGGAACACTGTCGTACACGTCGATCCAGAACATCCCAAACATGCTCATTGGCTGACATTTCTGAGTATGCAGGCCATGGAAGAACTGGGAAATGTTCAGCTTCCAGGAATTGTGTATAGATGCTTGTGACATGGGCCAGTGCATTATCATGCTGAAACATGAGACGATGGCGGCAGATGAATGGCAAGACAATGGGCCTCAGGATCTAGTCATGCTATCTCTGTATTCAAATAGCTACGAATAAAATACATTTGTGTTCGTTGTCCGTAAATTATGCTTGCCCATATCAATCAGCCCACCGCCACCATGGAGCATTCTGTTCACAACGTTGACATCAGCAAACCGCTGAGGCGGCTTATGGTAGAGAAGTGAACATTCAATTCTCTGGTAACAGCTCAGGTGGACATTCCTGCAGTCAGCATGCCAATTGCACGCTCCCTCAAAGGCGGGGCATGTTTCGGAGGACGCATAACTCCACCTTCGCCTTCCGAGCCCGTTGGGGAGTTTCAGCGATGAGACAACATTGAAATTGGTGAGAAATAGGGAGGTCGAAAAACTTGTGTGACAAAACTGCACATTTTAGAGTGGCCTTTTATTGTCCCCAGTACAAGGTGCACCTGTGTAATGATCATGCTGTTTAATCAGTTTCTTGAAATGCCACACCTGTCAGGTGGATGGACTATCTTGTCAGAGGAGAAACTCATTAACAGGAATGTAAACAAATTAGTGCACATCATTTGAGAGAAATAACCGTTTTGTGCATATGGTAAAGTTCTGTGATCTTTTATTTCAGCTCATAAAACATGGGACCAACACTTCACATTTATGTTTTTTGTTCATTGTATATAATGCTTATAAAACAGTGCATTTGGAAACTATTGAGACCACTTGACATTTTGTTATGTTATAGCCTTATTTTAAAATGGATTAAATAATTATTTTTCCTCATCAATTGACATATAATACCCCATAATGACAAAGCGAAAACAGGTTTTTAGAAATGTTTGCAAATTCAGACCCTTTGCTATGAGACTCGAAATTGAGCTCAGGTGCATCCTGTTTCCATTGATCATCATCTCTACAACTTGGAGTTCACCTGTGGTAAATTCAATTGATTGGACATGATTTGGAAAGGCAGACACCTGTCTATATAAAAGGTCCCACAGTCGACAGTGCATGTTCGAGCAAAAACCAAGCCATGAGGTCGAAGGAATTGTCTGTAGAGCTCTGAGACATGTCCCCAAGAACACAGTGGCCTCCATCATTCTTAATTGGAGGAAGTTTGGAACATCCAAGACTCTTGGGGATGTTATTCGAAAACATAATGTAAACTTTCACTGCTATGCGGATGACACACACTCTTCCTAGAGCTGGCCGCCCAGCAAAAATCAGAAACTTTGAAACTGGCCAGGGAGGTGACCAAAAATAAAATTGATGGTCACTCTGACAGAGCTCCAGAGTTCCTCTGTGGAGATGGGAGAATGTTCCAGAAGGACAACCATCTCTGCAGCACTCCACCAATCAGGCTTTTAGGGTAGAGTGGCCTGACTGAAGCCAATCCTCAGTAAAAGGCACGACAGCCCACTTTGAGTTTGCCAAAAGGCACCGAAAAACTCTCAGACCATGAGAAACAAGATTCACTGGTCTGACAAAACCAAGATTGAACTCTTCGGCCTGAATGCCAAGCATCACGTCTGGAGGAAACCTGGCACCATCCCTACGGTGAAGCACGGTGGTGGCAACATATGTTTCTCAGCGTCAGGGACTGGGAGACTAGTCAGGATCGAGGGACAGATGAACGGAGCAAAGTACAGAGAAATTCTTGATGAAAACCTGCTCCAGAGCGCTCAGGACCTCAGACTGGGGTGAAGGTTCACCTTCCAACGGGTCAATGACCCTAAGCACACAGCCAAGAGTGACTTGGGGGCAAGACTCTGAATGTCCTTGAGTGGCCCAGCCAGAGCCCGAACTTGAACCCGATCTAACATCTCTGGAGAGACCTGAAAATAGCTGTGCTGCGACACTCCCCATCCAACCTGACAGAGCTTGAGAGGATCTGCAGAGAAGAATGGGAGAAACTCCCCAAATACAGGTATGCCAAGCTTGTAGCGTCATACCCAAGAAGACTCAATGATGTAATTGAGGCCAAAGGTGCTTCAACAAAGTGCTGAGTAAAGGGTCTGAATACTTATGTAAATGTCAAACTTCAGTTATTTTTTTATAAATTTGCAAAAAGAAAAAAAGAAAACTTTTTGATTTGTCATTATGGGGTATTGTCTGTAGGTTGATGAAGAAAATATATAAAATCAATATTAGAATAAGGATGTAAAGTAACAAAATGTTGAAAAATACTTCCTGAATGCATTGTATCACACAATGTCTGGATGCAATATTTACACAGGAATATTCAACACTGAAATCTGTTACATTCGTTACTTCAAATGCATCTGCTGACTACAATGTAAATTAATCTGTCTTTAATGCAGCGTTAGATCTAAGTGTCAGAAGCTATTGAGTGGAATGGTTTCTTTATTATAAAATGGAATGTTTTTTCTGCTGGTGTATCCTGAGGCATCTCCTCTCTGAGAACCTCTTCCCGCAGTGAGGACAGGCAAATGGCCTTTCTCCCGTGTGGACCTTCAGGTGCATCTTCAGGTTGCCAGCCTGGGCGAAGCGCATGTGACACTGGGTACAGCTGAAGGGTTTCTCCCCTGTGTGGACCCTCTGGTGCCTCTTCAGGTCACCCGTCCGGGCGAAGTGCATGTGACACTGGACACAGCTGAAGGGTTTCTCCCCTGTGTGGACCCTCTGGTGCCTCTTCAGGTTGCCAGCCTCAGCAAAGTGCATATGACACTGGGTACAGCTGAAGGGTTTCACCCCTTTGTGGACCCTCTGATGGATCTCTACCTTCTGGGGGCAATTGAAGCCTTCATTACAGAACCGCTTCTCTTTACTATTGCCTGATGTTGCTCCCCCTCCCCGAGCCTTGGCCCTTTGATCCTTTGAGTTCAATACCTGATCGAAAAAGTCCCGGCTCTGTGAATCGGAAGGCCCCATCGACGTGGACACTGGGTTGAGATCCCTGAGCGTGTGTAAAGGGGAATGGGAAGCAACATTTGGATTAGTCTCTAAGCTTTCTCTGTAATCTAAGAAATCTCTGCCTTGTGAGTGTCCTACTACTAAGTGAGTCTCATCTACATTCCATGTCAGAGGAGCTTCGCCCTTCACAGTCCTCTCATCTATGACTATAACCTCCCCTTTCTTATCTAGGCACCCTTCCGAGTATACGCTACTACTGTACTGTTTCCAGTCCCCTCTAGACAGATCAGTCTGTGTCTCTAAACCCAAGGGCATGTTGACAGGGTCCATCTCTGTTGTGTAAGAACAAGACGGATCATTGCCAGTCTCCAACACGTCACCTGAGTCCGCATGAGAATGAACCGTCCTCAGGCTCGGGTTACCGTAAAGTAAATACTCTGAGCCAGGAGCAGGAGGACAGCCCAGTGGTCCCAACACCAGTCTCTCTGGGTCTGACATTTGGTCAGGTCCTGTGTGTAAGAACCTTTGTGTTACAGCTAAAGTCTCTGTGTCTTTCTCTGACTTCAGAACGGCATTCGGCGTTCCACTGACCTCCGTGATGCTGCATTGGGCCCTAGGATGGGCCGCGGAGGCGAAGTCCTCCATGGCTACAGGGGGTGCCACTCCAACCTCTCCAATCTGGATGTCTCTGCTGTGTCGTGGGTCCTCCTCTGCTTCAGTCCTCTCCTGTTTGACCAGAGACGATCCTCCAGGACTAGCAGCCTCTGCATCTGCAGACTGACACAAGAAGAGATGAGGTTATTATTGGTACATGAGTTGAATTGGATAACAATGTCATAGAGAAGTCTCACAAGCTCCCCTATGGCAGATAAATGAGGATGTCCATGTAAGCAAGTGTATAGCTGAGGGGAGTCTTTCTGAAATAAACGGGACACATTTGATGTACTGTCATGTTACACAAACCTCTATCAGGATAACATGCTGGTTTGAGGTTCCACCTCCCTCATCTATAGCTATGGGTTGGTCATCTCTCCATGTTTTGTGTCCCGTTGGTTTCACAAAGCTCCTGTGGCCTCCAGTGAGATGTCCTTCACCTAAGAGAGTTATTGGGGGAAAACGGGTGGTTAAATTAGGTACGGTCAATGCTCAACACTATATTGTACACTAATGACACTGTCTACAATTGGCAAAGCTGTAAGCAGGGCTGGACTACCACATCTGGGACCCCGGGGCATCTACAGTGGGGTCCGAAATGATTGACACCCTTAATAATAACAATAAACCCTTAAAATACTGAACTTTGTATGCTCCAAAAAGAGGAAATTATAATAATACAATTGCTCTGAGAAATCGATTTTGTTTAACAAGTAATAAATACAATTCTCAAAAAGGGTAGGGTTCCAAATTATTGACACTACTGTTTTCAATACCTCACCTTATGAGGATAATGGCAGGGAGCCTTTTCCTTATGTTTTTTTGAGTTGGAGAACACATTGAGAAGGATGTAAAACCTTGTTCACGCTGAAGGCCTTGACGCTCAAATCAGTCATTTCCTGACATGGCTACGCTAGTTGTCATAGCAACGGCAGGTGTGTGCACAGTTGTGTAGGCTGATTGGTGGTGGTGCACCTGCTTCCTATCACTCAGAAGTTATGTAGCAAGCTAAGGTGACAACAATGCCTGCTATGAACGCTTTTAAAGATCCAACTTTCAAAATGAGTCCTTTTTGGCTAGTCACAGCAGTCAACTAGCCTGCTGGGAAGCCATTTAGCTTTCTAGCATATTCACTCATTTGTTTGTAAACGATGAACAAGCTAGTTAGCTACCACATAATCTTGTCAAAACTGTCAGCAGAGTAGCTAGCAAGCAAGAAGATATGCCAAATAAGTCTTAAAAACCACTCGAGGGCAAATAAATCAGATTTGACTGTTCAGACACAAGTCGCATGGCCAGGAATCAGATTTGTATGGCTTGAAATATCTGATTCGATGTGCTTTTTGGCTGTCAGAATGTAGGTAAAAGATCAGATTCAAATCAGATACGCAGGGGGAAAAAATGTAGTCACTTCAAACTGCCAATGTGAACAAGGCTATAGACCATTCCTCCATACAGAATGCTTCCAGATTATTGATACCCTTCGTCTGCGCTTATGGACTACTTCCACTGGTCCTTGGGCCATAACATCAAACATCAAAGACCCACCACCATATATTACAGTAGTTATGGGGTTATTTTCTGCTCATGCATCCTCATTTCAACACCAATCCCACCACTGGTGTGCATGGCCAAAGAGCTCTATTTTAATGTCATCCAAAAAAGGAAAACACCTGGAGTTTGCTAAGCAGCATTGTCACTTGGATTAGAAGCGGTGCTTTAGTCAGATGACATGACCATCAGTGGGGGTGAAAATAATATACACCCCCCCCCCCCCAAAAAAAGTCATACAATATAGTTCAGTATTTGAATAATATATTTTACAGTCATTTTTTCTCATCTTTATCAAAAGTGTCAATAAGATCGGACCCCACTGTACCTCCAGGGCAAATGTGCAGTTTTATAGATAATCTCATGCTATTTTACACATTTAGCTCATTTCCTGCAATTCTACACAATTTGCCAGGAGGTAGAGAGAAAAATGTACCGTTTTATAGCTAATCTCATGATATTGTACACATTTTGCCATGAGGCTGAGAGAAACTTTTTGAGTTTTTAACCGAATTCCCTGCAATTCTACACATTTGCTATAGTTTATGACCTGATCGTACTCTATCTGGGGGGACCTGACCTCCAGGTGACCCACAACCAACCCACAACCACCTCCTCCAGGACTGCTGCTCCGGGCATGTGGCAGCAGTGTATAGGAGGGAGGTTCTTAGGTGTGAGAAGTGTGCAGAACGTCGTGAGACAAAGGAATGTATAGCATTAGGGAAAGTAGTGGTATGTGTTAATTGTAGGAGTGCCCATGGGACTGGGGATCAGAAATGTCCTGTTCGAGAGACTCAGGCTGAGGTTTCCAGGGTTAGAGTAGTGCAGAAGTTGTCATATGCTGAGGCAAGTGAAGAAAGTAGAGGAAGATGGGTCAAGGTGGATGGATCCTGAGAGGAGTGGTGTAAGTAGTAGATTTGCACCAATACAGAGGGATAGGCCAACAAGTGATATGTTTCAGTAAGACTGGATTTTTAGCATTTATAGAAATGGTCATCAACTGTACTGCAGGGATGAAAACTGCCGAGAGATATTTGGGTGTGCGAGACTTGACATCAAAAGAGTTACAGGGTGTGTTAAGTGGTGGTGTAGCACTAAATAGTTTTAAATAGTGGTGATTTTTTTTCTTCTTTTGTGTAGTGTTAGATGGTAGGGTATTTATTTATTTAAGCAAAAGTATAAGGGTGTTGTACTTCAGTCTAGTAGGTGGCGGTAATGCAACATTTATTGGATGCCAACCGCCGTTAAACCTCATCGAAGGACTGCTGCTCAGAAGAAATCCCTTTAGTTTGCAGAGTACAACTCACAACGTTCAAGTTTCCCAAACAAAGACCAAACCCCAATAAAATTTGAGGCAACATTAGTCATGAGGTGTTGCATTATTCATAAAAAAAATATTTAAAAGATTTGCTGTTCACTTGCGCTATATGAGATGGGAGTTCCATGCAATCCTGGCTCTGTATAATACTATACATTTCCTTGAATTTGTTCTGGACCTGGGAACTGTGAAAATACCCCTGGTGACATGTCTGATGGGTTAAGTGTGTGTGTCAGTGTTGTGTGTAAGTTAACAATGAAAACAATTAGGAATTTTCAACACATTGTTTCTGATAAAAACGAGAAGCAATGTAGTCAGTCTCTCCTCAACTTTTAGACAAGAAAGACTGGCATATATAGTATTGAAATTAGCCCTCTGACTACAGTGAAGACCAAAACGTGCTGCTCTGTTCTTGGCCAGCTGCATGTTAAGGGAACCTTGCCCACAACTGGTGCTTTCATATGCTATCTGGGGGAGCCCGACCTCCCCCAGCAAAATATTGGGGCCCCCAAAATATTGGTGGGGGGCCCCGGGAGGTTAAGACACATGCGCTGCGTGCCGTTTGGTAATATAGCCCTGGATGTAATGTAACACTTATAATAAATTCTTGACATTTATTGATTTTGTTCCATCCATCACATTATTTTAATTGAGCATAACAATAGTACATATAGTAAATCAAAAATCTGGTTTGAATAGTCTTTGTGCAATAAGTATTTCTTATTAATTAACCTGCCTGGTAAAATAAAGGTAACATGGGGGGAAAAAAATGCACGATAGGGGAAGTATGGCATACTATCCAAAAACTGACCAAGACCAAACTCTGGGTAAGACATCTGAGCACATGCGCAGAGGGGAACGGGACAACAGGCCCCGCAGCCTCGGTCTTCTGCAAAGTGTAGCCTACCTCTTGTCATTCCTCTGTATCGGTCGAGGTTCTTGACACTACTGGGACGACTGGCGAAGACGCGCTCTCGCGTTGTCCTCTCTGCGCGCTCCCGTGCCACCTTCAGTTCAATTAGCTGTAGTTTCCTCCGCAATGCCCTGTTTTCTTTCTGGCTTTGAGTTATTTCTAAACGAAACACTGCATAGTCGTCGTCTACGAGTTTACAGATCTCTGCAACGGCCGCATTCGCTAGTACCTCCATGACGGAGGCTATTTGAGTGTGAAAAATCATAACGTTTGAGTTACAGGTAGCCATTGTTAGCTAACGTTAGCAGCTAACTATCATGAACTATATCACCTATATCAACCAAGTACTGTCTTCAACGCAAATTAAACACTACCAGGGATACATAAGTTATGCTGTGCAGTTAAATTAATCCTATTTTGAGTTCCAGGGTGTTAATAAATGTCTAAATAACAAAAAAAAAACGCTAACGTGGAAATTGTTCTTGATCACTGTTCACTTCCGTTTACTACTTCTTCGTGTAGTTTTCCGGCCGGGTAGACGCTTTGTTGCGTATTGCTGCTGTTCACTGTTCGGTAGTGCATTGCACATTTGTTCACAAAAAAGGGAAACATCATCTGATATTTTGGTTAAAAGACTGAAGTCACACATTGTTTTGTGAAATTTAGTAATATACTACTTCTTACTAATACAATTGTATTAGAATCATTACAAAGCATGGTCATCTGTAAAAAAAAAAAAATGTATGTAATTATGGCCCAAAAATAATTTGACTGCTAAAAAAAATCTGAGTGTCTGGTAGATTTTTTCCTGTACCTGCCAGTGGCTGGTGGACCAAAAAGTTTATTTTAGGCCTTGATGTTAGCTGATTAAGATTGTCATAGAACAAAATGTTTAAGATCTAAGCCAGTGGTTGTATCCAAATACCCATACTACATCCTAAATAGAAAGGCTGTTTGAGTATGTGATTTTTGTTTTGTTTTATAGTATGTGACATTTTGAAAATGTTGTACGCTTTAAATGCCTGGATGTCATAGTCATTTCGGCTTCTCATGTAGTATGAATGAATTGTAAACTTTTTGGACATTTCACACCCACAATGCATTCAAACTGGGGAAAAAAGGAGGACATTGAGATATCATAGTTCTCTGGAAGTTTTTTTAAGTTGGCAAAGAAGACGAGCAAAGAGTCTCTGTTAAAATGTAATGTGTGTTTTGTTGTCCTTAAAATCATCATGACCATTGAATTGAACATATTTGAAAACAGATTTATAAATAGGGATGATATTTGGATTTAGAACTGTGTATCCAGAGATTTTTGAGGATTCACTTTCTGATTTATATCTGCGAGGCCATATCAAAGGAGTATGCTACGGCTGTGGCATAATGCATACTTTTTACTAAACATTGTCATAAATAGTATGAGACAATTTGTTTTATACCTTTATTTAACTAGGAAAGTCTGTTAAGAACAAATTCTTATTTACAATGATGGCCTAACCCGGACGACGCTGGGCCAATTGTGCGCCGCCCTTTGGGACTCCCAATCACGGCTGGTTGTGATACAGCCTGGAATCGAACCAAGGTCTGTAGTGACGCCTCTAGCACTGAGATGAGTACATACCATGCAGTTTAAGTATATAGTACACTGGTATGGGTATTCAGACACAACCTGTGTTTACCACAGACCTTATTTCCGTCATTTATCCAAAAACCCTACAAAAACTCCATTAATTTCCCTATAGGCTTTTTACAACAAACCATGGAGGGTGTTAGTGCCTATGAAAAGACACCATTAAAATTGCTCTCTATATAGCATTATCTCCCAACACACTCCACCACCCCTTCACACTACTTTGGCCCTAACAGGTCCTACATCAACACCATCAGTCTGGGAGGCTGGAACCCCTTCTCTCAAAACCCCCGTAGTTCCTTCTACATTCAAATATGACACCCCAAAACTTCTCTGCTGCTACTACCCATTCAATCTTCTGGGATTTCCATTCCATCTGTACAGTACAATTTAAAGGGATACTTCAGGATACTACTTCCCCAGATGAACTAGTGGATACCATTTTTATGTCCAGTATGGAAGTTAGAGCTAGTTTCGCAAGCCAATGCTAACTAGCTATATCACAATGTATCTGTTAGCATGCTCCTCAAGAATTGTACTCCCACTGGGCCCAAGTCATCTCTAGTATTTTCCTGGTGATTCGGTTGAGGCTTGGAAGCCTTCACCTCACCTCTCAGCGCAGGATCTTACAAATCATTTTTCTCAGGTTCAATTTCTGAGAGTTCACCATCTCTCGACTGCTCAGGGTTTTCAGGAGAGGAAAATCAAATCAAACTTTGTCACATGCTCCAAATACAACAAGTTACCTTGAAATGCTTACTTACAAGCCCTTAACCAACAGTGCATTTCAAGAAGAGTTAAGAAAATATTTACAAGGGCCTCCCGGGTGGCGCAGTGGTCTAGCTGTGCCACTAGAGAATCTGGGTTCGAGCCCAGGCTCTGTCGCAGCTGGCCGCGACACAATTGGCCTAGCGTCGTCCGGGTTAGGGAGGGTTTGGCCAGCAGGGATATCCTTGTCTCATCGCACACTAGCGACTCCTGTGGCGGGCCGGGCACAGTGCACGCTGACCAGGTCGCCAGGTGTACAGTGTTTCCTCCGACACATTGGTGCGACTGGCTTCCGGGTTGGATGTGCGTTGTGTCAAGAAGCAGTGCGGCTAGGTTGGGTTGTGTTTCGGGGGATGCTTGGCTCGCGACCTTCGCCTCTCCCGAGTCCATACAGGAGTTGCCGCGATGAGACAAGACTGTAACTACTACCAATTGGATACCACAAAATTGGGGAGAAAAAAGGAGTAAAAAGGTAAAAAAAACAAAAGAAAAAAAACATTTACCATACAAACTAAAGTAAAAAATAAGTAACACAATAACATAACAATAACAAGGCTATATACAAGGGGTAGCGGTACAGAGTCAGTGTGCGGGGGTACAGGTTAGAGGCAATTTGTACATGTAGGTAGGGGTGAAGTGACTATGCATAGATAATAAACAGCAAGTAGCAATAAAACAAATGGAGGAGGGGGGGGGGCGGGGTGTCAATGCAATAATCCCGTGGCTGTTTGATTAATTGTTCAGCAGTCTTATGGCTTGGGGGTAGAAGCTGTTGAGGAGCCTTTTGGTCCTAGGCTTGGCGCTCCGGTACCTCTTGCCGTTCTGTAGGAAAGAAAACAGTCAATGACTTGGGTGACTGGAGTCTCTGACCATTTTATGGGCATTCCTCTGAAACCACCTATTATATAGGTCCTGGATTGCAGGAAGCTTGGCCCCAGTGATGTACTGGGCCATACGCACTACCCTCTGTAGCGCCTTACGGTCAGATGCTATACCAGGCGGTGATGCTACCGGTCAAGATGATCTCGATGGTGCAGCTGTAGAACTTTTTGAAGATCTGGGGACTCATACCAAATCTTTTCAGTCTCCTGAGGGGGAAAAGGTTTTGTCATGCCCTCTTCACGACTGTCTTGGTGTGTTAGGACCATGATAGATCATTGGTGATTTGGACACCAAGGAACTTGAAACTCTTGAACCGCTCCACTACAGTCCCGTTGATGTTAACGGGAGCCTGTTCGGCCCAAATTTTCCTGTAGTCCACGATCAGCTCCTTTGTCTTGCTCACATTGAGGTAGAGGTTTTTGTCCTGGCACCACACTGACAGTTCTCTGACCTCGTCCCTATAGGCTGTCTCATTATTGTCGGTGATCAGGCCTTCCACTGTTGTGTCATCAGCAAACTTAATGATGGCGTTTGGCCACGCAGTCGTGGGTGAACAGGGAGTACAGGAGGGGACTAAGTACACACCACTGAGGGGCCCCAGTGTTGAGGATCAGTGCGGCAGACGTGTTGTTGCCCACCCTTACCACCTGGGGGCGGCCCGTCAGGAAGTCCATGATCCAGTTGCAGAGGGAGGTGTGTAGTCCCAGGGTCCTTAGCTTAGTGATGAGCTTCGTGGGCACAATGAGTCAATGAATAGCATTCTCACATAGGTCTTCCTTTTGTCCAGGTGGGAAAGGGCAGTGTGGAGTACGATTGAGATTGCATCATCTGTGGATCTTTTGGGGCCGTATGCGAATTGGAGTGGGTCTAGGCCCTAGACCCTAGACTCTAGGGTATCCGTGATGATGCTGTTGATGGGAGCCATGACCAGCCTTTCGAAGCACATCATGGCTACCGACGTGATTGTTACGGGGCGGTAATCATTTAGGCAGGTTACCTTTACTTCCTTGGGCACAGGAACCATGGTGGTCTGCTTGAAACATGTAGGTATTACAGACTCAGTCAGGGAGAGATTGAAAATATCAGTGAAGACACTTGCCAGTTGGTCTGCGCATGCTTTGAGTACACGTCCTGGTAATCCATCTGGCCCGTGTCTTTGTGAACGTTAACCTGTTTAAAGATCTTGCACACATCAGCTACAGAGAGCATTATCACACAGTCATCCAGAACAGCTGGTAATCTCGTGTATGCTTATGTATTGCTTGCCTTGAAGCGAGCATAAAAGGCATTTAGCTCGTCTGGTAGGCTCGCGTCACTGGGCAGCTCGCGGCTGGGTTTGCCTTTGTAGTCCGTAATAGTTTCCAAGCCCTGCCACATCCGACGAGCGTCAGAGAAAGTGTAGTATGATTCAATCTTAATCCTGTATTGACACTTTGCTTGTTTGATGGTTCATCTGAGGGCATACCTGGATTTCTTATAGGGGTCCAGATTAGTGTCCCGCTCCTCAAGTGCCAGCAACACCGGATATCAGCAGGTCCTCATGGACTGCAGACTGTAAAGACAAATTGAACAGAAAAGCATGAAGGTTTATATAAGAAACTCTTCGCTGTACACACAGAAACATGACATGATAAAATGTTAACCACAGTCAAACACATCTCTAACACTGATTCAAGTACCAAACAATATGGAGTCATTGGAGATTCTAAAAAAGAATGGCAATGTGTTGACTCAAATTAAGTATGTTTTGGTTCAACTGAGATAAGGAAAACCTTAATTTCAACAAAATAGTCATACGCTCACAACATGAAGTACCGTACTTTTATTGCACAAAACGATACGTGACTAGTAGAATAACCATTCTCACTATGGTAACACTTGACCTTTTCTATAAATCTGGTACCCTCGCTGTTGATCAAATTCATATTTAACACTGTCATTACATTACACACTACTTAATGTCAAGTAAACATAGGCACTCAATTCCTCATTATAAAACATGACCATCAAACAGGACAAGGTTGTCACTCTTCATCAGTGAAGCATTTTTACAGACACCATCACACCAACCATCACAATCATCTACTCTGTCTCATCATACTCATTCTTTCCTCAGTTAATCTCATCCAGTTCCCTACTACATCCTAAACCAAGAGAATTAACTACAAACAAACTAACTAGTACTACGTTACGTCACTATACTCTATACATGGACTGGGGGCATTTTCTGCTGGTGTATCCTGAGGTAGCTCCTCTCTGAGAACCTCTTCCAGCAGTGTGTACAGGCAAATGGTCTCTCTCCCTTATGGACTTACAGGTGCATCTTCAGATGGTGCTGGTGGGAGAACATATTCTCACACAGGCCAAAAGATTTTTCCCCATGTGCATCCTCTGGTGGATCTCCACCTGTTTGGGGAAACAGAAGGCTTTCCCACACAACAAACACAGGAAGTGCTTATCATGGCCACCGGATCTACTGATAGCATTACTACTACTGTCACTTGTCAATGGGCTTGTGTAGCCATTTAGCGTTGAGGCACTTGCATTGTCTGAGGTCTGGTTTAACATAAGGAGTGTGTGAGGAGGATGAAGGCTAGGGAGTGTCAATTGTCACAGGGTTCATGTTCCAGGTGATAGATCCTATAGAAGGCAGGCTAAAGGCAGCATCGGTATGGGGGTCAACCTAAGGCGCCATCAGTCTCTCTGAATCAGAACTATAGGGGCAGGACCAGAGAATCGCTAGCCGAGGACAAGTACATTAGAGTGTCTAGTTTGAGAAACAGACGCCTCACAAGTCCTCAACTGGCAGCTTCATTAAATAGTACCCACAAAACACCAGTCTCAACGTCAACAGTGAGGAGGCGACTCGGGGAACACAGACACTGGACAGGGGAACTCTGCCTAGAAGGCCAGCATACTGGAGTCGCCTCTTCACTGTTGACGTTGAGACTCGTGTTTTGCGGGTACTATTTAATGAAGACGCCAGTTGAGGACTTGTGAGGCGTCTGTTTCTCAAACTAGACACTTGAATGTACTTGTCCTCTTGCTCAGTCGTGAACCGGGGCCTCCCACTCTTTCTATTCTGGTTAGAGCCTGTTTGCGCTGTTCTGTGAAGGGCGTAGTACACAGCGTTGTACGAGATCTTTAGTTTCTTGCCAATTTCTCACATGGAATTGCCTTCATTTCTTAGAAGAAGAATAGACTGACGAGTTTCAGAAGAAAGTGCTTTGATTCTGAACATTTTGAGCCAGTAACCGAACCCACAAATGCTGATGCTCCAGATACTAAACTAGTCTAAAGGCGGCTAGTTTTATTGCTTCTTTAATCAGCGAAACAGTTTTCAGCTGTGCTAACAATTGCAAAAGTGTTTTCTAATGATTAATTCACCTTTTAAATTATACACTTGGATTAGCTAACACAACGTGCCATTGGAACACAGGACGAGATGGTTGCTGATAATGGACCTCTGTACACCTACGTAGATATTCCATTAAATCAGTTTCCAGCTACAATATTCATTTACAACATTAACTATGTTTACACTGTATTTCTGATCAATTTGATGTTATTTCAGTGGACAACAAAGGTGCTTTTCTTCCAAAAACATTTGTAAGTGACCAACAACTTTTGAATTGTAGTGTATATTTAGTAAGTGTATATTGGTTCAAAAGCGCTGTCGGTGTTTGCAGAATAGGGTGAAATCAGATGTGACGTGAAAGTCTTAGAATGAAAAGTCCCATTTTGTGTTTATTAAAGATGAACAAGTTTTAAATACACCATATGAAAACCACATACATTATACACATGCCTCAAATAAAAATGATCATGAACTTGATAAACTGCATAAATGAAATAATTTTCTCATTAAAAGTGTCTTGGGAAAAAGTAGTAGAAGTTGAATGGAAGTAATTAAATAGTTATATAACCTACGCAGTACAAACACAATATGTAACAGACATTTTAGGTTCATACAGTAAGGAAAAAAGTATTTGATCCCCTGCTGATTTTGTACGTTTGCCCACTGACAAAGAAATGATCAGTCTATAATTTTAATGGTAGGTTTATTTGAACAGTGAGAGACAGAATAACAATAAAAAAATACAGAAAAAGCATGTCAAAAATGATATAAATTGATTTGCATTTTAATGAGAGAAAAAAGTATTTGACCCCCTTTCAATCAGAAAGATTTCTGTCTCCAAGGTCCCTTTTATACAGGTAACGAGCTGAGATTAGGAGCACACTCTTAAAGGGAGTGCTCCTAATCTCAGCGTGTTACCTATATAAAAGACACCTGTCCACAGAAGCAATCAATCCGATTCCAAACTCTCCATCATGGCCAAGACCAAAGAGCTCTCCAAGGATGTCAGGGACAAGATTGTAGACCTACACAAGGCTGGAATGGGCTACAAGACCATCGCCAAGCAGCTTGGTGAGAAGGTGACAACGGTTGGTGCGATTATTCACAAATGGAAGAAACACAAAAGAACTGTCAATCTCCCTCAGCCTGGGGCTCCATGCAAGATCTCACCTCGTGGAGTTGCAATAATCATGAGAATGGTGAGGAATCAGCCCAGAACTACACAGGAGGATCTTGTCAATGATCTCAAGGCAGCTGGGACCATAGTCACCAAGAAAACAATTGGTAACACACTACACCATGAAGGACTGAAATCCTGCAGCACCTGCAAGGTCCCCCTGCTCAAGAAAGCACATATAGATGGTCATCTGAAGTTTGCCAATGAACATCTGAATGATTCAGAGGACAACTGGGTGAAAGTGTTGTGATCAGATGAGACCAAAATGGAGCTCTTTGGCATCAACTCAACTCGCCTTGTTTTGAGGAGGAGGGATGATGCCTATGACCACAAGAACACCATCCCCACCGTCAGACATGGAGGTGGAAACATTATGCTTTGGGGGTGTTTTTCTGCTAAGGGGACAGGACGACTTCACCGCATCAAAGGGACGATGGACAGGGCAATGTACCGTCAAATCTTGGGTGAGAACCTCCTTTCCTCAGCCAGGGCATTGAAAATAGGTCGTGGATGGATATTCCAGCATGACAATGACCCAAAACACACGGCCAAGGCAACAAAGGAGTGGCTCAAGAAGAAGCACATTAAGGTCCTGGAGTGGCCTAGCCAGTCTTCAGACCTTAATCCCATTGAAAATCTGTGGAGGGAGCTGAAGGTTCGAGTTGCCAAACGTCAGACTCGAAACCTTAATGACTTGGAGAAGATCTGCAAAGAGGAGTGGGACAAAATCCCTCCTGAGATGTGTGCAAAGCTGGTGGCCAACTACAAGAACCGTCTGACCTCTGTGATTGCCAACAAGGGTTTTGCCACCAAGTACTAAGTCATGTTTTGCAGAGGGGTCAAATACTTATTTCTCTCATAAAAAAAAAAAAATGCAAATCAATTTATAACATTTGTGACATGCGTTTTTCTGGATTGTTTTGTTGTTATTCTGTCTCTCACTGTTCAAATAAACCTACCATTAAAATTATAGACTAATCATTTCTTTGTCAGTGGGCAAACATACAAAATCAGCAGGGGATCAAATACTTCTTTCCCTCGCTGTATATGAAACAATGTCTGGATGCAATATTCTACCCAGGAATATTCAACACTGAAATCTTACTCTCGTTATTCCAAATTCATCTGTGGATCTTTTCTGATGACAACAATTAAAATTATTTTTTGTCTTTAATGCAGGATTTGATCTAAACATCAGAAGCTATCGAGTGGAATGGTTACTTTCTATGTTATAGAGTGGGATGGTTTTTCTGCTGGTGTGTCCTGAGGTAGCTCCTCTCTGAGAACTTCTTCCCACAATGCGTACAGGCGAACGGCCTCTCTCCAGTGTGGACTCTCTGGTGCCTCTTCAGGTCACCAGTCTGAGCAAAGCACATATGACACTGGGCACAGCTGAAAGGTTTCTCCCCTGTGTGGACCCTCTGGTGCCTCTTCAGATTGCCAGCATGGGTGAAGCACATGTGACACTGGGTACAGCTGAAGGGTTTCTCCCCTGTGTGGACCCTCTGGTGGATCTCCACCTTCTGGGAGCAGCTGAAGCCTTTGTTACAGAACATGCAGAGGAAACGCTTCTCTTTTCCGCCCATTGTTGCTCCCCCTCTCCGCGCCTTGGCCCTTTGGTCATTTGAGTTCAATACCTGATTGGAAAAAACACGGCCGTGCAAATCGGAAGGTTCCATCGACATGGACACTGTGTGTAACGGCGAGTGGGTTGCGACATTTAGATTTGTCTCTAAACTTTCCCTGTAGTCTAAGAAGTCACTAGTGTTGCCCTGCGAGTGTCCTTCTCCTAAGTGAGTCTCGTCTGCATTCCAGTTTGCCAGTTTCTCTTTCCCGACCGTTGTTGCTCCCCCTCCACGAGCCTGGGCTACAGCACTATCGTTTAAATGTAATACCTGATCAAAAATCACATGACCGTGTGAATCGGAAGGTGCCATTGATGTGGACACTGGGTCGCGATCCCTGAACGTGTGTAAAGGGGAGTGGGTGGCAACATTTAGATTTCTCCTATAATCTAAGAAATCTCTGTCCTGTGAGTGTTCATCTCCTAGGTGACTATTTGCATTCCATGTGGGAGGAGCGTCGCCCTCTACTTTCACAGTCACCTCATCTACCACTATAACATCCCCTTTCTCATCTAAGCACCCTTCAGAGTATACACTACTACTGTACCGGTTCCAGTCCCCTCTAGACAGATCAGTCTGGGTCTCTAAACCCAAGGGCATGTTGCCAGGGTCCACCTCTGTAGCATAAGAACAAGACAGATCATCAACGCCAGTGTCTAGTGTATCACCATCTCCATGGGAATTAACTGTCCCCTGCCTCTGGTGAAATACCATTAAATGCTCTGAGTGTGGAGCAGGAAGACAGTCCAGTCTCTCGGGGTCTGATTGGTGGTTAGATCCTGTGTGTAATAGCCTTTGTGTTACAATTAAAGTCTCTGTTTCTGTCTCCATCTCTGCCTTGAGGACGGCGTTCGGCGTTCCACTGACCTCCGTGATGCTGCATCGGGTCCTGGTCTGGGGCGCAGCAGTAGTGGTGAGGTCCTCGGTGGCTACAGGGAGCGCCACTCCATGAGCTGCTCCAGTCTGGATGTCTCTGCTGTGCAGCGGGTCCTCATCTCCTTCAGATCTCTCCAGCTTGACCCCAGAACCTGCAGCCTCTGCATTTGCAGACTGACACAAGAAGAGGGGAGGTTGTTACCAGTAAATGAGTAGAATTGGATAATAATGTCATAGGGAAGTCTCGCAAGCTCCCATGTGGCAGATAAATGAGGATGTACATGTAAGCAAGCAAATATCTGAGGAGTTTTTCTGAAATAAACTGGCCACATTTGATGTACTGTAATACTATTACATTAACCTCTATCACGATAACATTCTTGGTTGAGGTTCCACTCCCCTCATCAACAGTGATTGGTTGGTCATCTCTCCATGTGTTGTGTCCCGCTGGCTTCACAAAGCTCCTGTGGCCTCCAGTGAGATGTCCTTCACCAGAGAGAGTGATTGGGAGGAAAAGAGGTGGTTAGGTTATCTGCTGTCAATGCTTAATACTTATACTACACTATTGACCGTTTTGACAGTGTGTAGAATTGGCAAGAATGTAAGGTAACGCTTCGCATAACTTCTTGATATACCATTTATAGATTGATTTATTATGTTCCATGCATCATATTGCTTTTTAATGCAGTAAATGTTTTCTGATTATGATATGATAGTGGGTATTTCTGCAAGTGAACTAAAGGAGAATTATTGCATACTAACAAAAAACTGACCAAGACCCAATTCCGGTTAACTTAGCCTGGAAACTATGTCGAATTACATTGAATTCTACTAAAGGCACAAATGGGCGTTTGGATAAGGAACGTTTATTCTCACGACCTTTACAAGCCAGTATGTTGAATAGAGTTATTTTATGTTACTTTACCGCTATGGGTGATAAATGTGCTGGAAGTGCATTCATATTTTAAAAAGTTGACAATCATAATTTCTTTGGATATATTGTCTAACATTCCTACCTGCAAAAGGACCAACTGCACAGACATCAGGCAAAATAATTAAAAGTATTGTATTCAGCATTCTGGCTTGTCGAGGTCCTGAGAAAGAACTTTCCTGATTCAAACGCTCATTTGGCGTGGTCTCCAATGTCATGAAATTTAACATCAGGTTTCTGGACAATGGTTAACCATATGTGGTTAACACATCTAAAGTCAAACATGTGCAGATGTGAACTGGGCGACAGGCCCCTCAACCTCGGCAAACTGTACCTCTTGCCATTCCTCTGTATCGGTCAAGGATTTTGACACTACCGGGGCGAGTGGCGAGGATGCGCTCCCGTACCATCTTCAGTTCGAGTAGCTGTACTTTCCTTCGCAATGCGCTGTTTTCTTTCTGGCTTTGAGTTATTTCCAAACGAAACACTGCATAGTCATCGTCTACCAGTTTACAGACCTCTGCCACAGCTGCATTCGCTAGCACCTCCATGATGGAGGCTATTTGAGTGTGAAAAACCATACAGTTAGCCATTGTTAGCTAACATTAGCAGCTAGATAGTTAGCGTTACCTAGATAACAGATCGATCAACCAAGGCCCGTCTACAACGCGAATTAAAGACTACCTGGGATAAGTTTATGATACTCTGCAGTTAAATGGCTCATATTCTGAGTTCCATGGTGTAATACATGTCTAAATAACAATAGAAATGCTAACGTGGAAATTTGTATTGGTCACTGTTCACTTCCGTTTACACTTCTTCAGTGGTTTTTAAATGGCGGTTGGCAACCAACTTTAGTGGATGCATTACCGCCACCGACTGGAGTGTGGAACAGAGACAGGGTAGTTCTAAAGTTGAACCATACCTAATTAAACTGTTTATCGTGGATACAATTTGCAAATAATTTGCTTTACTATTTTACGGGACTGATGGTACTCATGGTGCTTTCAAGACAACTGGGAACTAGAGATGAAATCATGACTTCAGTGACCTTCAGGTCTATAAAGTCAGAGCTCTAGAAAGATGCCGAGTTTCTGGATTGGAAATCCTAGTTGGATGACTGTTCAAAACGATTTTCCCTAGTCGGATCTAGTTTTTTTCAGTTCCTAGTTGTATGAATGCACTGAAGTCAGAGGGATTTCCGAGTTGTTTTGAACAAGGCATTAGTCTCAGCGAAGGGAGGGAGAGAGCAGCAGAGGTCCGCCTCTTGCGGTTCCAGCTCTCTCTTTCTGTTCCAGCTCTCTCTTTCTGTTCCTCCTGTGAGAGAGAGGGGACACTGTATTCCACTTGATGCCGAAACCTGAGTCGCACCGCATCTACCTCGTGCCCATATGGATATTGTTCCTAAGACCAGATAAAGTGAAATATTCCTTGATATTAAAATAAACATGACGAGCTGTTGCTAATAATAAAAATGCTATCGATACACTTCGCTACTGATTCATTGCAGCGCGAGTGTAAGTAGGGAGAAGCACGTTTTGTGTTTCTGAATAAAATCTTAGACATGAACACACATAAAAACAGCAGCTCTTTGCTATATTCTTTGACAGTCTCTCTCTGTTAATGGTTTTAAAAGTTATTAATTCTCTAGTATCAGCTTTGCTCTGGCTGGGTCATGATTTGAGCTATTCGATTGGTAATTTGAGCTATTTCATTGGTCATCGCAGTAGGCGCACTAGATTTAGCCACAAACAGGTGAAGTCGGAAGTTTACATACACCTTTGCCAAATACATTTACATTCAGTTTTTCACCATTCCTGACATTTAATCATAGTCAAAATTCCCTGTCTTAGGTCAGTTAGGATCACCAGTTTATTTTAAGAATGTGAAATATCAGAATAATAGAGAATTTATTTCAGATTTGATTTCTTTCATCACATTCCCAGTGGTCAGAAGTTTACATACACTCAATTAGTATTTGGTAGCATTGCTTTTAAATTGTTTAACTTGGGTCAAACATTTTGGATAGCCATCCACAATAAGTTGGGTGAATTCTGGCCCATTCCTCCTGACAGAGCCGGTGTAACTAAGTCAGGTTTGTAGGCCTCGTTGTTCACACACACTTTTTCAGTTCTGCCCACACATTTTTTATAGGATTGAGGTCAGGGCTTTGTGATGGCCACTCCAATACCTTGACTTTGTTGTCCTTAAGCCATTTTTCCCACAACGTTGGATGTATGCTTGGGGTCATTGTCCATTTGGAAGATCCATTTGTGACCAAGCTTTAACTTCCTGACTGATGTCTTGAGATGTTGCTTCACATAATTTTCCTGCTTCATGATGTCATCTATTTTGTGAAGTGCACCAGTCCCTCCTGCAGCAAAGCAACCCCACAACATCATGCTGCCACCCCCGTGCTTCTTCGGCTTGCAAGCCTCCCCCCTCTTCCTCCAAACATAACAATGGTCATTATGGCCAAACAGTTCCAATTTTTTTCATCAGACCAGAGGACATTTCTCCAAAAAGTACGATCTTTTTCCCCATGTGCAGTTGCAAACCGTAGTCTGGCTTTTTTATGGCAGTTTTGGAGCAGTGACTTCTTCCTTGCTGAGCGGCCTTTCAGGTTATGTCGATATAGGACTCGTTTTACTATGGATATAGATACTTTTGTACCTGTTTCCTCCAGCATCTTCATAAGGTCTTTTGTTGTTGTTCGTGGATTGATTTGCACTTTTCGCACCAAAGTACGTTCATCTCTAGGAGACAGAACGTGTCTCCTTCCTGAGCGGTATGACGGATGCGTGGTCCCATGGTGTTTATACTTGCGTACTATTGTTTGTACAGATGAACGTGGTACCTTCAGGCATTTGGAAATTGCTCTCAAGGATGTACCAGACTTGTGGAGGTCTACAATTTTTTTCTGAGGTCTTGGCTGATTTATTTTGATTTTCCCATGATGTCACGCAAAGAGGCACCGAGTTTGAAGGTAGGCCTTGAAATTCATCCACAAGTACACCTCCAATTGAATCATTTCAATTAGCCCACTAGAAGCTTCTAAACTTCACATTAATCTTCTGCATATCTACATCTATCACTCCAGTGTTAATTGCTAAATTGTAATTATTCCTCCACTACGGCCTATTTATTACCTTACCTCCCTAATCTTACCTCATTTGCACACACTGTATATTGATTTTTTTCTATTGTGTTATTGACTGTACGTTTGTTTATTTCATTTGTAACTCTGTGTTGTTGTTTGTGTCGCACTTCTTTGCTTTGTCTTGGCTAGGTTGCAGTTGTAAATGAGAACTTGTTCTCAACTGGCCTACCTGGTTAAATAAAGGTGAAATAAATGTTTTTTAAAAAGGCACTGTATTTTCAGATAACCAATTTGGCATGTAGTTAGCTAGCTAAGCAAACAACATGCGTAATTTAGCTTGACCTCGTCAAATCCTCATCCTGGTAAGGATGTGAGTCAGACTACTGTCATCACCATTATAGATGGCCCGCAAATCAAACATGATTTGGATATAGCCATCTAGTTAATTATTTGAAAGTTGGCTTGTTAACCAGCCATATTGACGTGATCTGTTATTTGCTAGCTAGACAATTTCACCTGGTTCATCAATCAATATAGCCTATCATGTCTGTCAGCAGCAATCGTGATTATACACTGAAAAACTTGCAAAGTAAACATTATCTGCTAACATTGCAACGGCAAGTGCGCCCTTCTGCCACTTGACTGGCAGAGCCCACAAAGGATGGGATATTAATCTAAACCACTCATACTTGTCAGATATAGTTCACTTTTATATCATGCAATTATCAAATGAATAGTGGCCACTACTGAGAGATGTCGTGGGCTAACATAAAATATCTGAAATGACATGATCAATTGATGTTTACTGATAATTAAAAGCATGCTGTATATTGGCTGTATAACTTTGATGTAGCTAAATCTGCACAATTGTTTTGCATGGAAATTTATAGTTCTGACGAGGTGATGATATAACAACCAAATAGTTAACTTCTTTGGGATAGGGGGCAGCATTTTCACTTTTGGATGAAACGCGTGCCCAGAGTAAACTGCCTCCTACTCAGTCCCAGATGCTAATATATGCATATCATTATTAGTATTGGATAGAAAACACTCGGACGTTTCTAAAACTGTTTGAATAATGTCTGTGAGTATAACAGAACTCATATGGCAGGCAAAAACCTAAGAAAAAATACAAACAGGAAGTGGGAAATCTGAGGTTTGTAGTTTTTGAACTCAGCCCCTATCGAATACACAGTGGGATATGGGTCATTTTGCACTTCCTAAGGCTTCCACTAGATGTCAACGGTCTTTAGAACGTTGTTTCAGGCTTCTACTGTGAAGGGGGGCCAAATGAGAGAGGATTGAGTCAGAGGTCCGGCAGCAGCCTCGATCTCAGTCACGCGCATTCACACGAGAGGTAGCTCTCGTTCCATTGCTTTTCCGCTAGCAGAACCCCAGTCCTAGACAGGTTAACATTTATTTAACAATCCCTTGAAAACGGCACACAGTTGTCAATGGTTTTAGAGGAGCTGGGGTCTCCTTGCCCCTCTAGCAGGCAAATCGAACACTCTGCATCTTATTGTGACGTTTTATTGATAACGATCTATTGGCCAGTGAGCGGCTTTGAAACCACCGGTAAGCCATATTGGCACTCCCCAGAAGGAGCATGTCCTCCATAGGAAGGAATGGTGTTCTACAGTTTTTCAATTAAAATGTTAAGGACAAAATTACATGTATTTAAAGCTGCACTATGCAGAAATCGTTCCACCATTTCCTGATTGTTCAAATTAAATTATAAACTGGGTGGTTCGAGCCCTGAATGCTGATTGGCTGACAGCCATGGTATTTCAGACCCTATACCACGGGTATGACAAAACATGTATTTTTACTACTCTAATCACGTTGGTAACCAGTTTATAATAGCAATAAGGCACCTCAGGGGTTTGTGATATATGGCCAATATACCATGGCTAAGGACTGTGTCCAGGCACTCCGCGTTGCACATATGAACAGCCCTTAGCCATGGTATATTTGCCATATACCACACCTCCTCTGCCCTTATTGCTTAAATAGTTCACCTAATTTCCATTTGTGACAAAACAAGTAAGTATAGTGCAGAGAATCAATCTACCATCTAAACCGCTGTGAAATATATTTTCCATGACCAAAAATATTATACTTTCAGTTGTTTGAAGCCGGTGTACAAAACGGAAAGTAAAAGACGCAAAAATGATCGCTTCTTAGACTTGATTTCAATCAGAATGACAGATCTATAACTCACATTTCTATGTGAATTTGGTCAGGTCACCAAAAAGTTACATATTGCAGCTTTAAGTATTTATTTTCCTAGTAGGGACAGTAATATTAGAACCTTAACATTTTCCTTAAGTATACTTTTTTTTAAATTTTCCTTAAAAAAAAATTGTTTAGCTTACATAATATAATTTAAAGTATGCATTAAGATGTCTGTAATATAATAAACATGGCAAAAACAAATGTAGACATTTCTGGAGCTTCCAAAATATTTTTTACATGGGTGGGGGAGTGCCAAGATGGAGGCGTGGTTTCAAAACAGAGCCCCTTATCAGTCATCTAGTGTAATATATAAATCGACACTCTGGATTCTCCTCCTGGAAGAGAGGTGATACAGAGGACACAGACATATATGAACACACAGATAATAAACACACTATCAACATGGAGAGTTTACCCATCACCATTACATTTGAGTCCTATACTGAAAAAAGGCAGCTATGATAAGTCAAAAGTAATCAGTGGATCTATTCTGCTGACAAATTCATCTTTGTCTTTAATGCAGGTTTTGATCTAAACGTCAGAAGCTATCGAGTGGAATGGTTACTTTCTATATCATAGAATGGCATGGTTTTTCTGCTGGTGTATCCTGAGGTATCTCCTCTCTGAGAACCTCTTCCCGCAGTGCGTACAGGCGAATGGCCTTTCTCCTGTGTGGACCTTCAAGTGCATCTTCAGGTTGCCTGCCAGGGCGAAGCGCATGTGACACTGGGTACAGCTGAAGGGTTTCTCCCCTGTGTGAACCCTCTGGTGCATCTTTAGGTTGTCCTGGCGGGAGAACCTCTTCTCACACTGGGTACAGCTGAAGGGTTTCTCCCCTGTGTGGACCCTCTGGTGCCTCTCCACCTTCTGGGGACAGCTGAAGCCTTTGTGACAGAACATGCAGGGGAATCGTTTCTCTTTACTATTGCCTGATGTGGCTCCTTCCCCCTGAGCCTGGGCTCTAGCCGTGTTGTTTGAGTTCAATAACTGATCGAAAAGGACGTCGCTATGTGAATCGGAAGGTGCCATCGACGTGAACGCTGGGTCACGACCCCTGAACGCATGTAAAGAGGAGTGGGTGGCGACATTTAGATTTGTCTCTAAGCTTCCCCTGTAATTTAAGAAATCTCTGCCCTGTGAGTGTCTGTCTCCTAGGTGACTATCTGTATTCCATGTGGGAGGAGCGTCGCCCTCCACTTTCACCTCATCTACCATTATAACCTCCCCTTTCTTATCTAGGCACCCTTCAGAGTATAACCTATTACTGTACCGGTTCCAGTCACCTCTAGACAGATCAGTCTGTGTCTCTAAACCCAAGGGCATTTTGCCAGGATCTATTTCTGTAGTGTAAGAACAAGATGGATCATCACTGCCAGTGTCTAATGCATCACCCTCAACATCCCCACAGGAATGAACCGTCCTCTGGCTCTGGTGAAATACTGGTAAATATTCTGAGCCGGGAGCAGGAGGACAGGCCAGTGGCCCTTGTCTCTCTGGGTCTAATCTGTGGTCAGATCCTGTGTGTAAGAACCTGTGTGTTACAATTAAAGTCTCGGTGCCGGACTCTGACTTGAGGACAGCGTTCTGCAGTCCACTGATGCTGTGTCGGGTCCTGGGCTGCGCTGGGGCGGGGTCCTCTGTGGCTACAGGGGGTGCTCCAGCCTGTATGTCTCTGCTGTGCTGTAGGTCTTCCTCTCCTTCAGACCTCTCCTGTTTGACCCCAGGACCTGTAGCCTCTGCATCCGCAGACTGACAAGAAGAGAGGAGGTTATTACTGGTACATGAGTTGAACAGGATAACAATGTCCTAGGGAAGTCTCACAAGCTCCCCATTGGCAGACAAATGATGATGCACATAGCTGAGGGTACCCTTTCTGAAATAAACGGGCCACATTTAATTTACCAAGTAACACATTTTTTATGCAACACTATTACACAAACCTCTATCACGATAACATGCTGGGTTGAAGTTTCACTCCTCTCATCAACAGTGATTTGTTGGTCGTCTTTCCATGTGTTGTGCCCTGCTGGCTTCACAAAGCTCCTGTGGCCTCCAGTGAGATGTCCTTCACCTGAGAGAGTGATTGGGGGGAAATAGGTGGTTAGGTTAGGCACTGTCAATGCTCAACACTATAGTGTACAATATTGACATTGTCTACAATTGGAAAGGATGTAAGGTAACACCTCTAACTTCCTGATATACTACCCAGTCTCGGCCTTCTGCAAAATGTACCTCTTGCCATTCCTCTGTATCGATCGAGGATCTTGACACTACTGGGTCGACTGGCGAGGACGCGCTCTCGCACTGTCCTCTCTGCGCGCTCCCGTGCCACCTTCAGTTCCAGTAGTTTCCTCCGCAATGCCCTGTTTTCTTTCTGGCTTTGAGTTATTTCCAAACGAAACACTGCATAGTCGTCGTCTACGAGTTTACAGATCTCTGCCACAGCTGCATTCGCTAGAACCTCCATGATGGAGGCTAATTGAGTGTGAAAAACCATACAGTTAGCCATGGTTAGCTCACGTTAGCAGATAGCTAGGTAGCGTTACCTAGACAACATCTATCAACCAAGTCCTGTCTCCAACGCCAATTAAACACTACATATGGTAAGTATGTGATGCTGTGCAGTTAGATTAATCATATTTTAAGTTCCAGGGTGTTTATAAACGTCGAAATAACAACAATAAAAACGCTATCGTGGAAATTGTTCTTGTTGACTTCCGTGTACTTCTTTGTGTGAGTTTCCGGCAGACTATACAAGTATTGCTGCCTTTCACAGGTCGGAGGGTGAATTGCACATTGTCACACAAAAAGGGGAATTAATCTCACCACCATCTAATCCAGGGATGGGACCTGATTGGTGTAACACTTTTTCCCCAGCTAACAAACATGACTCCAATAATCAACTAATTATGACCTTCAGTTTAGAATGCAATTAGTTTAATCAGCTGTGTTTGGGATGGAGAAAAAGTGTGACACCACTCTGGTCCCTAAAGACTGGAGTTGCCTGTTCCTGATAACCCTACACATATACACCACTATACCTCATAAACTCACCACCCCCAATCCCACTACTTTAGCCCTACCAGATCATACTCCAGGCCAACTGACCAGGAGCATGGAACCCCTACTCTTCGAAACCCCTTGTAGATCTCTTGCACCCACAAATGTCTCTGCTATTTCCACTACCACATGTATTTTCTGGGATTCACGCTTCATCAGTGCAGTACAATTAACCATAGCAATAAACACAAGAAATCCTACCTTACTAAAACTCATCCTCTCTGGATCTCTCTCTTATTCACAGGGGGGCTCCCAGTCTAATCACTCACCCTTGGGCTATCCTATACTCTCTTCACTGCCTCAGAATAGGACACTTTCTACCCCACTCTAACTCTGGCAATCTCAACCTGTTTCTCCTTCAAAGGGCACTTCGGATTCCCAGTTGCATGGGTGCCCCCACAGTGGAGACTGCTTTCTTTATCCCAAATGTACACCATCTCCGGCTATGCCCTCCTGTACATTTCCCACATCGCGGGATCTCCTTTCTACACACTGCTGCAATATGTCAGAGTCCTTAGCACATAAAGCACCGTAGCAGGTTCGGAACAGATGCCATCACAGTTTAGCAAATATAACCTAACCTGACCGTATCAGGTACGGTCAGGTCAAAGCTCAACGAGACAGACCGTATTCTCAGTCTTGCCATTGCCACCGGGTCTACGTCTCACCAAACAGCGGGTGTCACAAACACCAGGAATATTATTTTTCATTTCATCCACCTCTACACTCAACGCTACCCCATTGATCACTCTTTTGAGTGGCGCCCTGCTCTGAAGAACAAAGCACTACACATGTCGATCCCAGAGGCATGTGACACAGTTTCCCCGCTGCCTCTGTGCCGGAGGATGCACAAAAAAAGCGAAACAATTCCACTTCTCAAAAACTTTGACAGATGTACAGTTCCCAGTTTGTCCTTTATTCCGCTTGAAACAATGTACTGGTTGGCCAAAAAAAACTGAATCCACCTCTCAGGGCAAACGTTGGAAGTCTCTACCACACCTGTCACCTCAGGTTCTTCATCCTGGTCTGGCTCACTTCCAAACACCATGTCACACCCTCATTGGTGACTTGTAACAGGAGACAGGGTCTCACACTCAGTAGTTGATCTGTACTCTTTAACACCATTACTGGGTATATATTCAGGAGACGTAGGTTTGAGCCTGGCGCCTTTCTTCCCATTCTTCCACGTCTGCGTTATAAGTCAGAGAGAACTCGACAAATCATAGAGATAGGTAGAGGACTCATATTTGTATCTGTGCCATTATAGCTTCAGTGATTGCCTCAATGGCACTGCCCATGCTATCTCCATTTTGAATTTGTACATTTTCTTATTCACGATTGGCTGATCCCTCCTGATGTCCCAGTTGGACATGACTCCAACAAGGTTACCAGGAAGTCCCATGTTGACTACATTAAAATGGTGGAAGCCCTCAATGGCGCTGCCCATGCTAATATGGCCTTTTGGTCACTAGATGTTTAAATCATTCTCTATGAGCCAAATCAAGACAACCCACTTCCATTTACACTGAGAAAGGATCTTATTGGTTGGGGTCATAGTTCAAAGGGTTTGGTTAACCCTCCTGTTGTGTTTGTTTCATGTTAATTAATTCTGTGTCTGGTCCAAAATGACCGCCCCATTATAGATGATTATAAATCCTTGATAATGCATATATTATTACCTAATGTTGTGTTAGATATTTTTATCAACTTAAGTCCACAGAGATGAACTGAGATCATTCCGATAGATAAGATCTAACCCAGGCAAGAACTAAACCATGTTTACCAATTAGGATTTCCAATCTCTACAAAATAATGTGGTGATTGGTATCAAAAGTGGCACTAAGGTCTAGGAGCACGAGAATAGATGCAGAGCCTTGGTCTGACGCCATTAAAAGGTAATTTACCTCCTTCACAAGTGCAGTTTCAGTACTATGATGGTGTCGAAAATTAGACTGGAGCGTTTTGTATACATTATTTGTATGAGTCAATGTGCAACAGCTTTTCTTTTGAGAGAGGAATGGGATATTCAATATAGGCTGATTGTTTTTTACATTTTCGAGTCAAGGTTTGGATTTTTCAGGTTTGGCTTTATTACTGCCACTTCCAGTGAGTTTGGTACACATCTGGAGTATAGGGAGCCGTTTATTATGTTCAACATATGAGGGCCAAGCACAGGAAGTAGCTCTCTCAGTAGTTTAGTTGGAATAGGGTCCAGTAGGCAGCTAGAAGGTTTAGAGGCTATGACTATTTTCGTTAATGAGTCGAGAGATACATGATTAAGTAGTTCTGGACAACTTGAGTTTGAGAAATCTATTTTACATTTTTTTTATGATCATGAATTCATCACTGCTGAAGTGAAGGCCATCCTTTCTTGGGGAATGTTGCTTTTTAGTTAGCTTTGCGACAGTATCAAAAATAAAATATGGATTGTTTTTATTCCCCTCAATTAGGTTTGAAAAGTAGGGTGATCGAGCAGCAGTGAGGACTCTTCGATATTGCATGGTAATGTCTCTCCAAGTTAGTCGGAAGACTTCCAGTTTGGTGGAGCGCCATTTCCGTTCCAATTTTCTGGAAGTTTGTTTCAGGGCTTGTGTATTTAATGTATACCAGGGAGCTGATTTCTTGTGACAAATGCTTTTAGTTTTAAGAGGTGCGACTCCATCTATTCAATGTTAAATCCTCGGTTAGATGGTTAAGTGATTTTTGTACTCTGACATCCTTGAGTAGGTGGAGCGGGTCTGGAAGGGCATCTAGGAATCTTTGGGTTGTTCGAGAATTTATAGTGCAACTTTTGATAATCCTTGGTTGTGGTCTGAGCAGATTATCTGTAAACATAATACGATTTTGGTCCGATAGTCCAGGATTATGAGGAAAAATATTTACATCCACCAGTGGACTGAACAACCTCTGTACCTTTTTTAGATTAGGTTACATTACATCGGCCTACATAAATCCAGGACACTCAAATTAGTATATGTTACTCTTGGTATGACAGTAGGTTACTTAAAGCAAAAAAACTAAAAGAAGGTGGTTGGTCAGGGGGGGATGGGTGGGTGGATAAAGCAAACTTCTAGCAACCCAATGGTTGCATGTTTTCATGGACAAATATAGCATTTGAGCTAATTTGCAACTACTTGCTACTTTAACTACTCAGCATGTTAGCTAACCCTTCCCCTAAACCTAACCATATCCCTAATCTAAAGTAACATATCATGCTAAATGGAGTGGCATGGATTTTAGTAAAACATCATGTTTTTCTCTGAGACCAGGCTGACTATGTTTGAGTCCTATACTGTAGTTAGAGAATGACTTCATTGTTGTTAAACCCATCATGGTGGACATAAATATGGGTAAAATATAAGTAATAATAAATCAAATTTCATCAGACAAACCTGACTAAATTATTTGTACAATAGGTGTTTGTGTAGGTATATTTAGTAAGTGTATATAAGCTGTCGGTATGTAGAATAGGGTGAGATCAGATGTGATGTATACTAGAGAGAGTCTCAATATAAGTTTGTGTTTATTAAACATTTAAAAAAAAATGAAATACACCATATGAAAACCACACATACAAGTCTCAACAAAATAATCTGCATTAACATGATGAACTGCATTTATTATCATTAAAAGTGTCTTGGTAAAAATAAAGTAGTTAAATGGATGTAATGAAATAGGGATTGGTGAACATCATATATCCTACACAGTGCAAACACTATGTAATATACCTTTTAGACTTATATATGCATTATACTGTTTATATCACACAATGTCTGGATGCAATATTCTATTCAGGAATATTCAACACTGTCCCTATCGTTATTCCAAATGCATCTGTGGATCTTTTCTGTTGACAGTAATGAAAATGAATCTTTGTCTTGAGAGAAGATTAAGAAGCATCCCAATTGGCTCTATGGATCTGGTCCACCTGACCGAGCCTATCCAGAGCTTTGCTGCGTGGCTTGGGGGTGGGCCCAATTGGGGCTTCCACGGTGACAGTTAACCAATGAGCAGCATGAAGTAGGAAGATAAGAGGGTAGATAAAGATGAGAAAGCAATCATGTTCTGTACACACAAATAAAAGGAACTCAGAAAAAGAGACACCCTCAAAGAGTACATGCATGGTTAGGGGGGCAAAAGGAGAGAACTATTAAATGTGAGGTGGAAATATTTTAGGGTTAGCTTGGAGGAAGAGAAGATCAAAAACACAATTAGGAAATGAGAGGTTAGAGGGCAGGACTAAAGCTAATGAGAGAAAGTGAAGGTTGGCAGTATGTCACCGCACTAACACCAATGATGGGAAGACAATGTGCTAATGGGTGGCCCTAAGGAACTAGGGGGTTACAGTAGTGATTCCTGTACCCTGAGGAGGGAATGGTTACCTTTTATGTTATGAAGTGTAATGGTTTTTCTGCTGGTGTGTCCTGAGGTAGCTCCTCTCTGAGAACCTCAGAGAAGGCGAATGGCCTTTCTCATGTGTGGACCTTCAGGTGCCTCTTCAGATGGTGCTGGTGGGAGAACCTTTTCTCACACTGAGGGCAGCTGTAGGGTTTCTCCCCTGTGTGGACCCTCTGGTGCCTCTTCAGGGTGCCAGCCTCTGAGAAGCGCATGTGACACTGGGTACAGCTGAACGGTTTCTCCCCTGTGTGGACCCTCTGGTGGATCTTCACATAGTTTGCCTCAGCAAAGCACTTCCCACATGTGGGGCAAGCGTATGGCTTGTTAGCGTCGGTCTTAATGTTTGGCCTCCCACGTTTTGACCAAATGACACCAGAGGAGGTAGAAGCAGGAGCCACCAACCTCATCTGGTTAGTCTTTGAGCTCCCTCCTTGACCTCTAGCCATTGTTTCAGTGTTGTTGGGATTGTGTGCCATGTTATCAGCTAGATACTTCTTGTGGTGAACACCCATCCTGACCCTGTCTGTATTGGTGGGGTAACCATGAGGTAGTTGAGGAAGGCTAGACCCAGGTCCAGGCTTTCTATGAACCCAATCATCAGGAGTTAGATGAGATCCTGAAGGAGAAGACAGACTTCCTGTTCGACTCCCACCAGGGGGGTCTCCCATTACTCTCGGTGAAGACTGAAGCCCAGGGTGACCTGCTCTGTTCATCATGGATACTGTGGTATTTGTATCATAGGAACAGGAGGGTCTATCTCTATCAGCCCCAGGCCCTGCTTCATCCCTGCACCGAGAATGCGAAGAGGGTCTGGACTGCAGACTGGAGCCTCTGTCTCTCTGATGACCACCAGGACTGAGGTTGTTCAGTCCACCTGTCCACTGGTTGTCTTCTGTGTGGTGGAGTCTCTGTCCCTCATGGTTCAGTCTTGGTTCTGACTCAGGAAGGAAGAGTGACGGCTCCTGATCCAGGGTCCTGATCTGGGGCCAGGGTTTGTGACCGGCCGCATCAGAGGTCCAGTCTCTCCCACCAGCAACACCGGATATCAACAGTTCCTCATGGACTGCAGACTGTAAACACAAATTGGCCAGAAAATCATAAAGAAAAGAAATTATTTGCTGTACACACAGAAACATGAAACATGAAAAGCCCATCCCCAACACTGTGATTCAAGTACCCAACAATGTGGATCCATTGAAGTTCATTATAAAAAATGTCCATATGTGTTGATTCAAGAACTAAGTATAATGTTTAGGTTTGACTGAGAGAAGGGAAACTCAGTCCCTGTAATGATACAAAAATAACCAAGTCAGACAGTCAATTTTTGTATTGAATTTCAACAAAATGGTATATATACACTCACATAACGTGAAGTACAGTACTTTCATAGCACAAAACGATGCGTGACAAGAATAATAACTTTCTCACTTTGGTGACACTACATTTGTCTGTAAATCTGGTACCCTCGCTTTGTTAAAATACATTTTTGAAAATGTTGTACAAGGATAAACATTACATTACAAAGACCTTCAATACTTTGTGTCAAGTAAACATGAATTAAGGCAATATCCTCAACTCACTATTAAAAAAACAGTATCATCCTAAAGGAACATATACTGAACAAAATCATAAACACAACATGCAACATTTTAAAAGATTTACAGAGTTACAGTTCATATATGAAAAGCAGTCAATGTAAATACACAAATTAGGCCCTACTCTATGGATTTCACATGACTGCGAATGACTCTGGCTCAGGGGAGCGAAGGTGAATGGCAAGGCACTGGAGTGACAAACTGCCCTTGCTCTCTCCACTGGGATCCTCTGCCTCTGACCCTATTACGGGGGCTGAGTCACTGGGTTACTAGTGCTCTTCCATGCCACCCCAAGGAGGGGTTCGTCGCTTGAGTGGGTTGAGTCACTGACGTGATCTTTCTGCCCCCCCCCCTACCTTAACCTCCAGTATCTATGCTGCAATAGTCTGTGCTGGGGTGCTAGGGTCAGTCTGTCTGGTGAAATTATCCTGTCTTATCTCTTGTCCTGTATGAATTATGCTCCCTCTAATTCTCCCATGCCTCAGGACTACCTCACCTGATGACTGCTGGCTGTCCCCTTTCCCAGTCCACCTGGTCATGCAGTTTTGCCTGTGGCTATGGAACCCTGACCTGTTCACCAGATGTGCTAACCTGTCCTGACCTGCCGTTTTCGACCCTCTCTCTCACTATCCCCCACACCTGCTGTCTCGACCTCTGAATGCTCGGCTATGAAAAGCCAACTGACATTTTATCCTGAGGTGCTGACCTGTTGCACAACCACTGTGATTATTATTTGACCCTGCTGGTCAGAGCATCAGCTGTCCCGGACGACTGTGTGATCACGCTCTCCGTAGCCAACGTGAGTAAGACCTTTAAACAGGTCAATATACACAAGGCTGCAGGGCCAGATGGATTACCAGGACATGTGCTCCGGGCATGTGCTGACCAACTGGCAGGTGTCTTCACTGACATTTTCAATATGTCCCTGATTGAGTCTGTAATATCAACATGTTTCAAGCAGACCAGCATAGTCCCTGTGCCCAAGAACACAAAGGCAATCTGCCTAAATGACTACAGACCCGTAGCACTCACGTCCGTAGCCATGAAGTGCTTTGAAAGGCTGGTAATGCCTCACATCAACACCATTTTCCCAGAAACCCTAGACCCACTCCAATTTGCATACCGCCCAAACAGATCCACAGATGATGCAGTCTCTATTGCACTCCACACTGCCCTTTCCCATCTGGACAAAAGGAACACTTATGTGAGAATGCTATTCATTGACTATAGCTCAGCGTTCAACACCATAGTACCCTCAAAGCTCATCATTAAGCTAAGGATCCTGGAACTAAACACCTCCCTCTGCAACTGGATCCTGGACTTCCTGATGGGCCGCCCCCAGGTGGTAAGGGTAGGTAGCAACACATCTGCCACGCTGATCTGCAACACTGGAGCCCCCCAGGGGTGCGTGCTCAGTTCCCACCTGTACTCCCTGTTCACCCACAACTGCATGGCCAGGCACGACTCCAACACCATTAAGTTTGCAGACGACACAACAGTGGTAGGCCTGATCACCGACAACAACGAGACAGCGTATAGGGAGTAGGTCAGAGACCTGGCCGGGTGGTGCCAGAATAACAACCTATCCCTCAACATAACCAAGACTAAGGAGATTATTGTGGACTACAGGAAAAGGAGGACCAAGTACGCCCCCATTCTCATTGACGGGGCTGTAGTGGAGCAGGTTGAGAGCTTCATGTTCCTTGGTGTCCACATCACAACAAACTAGAAAGGTCCAAGCACACCAAGACCGTTATGAAGGGGGCACGACAAAGCCTATTCCCCCTCAGGAAATTAACGAGATTTGGCATGGGTCCTGAGATTCTCAAAATGTTCCACAGCTGCAACATCGAGAGATCCTGCTGGTTGCATCACTGCCTGGTACGGCAATTGCTCGGCCTCCGACCGCAAGGCACGACAGAGGGTAGTGCGTACAGCCCAGTACATCACATGGGGCTAAGCCCGCCTGCGGTGTCAGAGGAAGGCCCTAAAAATTGTCAAAAACCCCAGCCACCCCAGTCATAGACTGTTCTCTCTACTACCGCATGGCAAGCAGTACCGGAGTGCCAAGTCTAGGACAAAAAAGCTTATCAACAGTCTTTACCCCCAAGCCATAAGACTCCTCAACAGGTAATCAAACGGCTACCCAGACTATTTGCATTGTGTGCCCCCCCCAACCCCTCTTTTAGGCTGTTTATCATATATGCACAGTCACTTTAACTATACATTCATGTACATATGTACATACTGCCTCAATTGACCCGACCTACGAGTGCTCCCACACATTACCTAACCAGGCTATCTGCATTGTGTCCCGCCATCAACCACCCGCCAACCCCTCTTTACACTACTGCTACTCTCTGGTCATCATATATGCATAGTCACTTTAACCATATCTACATGTACATACTACCTCAATCAGCCTGACTAACCGATGTCTGTAAGTAGCCTCGTAACTTTTATAGGCTCGCTACTGTATATAGCCTCGCTACTGTTTTTCACTGTCTTTTTACTGTTGTTTTTATTTCTTTACTTACCTATTGTTGACCTAATACCTTTTTTGCACTATTGGTTAGAGCCTGTAAGTAAGCATTTCACTGTAAGGTCTACACCTGTTGTATTTGGCACACGTGACAAATAAACTTTGATTTGAATGTTTGAACATCTTGAAGAACGATCTGGCCTTAATGGCCGTGTACTCTTATCTCCACCTGGCACAGCCTGAAGAGGACTGCCTACTCCTCAGGCCATGGTTCCTCTCTAGGTTTCTTCCTAAATTCCTGGCTTTTATTTAAAATTAAATACAATTATTTTTTATTTAATCTTTATTTAACTAAGCGAGTCAGTTAAGAACAAATTCTTATTTACAATGACGACCTACCAAAACGCAAAAAGGCCTCCTGCGGGGACGGGCCTGGGATTAAAAATAAATAGAATATAAATATACGACAAAACACACATCACAACAAGAGAAACAACACTACATAAACAGAGACCTAAGACAACACCATAGCAAGGCAGCAACACATGACAACACAGCATGGTAGAAACAAAACATGGTAGCAACACTGGCGAAATCTGCACGGAGCCTTCACCGTGCACTGCCACTTTAAGAGCGCATGAGCAGTAAGGAAGGACGAAATAAAGAGAGCTCTTTCAGCTCTTTGGGGAGGGGCTCTTGGATGGCGCGACAGTGTGATTGTGTGTGCTGCAGAAGTTTTGTTTGTTTTGTTTTCAGCGTTTGTAGTTTATAAAGTATTTAAAACTCAATCATCGGTGTGATCGCTTTAGATCGTGGTTATTTTTGTTTGGGACGCGCCCATTATGGATCGCATGGATTAGTAGCAACATTGTTGCGAAGCTTTAACATACAAACCATCGGACAGTCAGACAGTACACCCGCAGGCCTGAAGACCACAGCTAAGATTTCTCTTTTTCTCTCTCTTTCTCTTCCCTCTCGTTCCAGTGCTTTACCCTGCAACAGACTCTATTTTTCAAATGCACTTCCCATTGAAGTTCATTAGAGCTGGACTATTATTGCCCTGCCAGAAGTATTTTGATGGACATTTTAGTTAGAAGGGACGTTGCTTGCAAGTTGTGTATTGTTATGTGAACTGTATTGAGGTGAGGTGTACTAATGACATGTGGGCGAGAAGACTGACATTTTTAAGGGCTTTGTTGTGTCGATGAACACCCCCCACATTCATACCCTCTGCAGTCATCCACTTGAAAATAATACAGATTATTGCAAATCCTCTGTTGATGACTGGGTTCATTCTTGTATGAAGTTGCTGTTGAATTGCTCTGCCATTATTAGTATTAGTATTATTGTTTGGGTTACCCCTGTGTTGTGATGTGGGTTTTATGTGGTGTGTATTCTCTTTTCTCTCCACTGGCTATCTGGTAAACAGGCTACACTCTAGGCAGTCTCTTCTGCTGATGTGTGTGTGGGTCTGGTAGTGGTACTCTCTCTATTCTACTCTTTTCCTTTCGGCATGGTTAATACCTGCCTGGCGCCCGAACAAAATCTTTCTTTACCCCTCTCTAATAAATACCGCTACAACACAACATGGTAGCAGCACAAAACATGGTTCAAACATTATTGGACACAGACAACAGCACAAAGGGCAAGATGGTAAAGATAATAATACACCACACAAAGCAGCCACAACTGTCAGTAAGAGTGTCCATTATTGAGTCTTTGAATGAAGAGATTGAGAACTGTCCCGTTTGAGTGTTTGTTGCAGCTCGTTCCAGACGCTAGCTGCAGCGAACTGTAAAGAGGAGTGACCCATGGATGTGTGTGCTTTGAGGACCTTTAACAGAATGGCTGGCAGAACGGGTGTTGTATGTGGAGGATGAGGGCTGCAGTAGATACCTCAGATAGGGGGGGCGTGAGGCCTAAAGAGGGTTTTAAAAATAAGCATCAACCAGTGGGTCTTGCGACGGGTAAACAGAGATGACCATTTTACAGAGGAATATAGAGTGCAGTGATGTGTCCTATAAGGAGCATTAGTGGCAAATCTGATGGCCGACTGGTAAAGAACATCTAGCCACTCGAGAGCACCCTTACCTGCCAATCTATAAATTACGTCTCTGTAATCTAGCATGGGTAGGATGGTCATCTGAATCAGGGTTAGTTTGGCAGCTGGGGTGAAAAAAGAGTGATTACGATAAAGGAAACCAAGTCTATATTTAACTTTAGCCTGCAGCTTTGATATGTGCACTGTCTAGCCATACTACCAAGTACTTGTATGAGGTGACTACCTCAAGCTCTAAACCCTGGGGTTTTAGGCTGAGTTTCTGTATAAGTACTTAGTCACATCTGCTAATGTAAAAAGGGTTTCATAAATACATTTGATTTGATTCTCACACTGGGGGCAGCTGTAGGATTTCTCCCCTGTGTGGACCCTCTGGTGCCTCTACAGGCTAGATGAGTGGGAGGAACTGGCCCGGCACAAGTGGCAGCTGAACGGTTTCTCCTCCGTGTGTATCCTCTGGTGGATATCCACCTGTTCCGTCTCAACTACTCTCATTTGTCAATGGGCTTGTGTAGCCATTTAGTGTTGAGGCCCTGGCATTGTCTGAGGTTTGGTTTAACATTGGGAAGGTGTGACGAGGACCAAGGCCAGGGAGTGTCTGTGTTGTCGCAGGGACCATGTTCCAATTGATAGATCCTATAGAAGGCAGGCTAAATTAGGATGTTTTGTGTTCCATTGTCTGTTTCTGGTTGTGGTTAACAGTTGTATTCCCCAGCCCAGAGTTGAGGATGCGGGCCCAGCCACTGACCTCAGCCATGTCGCCTCTGGTCCTGGCCTGCTCAATGTTTTCGTCCCCGGGGCCCTTGGCTGCACCCGTCTGAGTCTGGGAATCCAAGATGGCCACCCAGTCTCCTCTGTTAGCCTCCAGCCAACCACCTGCAGGAAGAGGTTACAAAATAGACTTTATAAACATGGCAGAGAACTCTACATATGGATTTTCTTTAATCAATTACCAGGTCCAGTTCATACATTGTGTGTTTTTGTATGTAAACACAAGTTGTATTGATATCATTTTATGAATGAAGAAAAATAAGAACACATAGCCAGGTGCATCACTATCCCCATTGAAGATGTATTACTGTATGTAGGATATATGTATTACTATTCCCATTGAAGATGTATTACTGTATGGAGGCTATATGTATTACTATTCCCATTGAAGATGTATTACTGTATGGAGGCTATATGTATTACTATTCCCATTGAAGATCTATTACTGTATGGAGGTTATATGTATTACTATTCCCATTGAAGATCTATTACTGTATGGAGGCTATATGTATTACTATTCCCATTGAAGATCTATTACTGTATGGAGGCTATATGTATTACTATTCCCATTGAAGATCTATTACTGTATGGAGGTTATATGTATTACTATTCCCATTGAAGATCTATTACTGTATGGAGGCTATATGTATTACGATCCCCATTGAAGATCTATTACTGTATGGAGGCTATATGTATTACTATTCCCATTGAAGATCTATTACTGTATGGAGGTTATATGTATTACTATTCCCATTGAAGATCTATTACTGTATGGAGGTTATATGTATTACTATTCCCATTGAAGATCTATTACTGTATGGAGGCTATATGTATTACTATTCCCATTGAAGATCTATTACTGTATGGAGGCTATATGAAGATCTATTACTGTATCCCCATTGAAGATCTATTACTGTATGGAGGTTATGTATTACTATTCCCATTGAAGATCTATTACTGTATGGAGGCCCCCATTGAAGATCTATTACTGTATGGAGGCTATATGTATTACTATTCCCATTGAAGATCTATTACTGTATGGAGGTTATATGTATTACTATTCCCATTGAAGATCTATTACTGATCCCCATTGAAGATCTATATACTGTATGGAGGCTATATGGAGGCTATATGTATTACGATCCCCATTGAAGATGTATTACTGTATGGAGGCTATATGTATTACTATCCCCATTGAAGATCTACTACTGTATGGAGGCTATATGTATTTCTCCCTTACCTTGCTCTCCCATCTTTAATCCACTCAGCAGGTCAATGCTCTCTGGTTCGTCTTCTAATGTCTCCACTTTGACCAGCATTAGATCAGGCTTCCCATCCTCCATGTCTACTGACTGTAAGAGATACAGAGTGAGAGGATGTTGGATCAAGAAACCTGATATCAGCACCCTGCTTTGGAGCATGGGTAGGATGGTCATCTGAATCAGGGTTAGTTTGGCAGCTGGGGTGAAAGAAGAGTGATTACGATTGGGCAGTAATGGATTGCTTTGAGAACTACAGTATGCAAACATGTTCATTAATTTGATTACTTGACACTCTTTAATAGTTTTATAATTCAAAGGTATGGTCAAGACCTGGGCCCGTAACCACAAAGATTCTCAGAGTAGGAGTGCAGATCTAGGATCTTTACATATGTTATTCATTATGATCTAAAAGGCTAAACTGATCCTAGATCAGCACTCTTACTCTGAGAGGCTTTGTGGATATGGGCCCTGACCTAATACCATTCAGCCAGTAGTTCAGTGGGCTCACCTCAGGAAGACTGTGTGTGGTCCTGTGCTGCTCAGCTGGTTCCTCTGTGGGTTCAGAAGGAGGTGTAGTCTGGTTGTCCTCCATGACCATGTTCCCCAGAACCTCCTCACACCCCTCCTCCTTCACCAGCAGCACCTCTGGACCCTCCCCCTCCTGGAAGATAAAGGTGATACAGATTACACAGACATACTCCCTCAGGTACGTACACACACACACACAGATAATAAACACTTTCAACATGGAGTGTTTACCTATCCCCACTCCGTTTGAGTCCTATACTGTAGTTACAGAATGACTTCATTGATGTTAAACCCATCATGGTGGACATAAATATGTTGTGGGTAAAAGGTCAGCAATGATAAGTCAAGTAATCATCAGACAAACAAACCTGACTAGTGTATAGTGTATGGGTATTTGTAGGTATATTTGGTGAGTGTTCACTGAGTGTACAAACCATTAGGAACACCTTCCAAATACAAATCATCGGAGCATGGACTCTACAAGGTGTTGAAAGTGTTCCACAGGGTTGCTGGCCCATGTTGACTCCAATGCTTCAAGTTGGCTGGATGTCCTTTTGAGTGGTGTTCCATTCTTGATACACGTGTGAAAAATCAAGCAGCGTTGCAGTTCTTGACACAATCAAACCGGGTGCACCTGGCACCTACTACCATACCCCATACAGGGGCACTTAAATATTTTGTCTTGCCCATCCACACATACACAATCCATGTCTCAATTGTCTCAATGCTTAAAAATCATTTTTAACCTGTCTCCTCCCCTTCATTTACACTGATTGAAGTGGATTTAATAGGTGACATCAATAAGGGATCATAGCTTTTACCTGCATTCACCTGGTCATTCTATGTCATGGAAATAGCAGGTTTTCCTAATGTTTTGTGGACTAAGTGTATATTGGTTATAAAGCACTGTTGTGCGTTTGCAGAATAGGGTAAGATCAGATGTGATGAAATCAAAGTCTTAGAATGAAAAGTCCCACTTTGTGTTCATTGAACAAACAAGTTTTAAATACACCACATGAAAACCACACATACTTGTCATGTCTCAACAAAAATATCTGCCTGAAGTTAATGAACTGCATTAATTTTCTCATTAAAAAAAGTGTCTTTGGAAAATTTGCGAACATCAGATACACAGTACAAACACAATATGAAACAGACTTTTAGGCTTTACGTGCCTTATACACTGAGTGTATACCAAACATTATGTAAACCTGCTCTTTCCATGACACAAACTGACCAGGTGAATGCAGGTGAACGCTATGATTCCTTATTGATGGCACTTGTTCAATCCACTCCAATCAGTGTAGATGAAGTGGAGGAGACAAGGTAAAGAAGGATTTTTGGTAACACTTCACTAGACACGGTCATAACCTGTAATAATATGGTCATAACACATATTTAGACCTGTTGAGACATGTTTTGTGTTATTTTATGGCTAGTTATGACACCTACGTAAGAGTGCCCTGCTAGAGCCTCCCGGTCGACTGTAAGTGCTGTTATTGTGAAGTAGAAATGTTTACAAGCAACAGCAGCGAGTTGCAACACTCACTACCGAGTTCCAAACTGCCTCTAGAAGCAACATCTACCCAAGAACTGTTTGTCTGGAAATGGGTTTCCATGGCCGAGCAGCCGCAGACAAGCCTAAGATCACCATGGGTAATGCCAAGTGTCAACTGGAGTGGTGTAAAGCTCGCCGCCATTGGACTCTAGAGCAGTGGAAACACGTTCTCTGGAGTGATGAATCGCGCTTCATCATCTGGCACTCCGACAGACGAATCTGGGTTTGGCGGATGCCAGGAGAACGCTACCTGCCCAAATGCATAGTGCCAACTGTCAAGTTTGGTGGAGGAGGAATAATGGTCTGGGACTATTTTTTTTAAGGTTCGGGCTAGGCCCCTTAGTTTCAGTGAAGGGATATCTTAACGCTACAGCATACAATGACGTTCAAGATGATTCTGTGCTTCCAACTTTGTGGTAACAGTTTGGGGAAGGCCCTTTCCTGTTTCAGCATGACAATGCCCCTGTGTACTAAGTGAGGTCCATACAGAAATGTACCAGTTCCAGTCCCCTCTAGACAGATCAGTCTGTGTCTCTAAACCCAAGGATATGTTTCCAGGGACCATCTCTGTAGCGTAAGAACAAAACAGATCATCACCGCGAGTGTCTAACGCATCACCATCTCCATGGGAATAAACCATCCTCTGGCTCTGGTGAATCACCAGTAAGTAGTAGAAACCAGGATCAGGAGGTCAGACTGGTGGCCCTCGTCTCTTTGGCTCTGATCTCTGTTCATATCGTGTGTGTAAGAGCCTGTGTGTTACAGTTAAAGTCTTTGTGTCGGAGAGAGCGTTCGACTGACCTCCGTGATGCTGCAACGGTTCCTGGCCTGGAGCGCAGCGGCGGTGGTGAGGTCCTCCGTGACTACAGGGGACACCACTCCAGATGCTGCTCCAGTCTGGATGTCTCTGCTGTGCCGCGGGTCCTCCTCTCCTCCAGACCTCTCCAGTTTGACTCCAGGGTCTGCAGCCTCTGCATCTGCAGGCTGACACAAGAAGAGAGGACATTACTATCAGCACATGGGTTGAATTGGATAACAATGTCAAAGGAAAGTCTCTCAAGCTCTCCTATGGCAAATAAATTAGGATGTAAATGTAAGCAAGTGAATAGCTGAGGGGAGCCTTTGAAATAAACCGTCCACATTTGACTTACAAAGTAATTATACTTTTTTACATAACACTATTACACTAACCTCTATCATGATAATGTTCTGGGTTGTTCCACTCCCCTCATCAACAGTGATTGGTTGGTCATCACTCCTTGTATTGTGTCCCGCTGGCTTCACAAAGCTGCTATGGCCTCCAGTGAGATGTCCTTCACCTGAGAGAGTGATTGGGGAGGAAAGAGGTGGTCAGGTTAGCTAATGTTCAACACTATATTGTATACTATTGACCGTTTTGACACTGTCTAGAATTGGCAAGGATGTAAGGTAATGCTTCTCATAACTTATTGATATACTATTTATTGTTAAATGTATTATGTTCCAGGCATGTTTTCATTGAGTAAATAATAGTAAATGCAGTAAATCAAGAATTTGGTTAGAATATGATATTGTGTCTGTGCGCAAGATAACTAAGTAATCAGGGGAATTATTGCATACTATCCTAAAACTGACCAAGATAGGTGGGGTTGACACATCTATAGCCACACAAGCGCAGAGGGGAAGGGGGCGACAGGTCCCGCAGTCTCCTGCTACATTTACCTCTTGCCATCGCTCTGTATCGGTCGAGGATCTTGACACTACTGGGACGACTGCCGAGGACGCGCTCTTGCATTGTCCTCTCTGCGCGCTCCCGTGCCACCTTCAGTTCCAGTAGCTGTAGTTTCCTACGCAAAGCCCTGTTTTCTTTCTGGCTTTGAGTTATTTCCAAACGAAACACTGCATAGTCGTCGTCTACGAGTTTACAGATCTCTGCCACGGCTGCATTCGCTAGCACCTCCACGACGGAGGCTATTTGCGTGTGAAAAACCATACAGTTATCCATTGTTGGCTAACGTTAGCCGTTAACAGCTAGCTAGCGTTACCTAGATAACATCTATCAACCCAGTCCTGTTTCCAACGCGATGCGGTGAATTTAAATTGATCATATTTTGAGTTCCAGGTTGTTAGTTAATAAACGTCAAAATAATAACAACAAAAAGGCTTTTCAGTTCTGTTTTCTTTTTTTCTTTAAGTTTTATTGGAGAATCGCAACCAACTGCCATGTGCATACACCGCCACCTACTGTACTGGAGTGTGAGACCGTTAAGACATCTATTCCACTATGCTATCTTAACTAACACTACATTTTTTTTAAATAATTCCCTACAAACCTTCCTACTTCCATCACCCCCACCCAAAATGGGACTGCAGTGGAGGAAAAGGTGAAAAGTTTCAAGTTCTTTGTCGTATACATCACTGACAATCTGAAATGGTCCACCCACACAGATAGTGTGGTGAAGAAGGCGCAACAGCGCCTCTTCAACCTCAGAAGGCTGAAGAAATTTGGCTTGGCACCTAACACCCTCAACTTTTACAGATGCCTAATTGAGAGCATGCTGTCGGGCTATATCACCGTCTGGTATGGCAACTGCATCGCCCACAACCACAGGGCTCTCCAGAGGGTGGTGCGGTCTGCCCAACGCACCACTGGGGGCACACTGCCTGCCCTCCAGTACAAGACAGCAGCACCCAATGTCACAGGAAGGGCAAAAAGATCATCAAGGACATCAACCACCCGAGCCACGTCCTGTTCACCCCGCTACGATCCAGAAGGCGAGGTCAGTACAGGTGCATCAAAGCTGGGACAGAGAGACTGAAAATCAGCTTCTATCTCAAGGCCATCACTGTTAAATAGCCATCACTCAGGCTGCTGCTCATATATATATATATATATATATATATATATATAGACTCACTTCTCTCTTTAATAATGTTTACGTTCAGATTTACTCATTTCATATGTATGTACTGTATTCTATTCTACTGTATTTTAGTCAATGCCACTCCGACACTGGTCATCCTAATATTTATATATTTCTTAATTCCATTCTTTTACTTTTTAGATTTTTTTTGTATCGTTGTGAATTGTTAGATACTCTTGCACTGTTGGAGCTACACCTGCACCAACATCTGCAAAGTATGTGTAATGTGACCAATAAAATTTGATTGACCCTGTCAAACACCTCCTTTTTTACATCATACATTTCACAAAATAATAATACATGTTCAACCGTTTCCTCTTCCATGTTTCCCTATCAATTTAATCCAGTACGCCCTAATCTCACCCTAAACAACATAACCGCCTCCCTTCTGTTTCCATTATATGACACTATCTCCAGTACAGATTTTCCCTTCTGTTTACTTCTTCAAGTTGGACTGCACCAAAAAGTTGTATTGCTGCCACCTACTGTGTGGGGTGAAAACTGGGAGACTTTAAATGAATGGTTGCACTGCAAGCCGCATCTTTCTCAAAAACACTTCCAACTAAGTTTGGTGGTGTATAAATTTACTTCATATTTTAAAGGTAGATTCAGGGAGATGATGTTGCCACAAGCAGCACCACTGATATAAGTTGACGAACGTCGATGAGTTAAGTCAGGGGAGGCGTATCTGCGAACCAATGTGGTTTTCCAACAGCAAGGCTCAGATAAACATTGCAGCTTTGCCATTGTTTATGAAAGGTTTTCTTTATAATGTCGAAATAAACATCTATTCTAATCCCCATATCACAAACTGAAATCATAACATGATGTGTGTACAACAGGGTTGGGCTCAATTTGAATTGCAGTCAGTCAATTCAGGAAGGGATTTGAATTTAAAATATATATATACATTTTGTATTACTTTTGGAATAAATGGCTTCTCATTTTCAGTTTGAGAAGTAATGGAAAATATATGCTGTTTTTTCAAACATTGAATTGGAATTTCAGGTTACTCCCTGAAAGGATTGCCTTCAATTCAAATTGAGCCCAACCCAGGTGTACATTGTTCAATCACTTAGTGACAGAGCCTCAAATATCACACTTTTTATGAATATCCAGGGTAAATTCATTCCTGTTTCAGTCATGGCTTTGGTCATGTTGGCGTGGGTTAAACAAAAACACTAATGATTGGTTGAACCAAAACAGCTGAGAAGTTTAGCCACGCGCTTGTGGAAATTGACCAGATACTACTTTTTTCTGCATGGACTGCAGACTGTAAACACAAATTGAACAGAAAAGCATAAAGGTTTAAAGGTAAAGGTATATGAAAAACTCTTTGCTGTACACATAGAAACATGGCATGATATTATAAATGTTAACCACAGTCAAGCCCATCTCTAACACTGACTCAAGTACCTAACAATATGGAGCCATTGGGGTTTATTATTATATAAAATCCATGTGTTGATTCAAGAATTTTGGTTCGACTGACAGAAGGGAAACTCAGTCCCTGCAATGACACAAAAAATACCAAGTCAGTCAGCACAGAGTCAATTTAGTGTTTAATTTCAACAAAATGGTCATACACAGATCATTTGAAGTACAGTACTCGTATTGCACAAAACAATACATGTGACATGTAGAATAACTTCTCACTATGGGAACACTTTTCTGTAAATGTACAGTGCATTCGGGAAAAGTATTCAGACCCCTTCACTTTTTCCACATTTTGTTTTTACGTAACAGCCTTATTTTAAAATGTATGAAAAATATAAAACATCCTCATCAATCAACACACAATACCCCATAATGACAAAGCAAAAACAGATTTAAAAAAAATTTTGGTTAAAAAAAAATAAAAAAAACTGATACCTTATTTACATAAGTATTCAGACCCTTTGCTATAAGACTCGAAATTGAGCTCAGGTGCATTTTGTTTCCATTGATCATCCTTCAGACATTTCTACAACTGGATTGGAGTCCACCTGTAGTAAATTCAATGGATTGGACATGATTTGGAAAGGGAAACACCTGTTTATAGAAGGTCCCGCAGTTGACAGTACATGTCAGAGCAAAAACCAAACCTTGAGTTTGAAGGAATTGTCCGTCGAGCTCCGAGACAGGGTTGTGTCTAGGCACATATCTGGGGAAGGGTACCAAAACATTTTTGCAGCATTGAAGATCCCCAAGAACACAATTACCTCCATCATTCCTAAATGGAAGAAGTTTGGAACCACCAAGACTCTTTCAGGAGCTGGCCGCCAGGCCAGACTGAGCAATCGGGGGTGAAGGGCTTTGGTCAGGGAGGTGACCAAGAACCCGATGGCTGCTCTGGCAGAGCTCTAGAGTTGCTCTGTGGCGATGGGAGAACCTTCCAGAAGGACAACCATCTCTGCAGCACTTCACCAATCAGGCTTTTATGGTAGAGTGGCCAAACTGAAGACACTCCTCAGTGAAAGTCACATGCCAGCCCGCTTGGATTTTGCCAAGAGGTGCCTAAAGGTCTCGGGTCTGATGAAACCAAGATTGAACTCTTTGGCCTGAATGCCAAACGTCATGTCTGGAGGAAACCTGGCACCATCCCTATGGTGAAGCATGGCGGTGGCAGCATCATGCTGTGGGGATGTTTTTCAGAGGCAGGAACTGGGAGACTAGTCAGGATCAAGGGAAAGATGAGCAAAGTACAAAGAGCTTCTTGATGAAAACCTGCTCCAGAGCTCTCAGGACAGACTAGGGCAAAGGTTCACCTTCCAACAGGACAACAACCCTGAGCGCACAACCAAGACAACAATCTCCATAGACAAACATACTTTCCGAATGCACTGTATGACACCTTCAAATGGGGGTCTAGATACATAAAGTAATTAATTTCTAAACGGTAAAACAGATGTATGAAAATACCCTCAAATAAAAGGTGTCATTCTGTATTGTCGCCTAATGAAACATTGATCTCAAATCCAAAATGCTGGAGTACAGATCCAAATCAAAAGTTTTGGATTAAATGTGAGTGTACATCAGTATAAATACAGTCAAATTTGAGTGTGTGACTTGTGTGGCTGAGTAAGTAAATTATTGAGTGACAATGTTTGCAACAGCCATGGGAGATTCATAACAATAATACACATAACAGATATGATGAAGGTTAATAGAGGGGAGGATGACAAAATATCTGATTAAGGGCAACTCCTACCTACTACCCAGTGCCCATTGTGGACACTCCTATGTCTCATGGGGATACTCAGAAAGGAGAAGCACTTGAAGGGCTTCTTCTTGGTGGGGACAGTCTGGTGCTGCTTCACATATTTTGTCTTAGCAAAGCGCTTCCCACACGTGGGCAGGCATACGGCTTGTCGGAATCCGTCGTAATGCTCGGCCTCCCATGTCACCCTGAGGAGGTAGAAGCAGGAGCCACCACTCTCAAGTGGTAAGTATTTGAGCTCCCTCCTTGATTTCTAGTCATTGTTTGGGTGTTGTTGGGATTGCGGGCTGAATTACACACTAGGTACCACACATTAGACAAGACCCTTAAGGAGAAGACAGACTTGCTGAAAGACTACCACCAGTGGGGTCTGCCACCGCTCAGGGTGACCTGCTCTGTTCATCGTGGACCCTGTAGTGTTTGTTTCATAGAAACATGAGGGATTTATCTCTTTCAGCCCCATTCCTTGCTCTAATCCTGCACTGAGACTGTGGCGAGCAACACCAGATATCATCAGGTCCTCATGGACTGCAGACTAAACGCAAATTGTACAGAAGAGCATATAAAGGTTTAAATAAGTGGTTGCTGTACTCACAGAAACATGACATATTAGAAAATGTTAACCACAGTCAGGTGAGTTTATTATTATATATTTTCTCCATATGTGTCGTTTCAATAATTAAGTACAATGTTTTAGTTCGACTGAGAGAAGGGAAACGCAGTCCCTGCAATGATACAAAAATAACCAAGTCAGTCAGCACAGAGTCAATTTTGTATTTAATTTCGACAAAATGGTCATACACTCACATAACATGAAGTACAGTACTTTTATTGCACAAACCGATACGTGACACTGGTAACACTACCTTTTCTGTAAATCTGCTACCCTCACTTTGATAGAATTCCTTTTTGAATACTTTGGAAAAGGTTCAACATTACACACAGCTTCACTACTTCATGTTAAGTAAACATGAATTAAGGCACTATCATTATCTCACTATAAAACACCAGTCTCAACCAAAAGGGACATCGTTGTCACTCTTCATTAGGGAAGCATTTCTACAGACACCATCACATCAACCATCACCATATCATCTACTCTGCCTCATCACACTCATTATTTCACCAGTTCACCTCATCCAGTTCCATATCCACATCCACCAGAATGAACTACAAGTAAACTAACTAGTACTACATATCACTCTATACATGGGCCGTGTGCGTTTTCTGCTGTTGTGTCCTGAGGTAGCTCCCCTCTGAGAACATCATGTTAGTTGATTTGATACTATGCAAAATGTCTTCGTTCATTTGATACTATGCAAACATGTAAGTCGATTTGATTACTTGACACTTTAAATGGTTTGATAATTCAAAGGTGTGGTCCCACACTTAAAATGATTGAAGACCCTGGCCTGTATCCAGAGTCCAAGTAGGAGTGCTGATCGAGGATCAGGTCCCCACCTGTCTAAATAGTCATTCATTATGATTTAAATGCCCAAGATGCCCAAGACACGAAGAGTTGGTCACTCTTATACCATGCTCTCGTTCTATCTAAGTAGATGCATAAAGCACGTACTGGACATAAACGGTGGAGGTGCTCTTCTTCCATATAAGTGAAGGGTGGAGGGCGGAAAGCCATAATCTCCAGGGCGAGACAATTGCAATCGCTGCTGACCTTCGGCATAAAGGCAGGGTTGGGTAACAATGTTACCTTGGATAACCCCCGGGCCAAACTAGGCACGAATGGTGGACTGACAGTGCGTGCAGCTCACTCACTTGCTTGCTTTCCAGATGTAAGGGCAATCAGCAAAACCAACTTGAAGGAGAGATTTTTCAACTAAATTTTCAATTCGGCTCAAAAGGGTGCTGTGAAATTGCCTCAAGCACAAAAGACAGACCCCAAGATGGGGCTGAAGGCTTGGAGACTGGGCATAAGCGACGAGCTCCCTTCATGAAACAACATAACAGAGGGTGTTCCCTACTGTGTTGTTGTCGAAGCCTATATGACATGGCCCGAGATAGTTGCTAGATAGACCTTGACAGTGGAGAACACCTTCCCTATGTCCAAAAAGTCCTGTGAGAAGCATAAAACCTTGGATACAGAGCATTGGTAAGGAATAATCTGTTTTGGTCTCACCAATTCATCACAAGCGCATCATTTGTTTCCATACAGTGAACGTGTAGAAGGGGCTCTTGCATTCTGGATAGCCTCAATGACTCAGAGAGGCAAGCCTGCCACATTCAGATGTACCCTCTCACAGGCCAGGCTCAGAGGGCCATGGTTTCTGGGTGAGGGTGGAAAATCTCTGTTTGCCTGGGTCAAAATATCCCTGCGTAACAGTAGTTGCCAGGGCTCGATGTAAAGCAGGAGACTGATCTCCAGAATTTCCCTGGCCATCGAGGGGCTACCAAGATGAGGGATAATCTTTGTTGACCAGTGGGCGCCACTCGACTTCTCTGTCTCCAACAAATGCTGTGTGATTGGAGACTTCAAACAAATAATCCACCCCCGAGCAAATCCCATAGTGACACATTGAAACGAGTATTAGCAATAGAACCACACATACACAAGTCTAAACAAAACAACTGCATGAACTTGATAAACTGCGTTCATTTTCTCATTAAAAGTGTCTTTTGGAAAAAAATTAAGTAGTTGAATGGAAGTAATAAAAATGAATTTGTGAACATCATTCAGCCTACACAGTACAAACACAATATAAAAGATTCTTGAAGTCTGGATGCAATATCCTACCCAGGAATGTTCAACACCGAAATCTGTTACTCTTATTATACCAAATGATATTTTCTGCTGACAACAATGAAAATGAATCTTTGTCTTTAATGAAGAGTTTGATCTAAACATTAGAAGCTATCGAGTGGAATGGTGACTTTCTATAATATAGAGTGGAATGATTTTTCTGCTGGTGTATCCTGGAGGTAGCTCCTCTCTGAGAACCTCTTCCTGCAGTGCGTACAGGCTTACAGCCTCTCTCCTGTGTGGACCTTCAGGTACATCTAAAGGTGGTGCTGGTGGCAACTTTAGGGTTTTCCCCCTGTGTGAACCCTCTAGAATCCATTGCGGGAAAGAGGGAGGGGGGTAGAAACGACAATACACTAAATACGAGTATAGATGAATCAAAACCATCCCACTTCTTCAGTCACTCACAGTCCAATCCAAATCAAATCCCTACACGGGTTCAGGGTACAGGATTCCTTGTACTGCCTAAGCTACAGATTGTTACACCAGATGTGATTTATCCGAAGACTTTTGGTATCCATTAATGGGTGTTACAGGATAAGTACTGTTTGGTGTAGCACAGATCATTTTCGACCAACTTTAGTTTGGTGATATTGTCTTCGTCCTCGATTCGTGGAAACAGGAGTCCCATAAAATGTCTGTGTCCAGTTGCAAGGGGTCTGTTTGAATTCAGATGAAAATGATCTGTTATTAAAATAAATACTTTTTTTGCTCCATGAAGTAATCCAACAATGTGTACGCCGCCATCTTGTCTATTTCAAGTCTTCTCTCATTGACCGTGACACCTGATCATGTCTCGACACACACCAAAAAATCTAAATAAGCCAACTTCTTCTGACTCACTGACGCACCCAACGCATCCATGACATTTATGGAGACTTCAAACGGATCTCCCAGGTTCCATTGGTCCAAAACCTTCACCTTCACCTCGACCAAAAACCAGTTTCCTATTTTACATCACAATTTTACTTATCTTGTTTCCTTTCTTTTTCGCCAGTGAAACCCACTCATTCTCACTGTCATCTTCACTCGCCAGCAGTTTCAAACAAAACATCCGTTTCCGACATTGTGCCAGTCATCTCTTCCGGTTTCCACCTACCGATCTTATTGGTTTGTGTCATACCTCAATGGGTGTGGTTAAATGAAAAAGGTATGCTCGCTGTTCTTTCAAATACTTCTTATGACATTACACATCAGATCTCCTATGATCAGTATCTTTCAAGCAGAGAGAAAGAAAGAGCGGCGTTAGCATGAACAGAATAGAAAATAATACGACTTCTCTAAAAACAAGGTATTTACAAGCCTGTTTCAAATGAAAAGTTAATGAAGGGTATGTGGTTGATTACCCTCTTACTATAATATGTCAGCTAAAGAATGGTTCCCAGATAGCCAATGTTTACATCTTAAGCCACACTGCTACGATTTCTCCCCGTTGTGGACACTCCTATGTCTGATAAGGTTACTCAGGAAGGAGAAGCTCTTGTAACACAGTTTGCACTTGAAGGGCCTCTCCTTGGTGTGAACGGTCTGGTGCATCTTCACATAATATGCTTCAGCGAAGCACTTCCCACACGTGGGGCAGGCGTACGGCTTGTTGGCGTCGGTCCTAACGCTCGGCCTCCCACGTTGTGACCCAATGACACCTGAGAAGGTAGAAACAGGAGTATTTGAGCTCCCTCCTCTAGCCATTGTTTGGGTGTTGTTGGGATTTGCTGTGTTATAGGCAAGGTACCTCTCGTGGTGAACGCCCATCCTGACCCTGTCTGTATTGGTGGGGTAACCATGAGGTAACTGAGGAAGGCTAGACCCAGGTCCAGGCTTTCTATGACCCCAGTCACCAGGCATTAGACGAGACTCTGAAGGAGAAGACAGACTTGCTGATAGACTACCACCAGGGGGGTCTCCCACCACTCTCTGTGAAGGCTGAAGCCCAGGGTGACCTGCTCTGTTCATCATGGATACTGTAGTGTTTGTATCATAGGAACAGGAGGGTCTATCTCTATCATCCCCAGGCCCTGCTTCATCCCTGCACTGAGACTGTAAAGAGAAGGGTCTGGGCTGCAAACTGGATCCCTGACTGGAGCCTCTGTCTCTCTGATGACCACCAGGACTGAGGTGGTTCAGTCTACTTGTCCACTGATTGTGTTCTGTGTGGTGGTGGAGTCTCTGTTCCTCATGGTTCGGTCCAGATTCCAACTCAGGAAGTAAGAGCGACGGCTCCTGATCCAGTGTCCTGATCCGGAGCCAAGGTTTGTGACCATCTGTTTCAGAGGTCCAGTCTCTCCCGCCAGCAACACCAGATATCAGCAGGTCCTCATGGACTGCAGACTGTAGACACAACATGTAGAGAAGAGCATATAAATATGTATATAAGAAAGTATTTACTGTACACACAGAAACATGACATGATAGTATAAAATGCAAACCATAGTCAAGCCCATCTCTAACACTGTGATTTAAGTAAACTACATGGACAAAAGTATGTGGACACCTGCTCATCGAACATCTAATTAAATTACAGGCCTCTCTCATAATTTTAAGTTGGAGAACTTGCATAATTGGTGGCTGACTAAATACTTTTTTGCCCCACTGTATATGTAAACTTCCGACTTCAACTTCAACTGCCCATTATCAGCAACCATCACTCCTGTGTTCCAATGGCACGTTGTGTTAGCTTATCCAAGTTTATCAGCATCCCGGAGTCGCATCCCGGAGTAGCCTCTTCACTGTTGACGTTGAGACTGGTGTTTTGCAGGTACTATTTAATGAAGATGCCAGTTGAGGACTTGGGAGGCATCCGTTTCTCAAACTAGACACTCTAATGTACTTGTCCTTTTGCTCAGTTGTGCACCGGGGCCTCCCACTCCTCTTTCTATTCTGGTTAGAGCCAGTTTGCACTGTTCTGTGAAGGGAGTAGTACACAGTTGTCACGCCCTGACCATAGAGAGCCTTTTTTTATTGTCTATTTTGGTTAGGTCGGGGTGTGACTAGGGGGGTTGTTCCTATCTAGGTTGTTTTGTTTCTATGTTGGCCTGGTATGGTTCCCAATCAGAGGCAGCTGTTTATCGTTGTCTCTGATTGGGGATCATATTTAGACAGCCATTTCCCCACTGTGTTTTGTGGGATCTTGTTTCTGTGTAGTTGCCTGTGAGCACTGCATGAGCTTCACGTGTCGTGTATTCTTTATTGTTTTTTTGTGCGTTTCACTCCAATATATGTGGAACCCAGATCACGCTGCAATTTGGTCCGAGTATGCTTCCAACGACGATTGTGACAACAGTATTGTACGAGATCTTCAGTTTCTTGGCAATTTCTCGCATGGAATAGCCATAATTTGTCAGAACAAGAATAGACTGACGAGTTTCAGAAGAAAGTTCTTTGTTTCTGGCCATGTTGAGCCTGTAATCGAACCCACAAATGCTGATGCTCCAGATACTCAACTAGTCTAAAGAATGCCAGTTTTATTGCTTCTTTAATTAGCACAACAGTTTTCAGCTGTTCTAAAATAATTGTAAAAGGGTTTTCTAATGATCAATTAGCCTTTTAAAATTATAAACTTGGATTAGCTAACACAACATACCATTGGAACACAGGACTGATGGTTGCTGATAATGGGCCTCTGTACACCTATGTAGATATTCCATAAAAAATCTGCAGTTTCCAGCTACAATATTAATTTACAACATTAACAAGGTCTACACTGTGTTTATGATCAATTTGATGGTATTTTAAACGACAAAAATGTGCTTTTCTTTCAAAAACAAGGACATTTCTAAGTGACCCCAAACTTTTGAACAGTAGTGTATGTTTCTATATACAATGCATTCAGAAAGTATTCAGACCACTTGACTTTTTCCACATTTTGTTACGTTACATTCTTATTCTAAAATGGATTATATCGTTTTTTCCCTCTTCAATCTACACACAATACCCCATAATGACAAAAAATAAATAGTTTGACATTTTTTTGCAAATGTATAAAAAAAAATGGAAATATCACATTTACATTAGTATTCAGATCCTTTACTCAGTACTTTGTTGAAGCACCTTTGGCAGCGATTACAGCCTTGAGTCTTCTTGGGTATGATGCTACAAGCTTGGCACACCTGTATTTGGGGAGTTTCTCCCATTCTTCCCTGCAGATCCTCTCAAGCTCTGTCAGGTTAGATGTTCCAGAGATGTTCGATCGGGTTCAAGTCTGGGTTCTGGATGGGCCACTCAAGGACATTCAAAGACTTGTCCCGAAGCCACTCCTGCGTTATCTTGGCTGTGTGCTTAGGGTCATTGTCCTGTTGGAAAGTGAACCTTCGCTCCAGTCTGAAGTCCTGAGCGCTCTGGAGCAGGTTTTCATCAAGGATTTCTCTGTACTCTGCTCCATTCATATTTCCCTCGATCCTGACTAGTCTTCCAATCTCTGCCACTGAAAAACATCCTCACAGCATGATGCTGCCACCACCATGCATCACCGTAGGGATGGCGCCAGGTTTCCTCCAGACGTGACGCTTAGCAGTCAGGCCAAATAGTTCAATCTTGGTTTAATCCAAGAGTCCTTTGTGTGCCTTTTGGCAAACTCCAAGCAAGCTGTCATATGCCTTTTAATGAGGACTAGCTTCTGTCTGGCCACTCTACCATAAAGGCCTGATTGGTGGAGTGCTGCAGAGATGGTTGTCCTTCTGAAAGGTTCTCCCATCTCCACAGAGGAACTCTGGAGCTCTGTCTGTGACCATCGAGTTCTTGGTCACCTCCCTGACCAAGGCCCTTCTCCCCCGATTGCCCAGTTTGGCCGGGCGGCCAGGTCTAGGAAGAGGCTTGGTGGTTCCAAACTTCTTCCATTTAAGAAAATGTTTTGGTACCTTTCCCCAGATCTGTGCCTCAACACAATCCTGTCTCTGAGCTCTATGGATAATTCCTTCAACCTCATGGCATGGTTTTTGCTCTGACATGCACTGTCAACTGTGGGACCTAATAGAGACCGGTGTGTGCCTTTCCAAATCATGTCCAATCAACTGAATTTACCATAGGTGGACTCCAATCAAGTTGTAGAAACATCTCAAGGGCGATCAAGGGAAACAGGATGCAGCGGAACTCAATTTCGCGTCTCATAGCAAAGGGTCTGAATACTTATGTAAATAAGGTATTTGTTTTTTATATTTAATAAATTAGCAAACATTTCTAAAAACCTGTTTTTTCTTTGTCATTATGGGGTATTCTGTGTAGATTGATGAAAAACAAAATATTTGATACATTTTAGAATAAGACTAACATCACAAAATGTGGAAAAGGGGCAGGGGTCTAAATGCTTTCAGAATGCACTGTATAGTTTATCTAACAATATGGAGCCATTGGAGTTAGTTATAAAAAAATGTCCATGTGTTGATTTAAGAATTAAGTATAATGTTTTGGTTCAACTGAGATGAGGGAAAATCAGTCCCTGCAATGATACAAAATTAAGTCAGTCACCACAGAGTCAGCTTGTATATAATTTCAACATGGGCATATACTCACCAAACATGAAGTACAGTACTTTTATTACACAAAACAAGACATGTGACAAGTATAATCACATTTCTCATGACCTTTTCCTTAAATCTGGTAGACTCACTTTGATCAAATTCATTTTAGAAGACTTTGGAAAAGGTTCAACATCACACATCTTCACTACTTCATGACAAGTAAACATCAATTAAGGCACTATCATTATTTCATAATAACATACCAATATCAACCTTTTCATCATTGAAGCATTTTTACAGACACCATCACACCAACCATCACCATATCATCTACTCTGCCTCATCATACTCATTCTTTCCTCAGGTCACCTCATCCAGTTCCTTATACATCCACAACCAACATAATTAACTACAAACAAACTAGCTATTAACTACAAACAAACTAGCTACATTACATGTCACAATACTCTATACATGGGCAGTGTGCATTTTCTGCTGGTGTATCCTGAGGTAGCTCCTCTCTGAAAACCTCTTCCCGCAGTGCGTACAGGCAAACGGCCTCTCTCCCGTGTGGATCTTCAGGTGTATCTTCAAGTGGTGCTGGTGGGAGAACCGTTTCTGACACCGGGGGCAGCTGTATGGTTTCTCCCCTGTGTGGACTCTCTGGTGCCTCTTCAGGCTCGACAAATAGGAGAAGCTGTCCCCGCACAAGTGGCACCCGAATGGTTTCTCCCCTGTGTGCATCCTCTGGTGGATCTTCACCTGATTGGGGAAACTGAAGGTTTTCCCACAGAACGAACACGGGAAGCGCTTCTCTTTAGCGCTGCCACCTTTAGTGATTCCGTCTCTACTACTGTCATTTGTCAATGGGCTTGTGTTGCCATTTGGTGTTGAGACACTGGCATTGTCTGAGGTTTGGTTTAACATTAGATGAGTGTGAGGAGGATGAAGGCCAGGGAGTGTCTGTGTTGTCTCAGGGTCCATGTTCCAGTTGATAGATCCTATAGAAGGCAGGCTGAAGGCAGCACATGTTAGCAGGTTAACCTGAGGCGTCATCAGTCTCTCTGAATCACAACTATAGGAGCAGGACGGAGCATCGCTAGCCGAGTCTGTGTCTATTCTCTCCAGCCGTATACAGACACCTCCACATCCATGGAGACCAAATCTACGCCTCGCCCTGGTCTCAGCCAGTCTGTTGTCATGGAGACTAAGTTCAGATGTTGTTTTGTGTTCAACTGTCTGTTTCTGATTAACAATGTTGTTCCCCAGCCCAGAGTTGAGGACGCTGTCCCATCCACTGACCTCCACTATGTCACCTCTGGTCCTGGCCTGCTTGGTGATGTTGTCCACTGGGCCCTTGGCTGCACCGGTCTGGGTCTGGGAATCCATGATGGCCGCCCATTTTCCTCTGTTATCCTCCAGCCAACAACCTGCAGGTTAGAAAATAGACTTCAAAAATATGTCAGAAAACTCTATACATGGAGTTTATTTGGTCAATTACCTGGTCAAGTGCATACATTATAACGTGTGTGTTTTGTATGTAAAAATAAGATGCATTCATTTAATTTTATGAATGAAGAAAAAATATTACTGTATGTAGCAGTGACATGCATTCAGGGTAGGCAGTGTCTTGTCATCTTCATTTGGGAAGTGTGTAGTGATCTGGTACAAAATGCAAGGCTGCCAGGGAGAAAGGCAGCCTTGCTGTATCCTTTTTTCCAGCCCTTCAAAACTCCAAACTCAATGCAAGGCATTGACATGACTTGCGCGTGCGTCTTTTCTACCTTATAATGGCAGCTAAAGGACGCCAAAAGGCAGGCAGAGAGCTTCGCTGCCTTTCACATGTCAATATGTCCCATTCATTTTCATTGCACTCAAATAATACATGCGTATTGGCACGAAAGAAGTAATGGGATAGGCAGGAGTATAGACAGAGCTCGCTCCTGCCTGTGGACGTCACGCGTCATCTGCCGCCTTTTGACGGTTACGTTCGTTTTACTGCTAGCTAAAGTAAGCTGATCAGGATGGCTAACACTTTGCATCTGAAACAGTTTCACTGGTTTTCACTGATTATGACAGAATCATCAAACTCGATTAAACAAGTGACGATTAAACTGAAATGGTGTTGTGTTACAGCCTGAAATCAAAATATTTTTTCCCACCCATCTACACACAATACCCCACAATGACAAAGTGAAAACATGTTTTTAGACATTTTAGCAAATGTATTCACACCACTGAGTCAATACATGTTAGAATCACCTTTGGCAGCAATTACAGCTGGGGCAGCAGATGGCCTAGCTGTTGGAGCATTGCAACTGAAACGTTGCTGGATTGAATCCCCGAGCTGACAAGATAAAAATCTTTCGTTCTGCCCCTGAACAAGGCAGTTAACTGATACTGGCCCAAAGCTCTAACCACTAGGCTTCCTGCCATCTCAGCTGTAATCGCTGCCAAAGGTGATTCTAACATGTATTGACTCAGGGGTTGTGAATAAATTAGCTAAAATGTCTAAAAACATGGTTTTCACTTTGTCATTATGTAGATGAGGGAGAAATAATATTTGGAATTCAGGCTGTAACACAACACAATGTGGAATAAGCCAAGGCATATGAATACTTTTATAAACACTGTATGTTGGCTATATGTATTTCTCTCTTACCTTGCTCCCCCATCTTTAATCCAGTCAGCAGGTCAATGCTCTCTGGTCCGTCTTCTATTGTCTCCTCTTTGACCAGCAGCAGATCAGGCTTCCCATCCTCCATGTCTACTGACTGTAAGAGATACAGAGTGAGAGGATGTTGGATCAAGAAATCTGATGAACACCTTGCGATGGAGCATCTTCTGCTTGGGCAATGAGGGATGTCTATGAGCATTATGCAAACATGTTAGTTAATTTGATACTATGTAACCATATTAGTTGATTTGATTACTTGACACTCATTAAAATGGGTTGATAATTCAATTGCATGGTCCCACACATAAGACAAAATTAATCAACACCTGGGCCTGTATCCAGAAAAAATCTCAAAGTAGGAGTGCTGATCTAGGATCTTTCCATATGATCTTATTCATTATGATCTAAAAGGCTAAACTGATCCTAGATCAGCACTCCTACTCTGAGAGGCTTTGTGGATACGGGCCCTGACCTAATACCATTCAGACAGTAGTTCACAGTGGGCTCACCTCAGTGAGACTGTGTGTGGTCCTGTGCTGCTCAGCTGGTTCCTCTAGGGGTTCAGGAGGTGTAGTATGGTTGTCTTCTATGATCATGGTCCCCTCAGGGTTCCCCAGACCCTCCTCACACCCCTCCTCCTTCACCAGCAGCACCTCTGGTCCCTCCTCCTCCTGGAAGAGACAGGTGATACAAATTACACAGACATACACTCCCTCAAGTACGTACACACACAGATAATACACTAGGGCTGGGAATTGCCAGGGATGTCACGATACGATATTGCGTTTTGATGTTCCAAACAGAGAGAACCATGAGAAAAACAAATTGGCCCCCTGTTTAAAAAAAAGATGGAGAACAAGCTATGAAGGAAACATACTGGAGTTTTGGTGCAGGTACAGCCAACTAGCGCAAAAATAATATTGTGATAGTCAAAACGATACAATATATTGCCCAAAATAATATCCCAATATGTAACTGTACTGATTTCTTCCCCATCACTATAATAAGCACACTTTCAACATGGAATGTTTACCCACCCCCAATACCTTTCAGTCCTATACCATTTCACCAAGTAAAATTCCTGAACATGCAAATGTACAGTCACCTCAAATTATTGGCACCCTTAATAAATATGAGCAAAAAAAGTATAAAAAAATTACTAAGCTAAATTATATGCTCCCAAAACTGGGAAAATTATATTATTTTATACTAATAGAATTCCTCAGTGAAAGATTTTTTTTAACAAGGATTTTTTTCTTCTAAAATAAAATGATTCCAATACTCCAGCACCCTCGATAACGACACTGAGCCTTTTTCCAAAATATTTTATGAGATTGGAGAACACATTGGGAGGGATATTAGATCATTCCTCCATGCATAATCTTTCCCAGGTCCTTGAAATCCTTGGTCTGCGCTTATGGACTGCCCTCTTCAATTCAAACAACAGGTTTTCAATGAGGTTCAAGTCATTGCAAAATGTACATTTTGTGGTCAAATAACCATTTCTTTGTGGATTTTGATATGTGCTTGGGGTTAGTTTCAGTCTCCTGGCAGAAGCAACCAGGTTTTTAGCTAAAATTTCCTGGTAGTAAAGTTCATGATGCAGTTAAGATTCCCAGGACCAGTGGAAGCAAAATAGCCCCATAACATTAATGATCTCTCTTGGCAGGCTTAAGCACAACCTTCCCAAGAAGGTACCCACTATCAATCAGTATGGAAAGATACCTAATAAGATAGCACTCTCGGGCGAAAGCGGAGGAGAATGATTGACGTACAGGACAGACCATGAAGGACAACCGAACAGCTAAACAATTTATCTAGGGTCTACAGATGTGAAGATTTGTAAAAACGAGAAGTCTGAAAACACATCAGGCAGGGATATAGTGTACACTACCAAATAGGGATGTGCAACGCATAGGGCAACCTGGTGAGACGGAGGAGAGGCCATGGCAGGAGCCAAACTACAGTCCCCAGAATCGCTGTGCGCATGACAAAAGGGGTGGCAATCGCAACATCACTGATGCACAAGGGGAGACAGAGGACCTGTGCTGTGCTGATTGGAGATTATCAGAGTACACGATCATTAAGCCCTGATCGTTCTTAAGATGGTCTGCTGCGTCAGCAAAGAAGGAATGGGACATGTTCGACCGAGACGTGGATCAAGTGCTGGAGATGTAGGGAAGAAAATCCGAGCCATGTCAACTATCATCTGGAGCATAGGGGCTGGCAGCCTTGGAAAAAAACATCAAGACAAGAGAAAACCGAAATCTAAAGAACATAACAACCCTAAGACGCAACCTGAGGAGGCTGAAGAAGGCTTTTCACCAAGCAAGGGAGGGAGCAAAACCAGCATTGAAGGACATCTGAGACAATCTGAGGGAGCGTATTAATACCTTGTGCCGAGCTGAATACCATCGCAGGGACAGAAGGAGGCGGATGAAGAAGAGGACAGACATTACCCTTCCAGTATCTATCAAAACCCATGGGGGACAAAAGATCAGGAGAACTCAAAGCAACGAAGGAAGAGGTGGAGGAGCACCTTCGTGGAGTCCACAGTGACCTCAGGCATGAAAAGGAGCTGGAAGAGATGTCAAAACTCGTCAAACCAATGAAGCCACCATCCCCTTCGAGGTGTCCGAACCCAGCTGGCAGGAGATTACTTTTTCAAGAAGGCCAGGGGAAGATCAGCACCAAGGTCTAATGGTATTCAGTACTGGCTGCTGAAAGTGGCATGGAGGAAAAATTATCTTGCAGAAAGCTGGCAAGTTGCTGAGGGCTGTTTCATTCCCAAAGAAGATAACTCCACAAACATCAAGCAATTCCAAACCATCTCACTCCTCAATATGGAAGGTAAAATCTTATTTGGAATCCAGGCAAAGAGGTTGACAACATTCATGTTGGACAACTACATCGACACATCCATACAAAAGGGCAGAGTTCCAGCTGTCCTGCTGCCTTGAACACACAATCTTCATCTCAAAGATCGAGGATGCAAAGCGGAAGCAAGAAGGCCTGGCAGTCCTGTGGCTGGACCTAACCAATGCCTACAGAACCATACCCCACAAGCTGGTGCAAACCCTACTCATGTACCTGCAAGATTCCAGAAGCTCCTCCAATGCTACTTCAAGATGCGCTTCACAAGTGGAGAGGCTGGAGGTAGGTATTGTGGCCGGGTGCACTCTCAAAATCATTTTGTTTTCTGCAGCTATGAACTTCCTCGTTAAATCAGCAGAGAAGCTCAGACAGGGTGCAGTACCGGCAAGCGGCGTCCAGCAGGCACCAATCAGAGCATTCTTGGACGATCTGAAAATGAAGTCAGCTCCAGAAGGCTGGATTTTGGAGGATCTGGAAGAGCTCATCAAATGGGCCAGAATGGAGTTCAAGTCTGCAAAGTCAAGAAGCCTAGTCCTGAAAAAGCAACAATTCAAAATCAGAGAGGAGACCATTCCCACCATCAGAGAGAAGCCTGTGAAGAGCCTGGGAAAGTGGTACAGGGCCGATCTCAATGGCAAAGATTGTGTGAAAGAGATGTTCTTTCAAGCCGACAAGTGGATGACATCTCTGGAGAAGAGCGGCCTAACAGGAAAGTTTAAGGCATAGGGCTACCAACACTGGGTACTTCCTAAACTCCTCTGGCCACTGCATGTCTATGAAGTTGCTCTTTCAACAGTGGAGGCACGAGACAGGAAAATTAACCACTTCCTCAGGAGATGGCTGGTCATCCCAAGAATTTTCTGCTCCATCGTGGGAAAGCTAGAATGAGAAAAAAATGAGGAATAGTGGTGGAATGTATAGCAGATGTTTTACGGGCTCCTGACCAATTCTGATATTTGTTGTGACTCTTTGCACTGATATATATAAAAAAAAAAAATCCATAATGTTGTCGCTATCGGATTCTTCAATTTCCTCACCCCAGACCAGGCCCTAATCCCCAACACTCGGAAAGAGACGGTGATAGAGGCCAACGTGCAGGAACCAATAAATACTTATTTTCCACCATAATTTGCAAAAAATTAATTAAAAACCCTACAATGTGATTTTCTGGATTTTTTCTCTTCTAATTTTGTCTGTCATAGTTGAAGTGTACCTATGATGAAAATTACAGGCCTCTCTCATCTTTTTAAGTGGGATAACTTGCACAATTGGTGGCTGACTAAATACTTTTTTGCCCCACAGTATATCTAAAGTAAAACCAGTCCTATATCGACATAACCTGAAAGGAAGAAGCCACTGCTCCAGAACTGCCATAAAAATCCAGACTACGGGTTGCAACTGCACATGGGGACAAAGATCATACTTTTTGGAGAAATGTCCTCTGGTCTGATGAAACAAAAATAGTACTGTTTGGCCATAATGACCATTGTTATGTTTGGAGGAAAAAGGGGGAGGCTTGCAAGCCGAAGAACACCATACCAACCGTGAAGCACGGCGGGTGGCAGCATCATGTTGTAGGGGTGCATTGCTGCAGGAAGAACTGGTGCACTTCACAAAATAGATGGCATCATGAGGTAGGAATATTATGTGGATATATTGAAGCAACATCTCAAGACATCAGTCAAAAATGGCTTAAGGACAACAAGGTCAAGGTATTGGAGTGGCCATCACAAAGCCCTGACCTCAATTCTATAGAAAATTTGTGGGCAGAACTGAAAAAGCATGTGCGAGCAAGGAGGCCTACAAACCTGACTCAGTTACACTAGCTCTGTCAGGAGGAATGGGCCATAATTCACCCAACTTATTGTTGGAAGCTTGTGGAAGGCTACCAGAAACGTGTGACCCAAGTTAAACCATTTAAAGGCAATGCTACCAAATACTAATTGAGTGTATGGAAACTTCTGACCCACTGGGAATGTGATGAAAGAAATAAAAGCTGAAATAAATAATTTTCTCTACTATTATTATGACATTTCACATTCTTAAAATAAAGTGGTGATCCTAACTGCCCTAAAACAGGGAATATTTACTCGGATTAAATGTCAGGAATGGTGAAAAACTGAGTTTAAATATATTTGGCTAAGGTGTATGTAAACTTCCGACTTCAACTGTACGTACATATCCCCAACAGAAGCCATGGATTACAGGCAACATCTGCACTGAGCAAAAGGCTAGAGTTGACGCTTTCAAGGAGAGGGACACTAACCCAGATGCTAATAACAAATCCTGCTATACCATTCGAACCATCAAAAAGGAAAAGTGTCATTACAAGACTAAGATTAAATCCTACTACATCGGCTCTGACACTGATCGGATGTGGCAGGGCTTGCAAACCATCACAAATTACAAAGGGAGACCCAGCCGTGAGCTGCCAAGTGACACGAGCCTACTAACCTACCAGACAAGCTAAATGCCTTCTATACTCGCTTTGAGGAAAGCAACACTGAACCATGCGTGAGAGCACCAGCTGTTCTAGATGACAGTGATCACGGTCTTCGTAACCAATGCGAGTAAGACCTTTAAACAGGTTGTTACATTCCCCAGCAAGAAAAACAAAATGTCGCTCAAACAGAAGGGGGAACTAACAGAGTCACTGACCACAACCAAAACAAAACAGGTGGGATTTTAGGAGGGGTTCCCCTAAATTTTCCCAAGAAGACGCAAACAAAACAAAAACCCACACCAAACTTAAAGACAGGAATCAAAGCAAAATGTGGAGCAAAACAGGGAAGATCAGATAAAGGATTGTTTGTCTACAAATCAAATAGGGAGAGCCAACTAAAGGTGTTAACTTTCTATGTCTCTCAAGACAACTTGAGCACTGGGCCAGCCACTCTTAAATATTACCTGGGACAGCACAGGTAAAACACCTTACGACTAACGAGATGAACAAGCCAGCACAGGTGGAATACATACTGACTAACGAGGTGACACCAATCAGTGCGCCCCACGTGCGAAAGTGCTAACGCCCAAAATATAAATGGAAAAACCAAAGCCTGTCACAAGGTTAACATTCACAGGGCCGCAGGGCAGATGACCCGCTGGCAAGTGTCTTCACTGACATTTTCATTCTCTTCCTGACCCCAGTCTAACACCTACAAGCAGAACACCATAGTCCCTGTGCCCAAGAACGCCAAGAAAACCTGTCTAAATTAGTATCACCCCGTAGCACTCACTTCTGTAGCCATAAAATGCTTTGAAAGACTGGTCATGGCTCACATCAACACAATCATACCAGACACCCATGACCCACTCCAATTCGCCTACCTCCGCAATAGATCCACAGATGATGCAATCTCTATTGCACTCCACATTGCCCTTTCCCACTTGGACAGAAGGAAGATCTACGTAAGACTGCTATTTATTGACTATAGTTCAGCGTTCAACATCAGGTGGTGAGAATAGGCAACAACATATCCGCCACTCTGACCCTCAACACAGGGGCCCCTTAGGGGTGCGTGCTTAGTACGCTCCTGTACTCCCTGTTCATCCTCCCTGTTTTTTTATTTTCTTTTGTGTTATTGACTGTACGTTTGTTTATGTGTAACTCTATGTTGTTGTTTTTGTCACACTGCTTTGCTTTATCTTGGCCAGTGTCATGACGTTGGCCTGGGGGATAGGTTTATGACAGTCATAAATACCTCTTCCCCCCTTTTTCCCTCTCTACTCTACTGAGGTTACATTTGCAAAACCCTTGGTTAACATAGAGATTCTGGGAACATCAGAAGGTGGGGTGAAATGAACTATATTCTGGTAATCCGAACAATTGAACAGATGCGGTGGTACTTAATGAATATGATGTCAGTTCGGTTGTCATCTGAGACATTCTCATCAATGATAAGATGACAAACTCGACAGTGGAAAGTCTACACATCAGAGCTATCGGATTCACATGGAATTGTTGTTCAATATAAATGTTTGAATATGAAATTATTTGTGATGGGATGAAATGTGATTTTATCTTCTAAGATGTGAGATTTGGGTTTTCATAAAATAGGGCTCTGCTCAATCAGTGGCCCGCCCCTGTGAAGGGACATGGGCTATAAAACTTTTCAAACACGCCCTCCTCTCCCTTCCTATATAAGCCCTTGACGACAATATAACTTCCTGTTCCGAGGATGTAGGACGACGGTCCGATGTCAGAATGGTTCAGATAATAACTACAGAATGAAGCCAACATCAGCGTGAGCTTTGGTTGCGAATGGTATGAACTTTGAACTCTTATTCACTACAGAAGTGATACCTCCTAGCCATTGAGTTAGCAACAGCAACTGCAAATGCAGGTTAGGAAGGAACAGACAGAGTATCCGGTCCACCACACAACGACGTTACTACAACGTACCCAATTGACAACCAGAGACATTCTTCAAAGGACTCGGTTGGGCAACACAGCCTTCCATCTACCACCAACCTACCGAAGCACAGCTCAGAGTAAATATTTATTGCATTTTCCTTTTCCAAATGGGCGGTCATTTAGAATGCACAAGATACTGTATTTACGATAGCACAGCTTCGGCCTTTGTTCCTCAGTCTTCCCGCTCCTTCACTCAAACCCAGCCCCTTTTCTTTTGTGTAACAAGCTGTCAATATCTGTTTCGCCTGCTAGGGACGTTTTCCTTTATGACGTAATTTGTAATCAATATAACTGATTTAATTATGTGTATGTGTAATTCTGTGTGATTAGTTAGGTATATAGTAAATAAATAATTAAACCCAATTTTGTATTGCTGATTCAAATTGTTAGCCAGGGTTCGTGCAGATAACCAAGAATTTACAACTTTCAGATGAGACTGAATTAAGATGACGATTGATATTGATTGCTATTGATGTAAAATATTACTAGGTCTTTAAGAGTTTATTCGGAAGATAACAGCTCTATACATATTATTTTGTGGTACCCGACTCTCTAGTTAATTACATTTACATGATTGGCTCAATCAGATTATATTAATTATGGATAAATTATTTTATAGAATAGCATGTCATATCACTTAATCCGGCATAGCCAAAGACACGACACCAGGTTGCAGTTGTAAATGAGAACTTGTTCTCAACTGGTCTACCTGGTTAAATAAAGGTGAAATAACAAATAAATAAAAAACCCAAGACTGCTTGGCCAAGCACGACTCCAAACACCATCATTAAGTTACCGATGACATGACGTGGTAGGCCTGATCACCGACGATGATCAGACAGCATAAAAGGAATTCAGAGACTTGCCAGTCTAGTGCCAGGAAAACAATCTCTTCCTCAACGTCAGCAAGACAAAGGAGCTGATCGTAGACTACAGGAAACGGAGGGCCGAACACGCCCCCATTCACATCGACGGGGCTGTAGTGGAGCGGGTCAAGACCTGCAAGTTCCTCTGTGTCCACATAACTGAGGATCTATCATGGTCAAAACACACCAACACAGTCACGAAGAAGGCACGACACCGCCTCTTCCCGTCAGGAGGCTGAAAAGGTTTGGCATCGGTCCTCAGATCCTCAAAAAGTTCTACAGCTGCACCATGGAGAGCATCTTGACTGGCTGCATCACAGCTTGGCACGGCAACTGCATGGCATTTGATCGCAAGGCCCTACAGAAGGTATTGCGTACGGCCCAGTACATCACTGAGGCTGAGCTCCCTGCCATCCAGGACCTCAATAACAGGCTGTGTCAGAGGAAGGCCATACATTTTTTTAAAGTCTTCCAGCCACCCAAGTCGTAGACTGTTCTCTCTGCTACTGCACAGCAAGCGGTACCAATGCACCAAGTCTAGAAACAACAGGACCCCGAACAGCTTCTACCCCCAAGCAATAAGACTGCTTAATAGTTAGTCCGGGTAGCTATTTGTTTAACCATTTAACTATCTGCATTGACCGTTTTTACACTAACTTTTTTGACTCATCACATACACCTCTGTTACTGCTTACTGTCTGTCACTTTATTCCTAGTTATGTACATATCTACCTTAATTACCTTGTACCCCTGCACATCGCCTCGGTACTGGTACCACTTGTATATAGCCAAGTTATCGTTACTCATTGTGAATCTATTATTACTTTAATTATTATGCATTTTATTTTTATATTACTTCTCAATTTTCTTTCTCTCTGCATTGTTGGCAAGGGCCCGTATGTAAGCATTTCACTATTAGTCCACACCTGTTGTTTACAAAGCATGTGACAAATACATTTTATTTTATTTGAGAGGTCAGAACGGAGGTGAGAGATTGAGGTCTGTTCGGGTCACAAGTGGTCAGCCAGCAGAGCGCTCATACAGACGGAGCAACGGCAACAACAGACTGACATTGTTGGGTCGGTAAACCAAGGCAGGCTGGGTTGGTAAACCAAGGCAGACTGGGTCTGGTATGCAGAACCAGGTCAAGCTGGAAGAAAGCAGAGTGCTGAGGCATGGTGCAGAGGGAGATCACAATGGCTGAGGAAGAAAGCAGGCATGTCAGAGCTGTAGGGCAGCTGGACACATCGAGAGAGTCTGCAAGACTGGGCATTCACCTGGCAACACTTCTAGAACATGAAAGGACAGCAGATTAAGTTCCTGGCTTGCTCTGTGTACAATGTTTTGCCCACACCAAAAATCTCCACATGTGGAGCCCAGTTGCACAATATGTGGATGACAAGCCTATCTCGAGTATGTGCTCTCCTACTGCAAAGCAGGTCTGACCAATGGTTATCGTTCTCTCATCTAGAGGCACCAAGTAGGTGGTCCTCATTTAGCTCGGCTGCAGGGGCTTCGCGGGCCAATCACTCTGGAGGGCCCTGAGGCTACTAAGCATTGAAGGAGTGGCAAGGAAGAAGCTAGTGGCTGACGTAAGCAAGCAGGCAGAAGTGAACATCCTGTTGGATCTGCCTGAAGTGGAATGAGCGGTGTCAGCGCCAAGAAGGCAGTAAGGAGGCAGGGCAGATCTGCCGTCAAGCCCCACTAAGGTGTCGCAGCATATAGTGTAGTCTGTAGTTTAGACTGTTTACAGTGTACTCTGTAGTTTTCGTTGCCTGGTATGTACATACTGTATGTGGGTTGAGTAAATTCTGTGTCGATACAGTGCCTTCAGAAAGTATTCACACCACTTAAGAAATATATATAAATGGTGTTACAGCCTGAATTTAAAATGTATTAAATGTATATGTATTTGTCACTGACCTACACACAATAACCCATAATGTCAAACTGGAAATATGTTTTTTTTTAAACAATTTTTACTAATTAATTTAAAATGAAAAGCTGAAATGTCTTTTGTCAATAATTATTCAACTCCTTCGTTATGGCAAGCCTAAATAAGTTCAAGAGTCACATAATAGTGTTTAACATGATTTTTGAAGAATTTTTAAAAGAAAAATGGGCAAATGTTGCACAATCCAGGTTTGGAAAACTCTTAGAGACTTACTCAGAAAGCCTACAGTTAACAATAACAGAAGAAAATACTTTTAATCACCAAAATAAAATGAAGAGATAGTCAAATTTCATGATGAAACTTAATTGACTACCATCTGTAAGCTGTTAGTGTCTTAATGACAGTTCCACAGGTGCATGTTCATTAATTGTTTATGGTTCATTGATCATGCATGGGAAACAGTGTTTAAACTCTTTACAATGAAGATCTGTGAAGTTATTTGTATTTTTACAAATTATCTTTGAAAGACAGGGTCCTGAAAAAGGGACATTTCTTTTTTTGCTGAGTTTATATTTGGCAAATAAAAGTGATTCTGATTCAGAATATCTTGGAGGAAGAAGGAGAAACGATTGCGGTGCCATCCAGCTCACAGAAGGCTGCCGGCTCACAGCAATGACCCCATCATATTTTAGATAGTTAGAAAATTACTTAGTTGTTGTTAAAACCATCATGGTGGACATAAATATGATGTTGCAGGTAAAAACAAGTCAGCTAAGACTTATGGCAAAAGCCATCATCAGACAAACCTGACTAAACTATTTTGATGTGTACAGCAGGTGTTTGTTAGTGTGTGGGTATGTGTAGGTATATTTAGTTGGCCTTAAGAGTATATTGGTTATAAATCGCTGTCGGTGTATAGAGAATAGTGTAAGATCAGATGTAATATATACTAAAGAGAGTCTCAATGAAAGTCTTAGAATTAAAAGTCCCATTTTGTGTTTATTATTTAAACAAACAAGTTTTAAATACACCATATGATAAACACACAGACACGTCTCAATCGGCATGATAATGTGATAAACTGCATTCATTTTCTCATTAAAAATGTCTTGGGAAAGTAGTTAAATTGAAGTAATGAAATAGGCATTTGTGAACATCATATTGCCTACAGAGTAAAACACAATATGTAAGACTTTTTAGGCTTCTATATGCCTTATAAATCACACAATGCCTGGAAGCAATATTCTACGCAGGAATATTCAACACTGAAATCTGTTACTCACGTTATTCCAAATGCATCTGTGGATATTTTTATGCTGACAATGAACATGTATATTTCTATTTAATGCAGGGTTTGATCTAAACATCAGAACCTATCGAGTGGAATGATTACTTTCTATGTTAGAGTGGAATGGTTTTTCTGCTGGTGTATCCTGGGGTATCTCCTCTCTGAATGGCCTCTCTCCCGTGTGGACATTGAGGTGCATCTTCAGATGGTGTTGGTGGGAGAACCTCTTCTCACACTGGGGGCAGCTGTAGGGTTTCTCCCCTGTGTGGACCCTCTGGTGCCTCTTCAGGTGGCCAGCCTGAGCAAAGCGCATTTGACACTGGGTACAGCTGAATGGTTTCTCCCCTGTGTGGACCCTCTGGTGCCTCTTCAGGTTGCCGGACTGTGCAAAGCGCATATGACACTGGGTACAGCTGAAAGATTTCACACCTGTGTGAACACTCTTGTTGATCACCCCCTTCTGGGGGCAGCTGAAGCCTTTATTAGAGAACATGCAGAGGAACCGTTTCTCTTTAGTATTGCCTGATGTGTCTCCCCCTTCCTGAGCCTGGGCTCTAGCCCTGTCGTTTGAGTCCAATACCTGATCGAAAAGGACACTGCTGTGTGAATCGGAAGGCCTCATCGACGTGGACACTGGGTTGCGATTCCTGACCGCCTGTAAAGGGGCGTGGGTCATGACATTTGGATTTGTCTCTAAGCTTTCCCTGTAATCTAAGAAATATCTTCCTTGCGAGTGTCCTTCTACTAAGTGAGTCTCGTCTACATTCCATGTCAGAGGAGCATCGCCCTCCACTTTCACAGTTACCTCATCTATAACCTCCCCTTGCTTATCGAGGCAACCTTCAGAGTATACACTACTACTGTACCGGTTCCAGGCCCCTCTAGATAGATCAGCCTGTCTCTCTAAACCCATCTCTGGAGTGTAAGAAGAAGACGAATCATTGCCGGTCTCTAACGTGTCATCTGGGTCCTGATAGGAATGAACCTTCCTCAAACTCGGGTTACCATAAAGTAAATACTCAGAGTCATGAGGAGGACAGCCCAGCATTTCCTGCCCCAGTCTCTCTGGGTCTGACCTGTTGTCAGATCCTGTGTGTAAGAGCCTTTGTGTTACAGTTAAAGTCTCCAACTTGAGGACGGCGTTCAGCGTTCCACTGACCTCCGTGATGCTGCGTCCGGTCCTGGTCTGGGGCGCTGCAGCGGTGGCGAGGTCTTCCGTGACTACAGGGTGCGCCACTCCAGCCACTGCTCCAGACTGGATGTCTCTGCTGTGCTGTGGGTCCTCCTCTCCTTCAGACCTCTCCAGCTTGACCCCAGGACCTGCAGCCTCTGCAGACTAAAACAAGAAGAGAGGAGGTTATTATCGGTACATGAGTTGAATTGGATAATGCCGTAGGGAAGTCTCACAAGCTCCCCTATGGCAGATAAATAAGGATGTAAATGGAAGCCAATTAAAGGCTGAAGGGAGCCTTTCTGAAATAAAATGGGCCACATCTGATGTACTGTCATTTTTTATATTTTACTGTGACACAAACCTCTATCACAATAACGTCCTGGGTTGAGGTTCCATTTCCTTCACCTATAGCTGTGGGTTGGTCATCTCTCCATGTATTGTGTCCCGCTGGCTTCACAAAGCTCCTGTGGCCTCCAGCGAGATGTCCTTCCCCTAAGAGAGTGATTGAGGGAAAGGGGATGGTTAAGTTATATTGTACAATGTCTACAATTGGCAAGGATGTAAGCTAACACTTCTCATAACTTCTTGATATACTTTTTATGGTTCCATTCCATGCACCACATTGTTTTAATTGAGTATGAAAATAGGAAATTCAGTAAATCAAGAATTTGGATAGAATATGATATTGTTTCTTTGTGCAAGAAGTTGTTCTTAACTGACCTGCCTGGTAAAGTAAAGGTAAAATAAATTGTGCAAGATAGCTCAGAAATCAGGGGAAGTATTGTTGCATATTGTAGCTACCCTGGATTTATAAGCGTGGATAGACTGCCACTTGAGCATGCTTTTGGGGCACAGTCGATTTCCGCAGGGCTACAGGCCAGAAGGTTGATGGTTCGACATCAAAACTATGAAATAACACATGGAATCATGTAGTAACCAAAATAAGTGTTATAAAATATATTTTGATTTGTTTATTTGAGATTCTTCAAAGTAGCCACCCTTTGCCTTGGCTGAACTTCGCACACTCTTGGCATTCTCTCAACCAGCTTCATGAGGTAGTCACCTGGAATGCATTTCAATTAACAGGTGTGCCTTCTTAAAAGTTAATTTGTGAAATGTATTTTCTTCTTAATGCATTTGAGCCAATCAGTTGTGTTGTGTCAAGGTAGGAGTGGTATACAGAATATAGCCCTACTTGGTAAAGGAAACAACAGTCCACCATTACTTGGTCCAAGACAAGAAGGTCAGTCAATCTGGAATATTTCAAGAACTTTTAAAGTTTCTTCAAGTGCAGTTGCAAAAACCATCAAATGCTATGATGAAACTGGCTCTCATGAGGACCGCCTCTGCTGCTGAGGACAAGTTAATTAGAGTTACCAGCCTCAGAAATTGCAGCCCAAACAGATGCTTCACAGAGTTCAAGTAAAAGACACATCTCAACATCAGCGGTTCAGAAGAGACTTTGTGAATCAGGCCTTCATGATCGAATTGCTGCAAAGAAACCACTTCTAAAGGATACCAATAATAATAAGAGACTTGCTTGGACCAAGAAACACAAGCAATGGACATTAGACCAGTGGAAATCTGTCCTTTGGTCTGATGAGTCCAAATTTGAGATTTTCAGGTCCAAACGACATGTCTTTGTGATGCAGAGTAGGTGAATGGATATCTCAGCATGTGTGGTTCCCACCGTGAAGCATGGACGAGGTGGTGTGATGGTGTGGAGGCGCTTTGCTGGTGCCACTGTCCATTAGAATTCAAGGCACACTTAACCAGCATGGCTACAACAACATTCTGCAGCGATACGCCATCCCATCGAGTTTACACTTAGTGGGACTATCATTTGTTTTTCACCAGGACAATGACCCAACACACCTCCAGCCTGTGTAAGGGCTATTTGACAAAGAAGGAGTGATTGAGTGCTGCATCAGATGACCTGGCCTCCACAATCACCTGACCTCAACCCAATTGAGATGGTTTTGGATGAGTTGGACTGCAGAGTGAAGGAAAAGTAGCCAACAAGTGCTCAGCATATGTGGGAACTTCTTCAAGACTGTTAGAAAAGCATTCCAGGTGAAGCTCGTTGAGAGAATGCCAAGAGTGTGCAAAGCTTTGAAAGGATGGCCACTTTGAAGAATCTAAAATATATTTTGATTTGTTTAACACTTTTTTGGTTATTACATAATTCCATGTGTTATTTTGACGTCTTCACTATTATTCAAAAAAAGTAGAAAATAGGAAAAATAAAGAAAAACCCTGGAATGAGTAGGTGTGTCCAAACTTTGGACTGGTACTGTACATGACACCACATCCTCCCCACCCCACAGACACTGACAGTTCAGTGTAAGGAAGACATCCCATATTATAACCAGCAGGACCCAGGTGTCATGTCATCAATGCACAGCAACAAGCCCTTCACGCATACATTCCATGACAGGGTGGATTAAACCACACAGAGCAGTGGGGGTGGCAGAGAGAGACATGGAGATTCAAGGTGTGTGTGCCTCCCAGGTGGCGCAGTGGTCGAAGGCACTGCATCGCAGTGCTAGCTGTGTCACCAAAGATTCGAGCTGTGCCACGAGAGATTCTGGGTTCGAGCCCAGGCTCTGTCGCAGCTGGCCGCGACCGGGATGCCCATGGGGCGGCGCACAATTGGCCCAGTGACTTCCTGGTTAGGGAGGGTTTGGCCAGCAGGGAAATCATTGTCTCACTGCACACTAGCGACTCCTGTGGCGGGCCGGGCGCAGTGCACGCTGACCAGGTCGCCAGGTGTACGGTGTTTCCTCCAAGACATTGGTGCGGTTGGCTTCCAGCTTGGATGTGCATTGTGTTAAGAAGCAGTGTGGCTTGGTTGTGTTTCAGAGGATGCATGGCGCTCGACCTTTGCCTCTCCCGAGTCCGTAAAGGAGTTGCAGCCATGAGACAAGACTGTAACTACTACCAATTGGATACCAGGAAAAGGGGGTAAAAAAAAGGTATGGCTGAGTCCAGACAGTCAATTTGTGAAGTCTATGTTCAAATGTAATTCATCATGAGAGGGTCATAAACAATAACTAGCAAGACAGGGGAGTTGTGTGGCGGACCCTGGTTTAAAGTAGCGGATATCTACTTTGCCACTGCCACTTGAGCATGTATCGATTTCCGCGGGGCAATGGACCTGAAGGTTAAGGGTGCCTGTTTCTGCCTGCCTGCCTGCCTGTTTCTTTACAAAACTATCCAAAAACTGACCAATACCCAATTCTGGGTAACACATGTGCAGAGGCAACACTCCCCTCAGCCGAATGCTAAATGTACCTCTTGCAATTCCTCTGTATCGGTCGAGTATCTTGACACTATTGGGACGACTGGCGAGGACACGCTCTCTAATTGTCCTTTCTGCGCGCTCCCGTGCCACCTTCAGTTCCAAGAGCTGTAGTTTCCTCCGCAATCCCCTGTTTTCTTTCTGGCTTTGAGTTATTTCCAATCGAAACACTGCATAGTCGTCGTCTACAAGTTTACAGATCTCTGCCACGGCTGCATTTGCTAGCATCTCCATGACGGAGGCTATTTGAGTGTGAAAAACCAGACAGTCCGCCATTGTTGTTAGCAGGCAGCTAGCTAGCTAGATAACATCTATCAACCAAGTTCCGTCTCCAACGCGAATTAAAGACTACCTGAGGCAAGTGTGTGCTGCTACTGTCATATTCTGAGTTCCACGGTGTCAATAAACGTCTAAATAACAAAAACGCTAACGTGGAGTTTGTTCTTGGTTACTGCACATCCGTTCACTAAGCCTGGTTACGTTATCTTAACTTCGCACTAAAGAGAAGGCATCTTATTGGTTGGCGTCATAGCTAAAATGCTGTGGTGAAATGGAATAGGAATGCGCGCTGTTTGTTGAATTACGGTACTGCTTACGTTTTACGTCAACTATTATATTCATGATCTTCCAAACTCAACCCAGACTTCTTTAGAACAGTGTGTCAGCAAGAATAGAGTAGAAAATATAATTACTTTACTTAATCCTCCGTAAGGTAAATATTAAACTGTCCTTGTTCTAGCCTAGGTTTACTGTCTCTAAAAACAGGTATTCAGACAAGGATGTTTCAAATAAAAAGTTAAGTGATTAATGTTTTAATTATCCTCTTACCAAGACACGTCACATGATATGTAGAGCCCTATAAAATCGGACGGAATCACATAATCCACACATTAAAACGTAATTCAACGATATTTAAAATATGAATCATAAGACATAAGGAATGCATGTGATTCGTATTTTCCGACAACTTCCTGAAACACGAATGCCCATGTGTGTGTGCCTGTGTCTACACTTTGTGTAGCGGTTAGCGAGGATGCTAATGATAACCTTATTCTAATAGAGATGGAAAGCCTTTCCCAAAAAAAACGAATTTAAATGTTAACAACAATGTAGCCGATGACGACCTGGCTTGATTATTTGCATCAATCCAGTAGCCATTTGTTTAGCAAACTATGCAATCACATGAGCGCTACAGAAACACCACAACCAAAAGATAGTCTCTTGCTGGTGCACGTTTGCATTCAAGGGTAACTACACAAACCAAATATCTTCTATTTTTCCCAGACCTCAGGTGGACTTATCAAATGTTTTTCTATTAAAAAAAAATGTGATTTCGAGAGAGAACCTGAAAAAAGGAAACATGGAAAAACGGTTTTATAGGATTAAGTATGTCAGCTACAGAATGGTTCCCAGATAGCCCCTGTGCGCATCTCAAGCCACACTGCTCCTATTTCGCCCATTGTGAACACTCCTATGTCTGATAAGGTAGGTCAAGAAGGTGAAGTTCATAATTTGCACTTGAAGAGCCTCTCCTTGTGAACGGTCTGGTGTTCTTTCAAATATTTTGCCCTAACGAACCGCTTCAACACGTGCAGCAGGTGTACGGCTTGTCTGTGTCTGTCGTAATCCTCAGCCTCCCACGTCGTAACCCAATGACACCAGAGGAGGTAGAAGCAGGAGCCACCACCCTCAGGTGGTTAGTCTTTGAGCTCCCTCCTTGAACTCTTGCCATTGCTTGGGTGTTGTTGGGATTGTGTGCTGTGTTATAGGCTAGGCACCTCGTGTTGAACGCCCATCCTGACTGGCAAGCATGGAAACAACCAAGTCAATAATTATTATGCAGAGTTAAGGGTTCAGCCAAACTCTTTCTTTTGCAAAGGTAGCAACAGCCAAAATAGTAAGTATCCTAGCAGAGTTTAAATGCTCCAAAGCCACAGGCCTGGATAATATTCCTGCAAGGTTTCTTCGAGATTCTGTTGCGCAAATTGGCCCTTTTATTTAGGCATATCGTTAATCTCTCTTGAACAAGGCATCTTTCCCAGGGATATGAAACAAGCTAAAGGTATACCTCTGTATAAGAAGGGGATAAAGTCTGAACCTGGGAATTATAGGCCTGTATCTATCCCCAGTGTAACATCAAAGATCCTGGAGAGAGTTGTACATGAGCAAATTTAGTGTATGATTTTCAGTCAGGTTTTAGAAAAACATAGTCCACCGATTCATGTCTACTTTACTTGACTGACTTCATCAGGAAAGAGATTGAAGGAAATCTCTGTGGAATGGTACTGCTTGACCTACAAAAGGCTTTTGACACAGTAATCTCGAAATGGAGGCACTGGGGTAATGCAGCATCCCGATAGGCTGGGTAAAATCCTATTTATCAGGTAGGGAGCAAGTAGTAGAGGTTAATGGTTCACTGTCTCAGGCAAAATGAATAAGTTGTGGCATTCCGCAGGGGAGCGTGCTTGGGCCTCTACTGTTTTTAGTGTATATTAACATTATGAAAGATTATTTTCCTTTATGCGAATGACTACACTTCTGGAGTCTCACAAAAGTAAAACTATGTTGGAGAGCATACTTAGCACAGAGCTTACTAACAATAGCAAATGGCTTGGAGATAATAAGCTCTCTCTGCACTGAGGCAATTATTTTTGGATCCAGACCTAAATTGAGTAGGTTTTCTGAAATCAGAGTGGAGTTAGGGGGTGACTACTAACACCTCTGTTAGCTACCTGGGATGCATTCTAGATGGAAGTTTGGGAGGTGAGAGGGTGGCCAATAAAGTGCTAGGGAAGGTAAATGCCAGGACTAAGTTTTTGGCTAGAAATTCCAAGCTGCTTGATAAGAACTCCATGTAAGTGCTAGCCACTGCCCTCATTCAATGCCATTTTGACTACGCTAGTACTTCCTGGTTTGTGGGCGTATCTAAACTTACGAAGGGGAAGCTCCAGATAGCCCAGTATAAGCTGATCAGGGTAGTATTGAAGGTGAGTCCATGTACATAGGCAGGAGCTGCTTTCTGGAACTAAACTGGCTGCCTGTTGAGGCTAGGGTGTCCCAGATGAGACTAGGTTTGGTTTACAGGAGTATATATGGTTCTGCGCCCAGATATCTAACTGATTACTTTCGCCGTTTTAGGGATGCACATAATCACAGCACCAGATCAGGTGTTGCTACTGTGTTTTTATACAGGTTCAGGAGTAATGGTAGGAAATGTACTTTCTTGTATACTTGAGCCTCAGAATGGAATGAGTTGCCTCTGCCCATAAAAACAATGTTTTTAGGCTGCAGAGTTGATCCCTGACTGGAGTCTACATCTCTCGGATGACCACCAGGACTGAGATTGTTCAGTCCACCTGTCCACTGGTTGTGTTCTGTGTGGTGGTGGAGTTGCTGTCCCTTGCGGTTGGGTCCTGGTTCTGACTCGGGAAGGACGAGCAATAGCTCCTGATCCAGGGTCGTGATCCGTTGCCAGGGTTTGTGATCAGCCGCTTCACAGGTCCAGTCTCTCCCACCAGCAACACTGGATATCAGCAGGTCCTCATGAACTGCAGACTGTAAAACACAAATTGTACAGAAGAGCATAAATGTTTATATAAGAAACTCATTTCTTCTCCTCCCTCCTGAATCCCCCCCCCCCCTCCTCCCTCTCTGCAGATGACTTCATCAACCATTTTGAAAAGAAGGTCGACGACATCCGATCCTCGTTTGCTAAGTCAAACGACATCACTGGTTCTGCTCACACTGCCCTACCCGGTGCTCTGACCTCTTTCTCCCCTCTCTCTCCAGATGAAATCTCACGTCTTGTGACGGCCGGCCGCCCAACAACCTGCCCGCTCGACCCTATCCCCTCCTCTCTTCTCCAGACTATTTCCGGAGACCTTCTCCCTTACCTCACCTCGCTCATCAACTCATCCCTGACCGCTGGCTACGTCCCTTCCGTCTTCAAGAGAGCGAGAGTTGCACCCCTTCTGAAAAAACCTACACTCGATCCCTCCGATGTCAACAACTACAGACCAGTATCCCTTCTTTCTTTTCTCTCCAAAACTCTTGAACGTGCCGTCCTTGGCCAGCTCTCCCGCTATCTCTCTCAGAATGACCTTCTTGATCCAAATCAGTCAGGTTTCAAGACTAGTCATTCAACTGAGACTGCTCTTCTCTGTATCACGGAGGCGCTCCGCACCGCTAAAGCTAACTCTCTCTCCTCTGCTCTCATCCTTCTAGACCTATCGGCTGCCTTCGATACTGTGAACCATCAGATCCTCCTCTCCACCCTCTCCGAGTTGGGCATCTCCGGCGCGGCCCACGCTTGGATTGCGTCCTACCTGACAGGTCGCTCCTACCAGGTGGCGTGGCGAGAATCTGTCTCCTCACCACGCGCTCTCACCACTGGTGTCCCCAGGGCTCTGTTCTAGGCCCTCTCCTATTCTCGCTATACACCAAGTCACTTGGCTCTGTCATAACCTCACATGGTCTCTCCTATCATTGCTATGCAGACGACACACAATTAATCTTCTCCTTTCCTCCTTCTGATGACCAGGTGGCGAATCGCATCTCTGCATGTCTGGCAGACATATCAGTGTGGATGACGGATCACCACCTCAAGCTGAACCTCGGCAAGACGGAGCTGCTCTTCCTCCCGGGGAAGGACTGCCCGTTCCATGATCTCGCCATCACGGTTGACAACTCCATTGTGTCCTCCTCCCAGAGCGCTAAGAACCTTGGCGTGATCCTGGACAACACCCTGTCGTTCTCAACTAACATCAAGGCGGTGGCCCGTTCCTGTAGGTTCATGCTCTACAACATCCGCAGAGTACGACCCTGCCTCACACAGGAAGCGGCGCAGGTCCTAATCCTGGCACTTGTCATCTCCCGTCTGGATTACTGCAACTCGCTGTTGGCTGGGCTCCCTGCCTGTGCCATTAAACCCCTACAACTCATCCAGAACGCCGCAGCCCGTCTGGTGTTCAACCTTCCCAAGTTCTCTCACGTCACCCCGCTCCTCCGCTCTCTCCACTGGCTTCCAGTTGAAGCTCGCATCCGCTACAAGACCATGGTGCTTGCCTACGGAGCTGTGAGGGGAACGGCACCTCAGTACCTCCAGGCTCTGATCAGGCCCTACACCCAAACAAGGGCACTGCGTTCATCCACCTCTGGCCTGCTCGCCTCCCTACCACTGAGGAAGTACAGTTCCCGCTCAGCCCAGTCAAAACTGTTCGCTGCTCTGGCTCCCCAATGGTGGAACACACTCCCTCACGACGCCAGGACAGCGGAGTCAATCACCACCTTCCGGAGACACCTGAAACCCCACCTCTTTAAGGAATACCTAGGATAGGATAAAGTAATCCTTCTCACCACCCCCCCTTAAAAGATTTAGATTCACTATTGTAAAGTGGCTGTTCCACTGGATGTCATAAGGTGAATGCACCAATTTGTAAGTCGCTCTGGATAAGAGCGTCTGCTAAATGACTTAAATGTAAATGATTTCTGTACACAAAAACATGACATCATACAATGTTAAAATCATAGTCAAGCCCATTTCTAACACTGTGATTCAAGTACCTAACCATATGGAGTGATTGGAGTATATTATAAAAACTATTCCATATGTTGATTCAAGAATGAAGTATGTTTTGGTTCAACTGAGAAGGGAAATTCAGTCTCTGCAATGATACAAAAATAACCAAGTCAATCAGCACATGTTTATTTCAACAAAATGGTCATACACTCACATAACATGAAGGGCAGCACTTTTATTGTACAAAACAATAACTTGTCACTATGGTAACACTTAACCTTTCCTGTAAATCTGGGACCCTCTGATAAAATATATTTTTAGAATACTTAGGAAAAAGAACAACATTACACAGATATTTACGTCAAGTAAACATGAATTAAGGCACTATAAAACACCAGTATCAAACTAAATGGTCAGTCACATTTCATCAGTGAAGCATTTTTATAGACACCATCAGCATATCATCTACTCTGTCTCATCATACTCTTTCTTTCCTCAGTTCCCTACTACATTTGTTCCTGACTTGCCTAGTAAAATAAATAAATACATCCAAAACAAACAGAATTAACTGCAAACAAACTAGCGAGTAATACATTACATGTCACGACACTCTACACATGCGCTGTGTGCATTTTCTGTTGGTGTATCCTGAGATTGCTCCTCTCTGAGAACCTCTTCCCGCAGTGCGTACAGGCGAATGGCCTCTCTCCTGTGTGTACCTTCAGGTGCCTCTTCAGGTGGTGCTGGTGGGAGAACCTTTTCTCACACAGGTGGCAGCCGAACGGTTTCTCCCCCGTGTGCATCCTCTGGTGGATCTCCACCTGTTTGGGGAAATTGAAGGCTTTCCCACAGAACGAACACGGGAAGCACTTATTTTTGCCACCGGATCTGCTGATAGTGCTACTACTACAGTCATTTGTCAATGGGCTTGTGTAGCCATTTAGTGTTGAGGCACTGGAATTGTCTGAGGTCTGGTTTAACATTAGGAGAGTGTGAGGAGGATGAAGGCCAGGGAGTGTCTGTGTTGTCGCAGGGTCCATGTTCCAGTCGATAGATCCTATAGAAGGTATGCTGAAGGAAGCACCCGTTAGGGGGTTAACCTGAGGCACCATCAGTCTCTCTGAATCACGACTATAGGAGCAGGATGGATCATCGCTAGCTGAGTCTGTGTCTGTTCTCTCCTGCCGCATAGAGACACCTTCCAGTCCCCGCAGACCAAATCTATGCCTCGCCCTGGTCTCAGCAAGTCTGTTGTCATGGAGACTTTGCTCGGTTGTTGTTTTGTGTTCAACTGTCTGTTTCTGGTTGTGCTTAACAGTGTTGTTCCCCAGCCCAGAGTTGAGGATGCTGTCCCATCCACTGACTTCCACAATGTTGCCTCTGGTCTTGGCCTGCTCAGTGATGTCATCCCCTGGGCCCATGGCTGCACCCGTCTGGGTCTGGGAATCTAAGATGGCAGCCCAGTCGTCTCTGTTAGCTTCCAACCAAACACCTATAGGCAAATGTTACAATCCAGACTTAAACATGACACAACAGAAAAAAATTATTGACATGGCCTGGTGATGTCTATAGCCAGGTTTCCATCCAACCGCTTATGCGAGTAACGTACATTTACGATTTTTTTTTAAACGGCCTGATGGAAAGAGAAATTTTGTTGTTAAACTTTCCAAAAGTTGACAAAAGAAAATATGCTAGACATGGTAGGATCTTTTTCGTCTGTAAAATGAATTATACGAAAATATTGATATAAACATGGAGTCACGTGATGTTTTGTGGTCCTCCCACTACCACTTGGGAAAGCATCCAGTTTATTACAGATACAAATAAGTTACGATGGACTTCACAGGGTGGTGAAAGTGCAGTGTTCAGCTTGAAGCTACTTATTCTGGTGACATGATCGATGCTTGGCTGCCATTTGACAAATAAAAATCCCGCTCTTATCCATAATTATCTCATCATGTAGGCTGGTTTACCAGCACTGTATCTTCGAGCTGTTGGCTAGAACACACTCCTCAAGACCAGAGTGGGCATATTCGCGCATAACGCAACAGTTTACTATCAGTAGAGTTCAAAATGTGATGGAGAAACATTTAATTTTTGAAAGTGGAATAAGTACCCTTTATGTGCACTACGTCATTACGCACTGATTTTTACCCTCAAGTCAGTTTGTTGGAAACACACTGGTGGGAAAATGCAGATTTGATCATATTCTAATTAAAATCTTTCACCAATTGGATGGAAACCTCGCTCATGACTTATGTTACATCATGTTGTTTATTTGTATTTCATACAAATTGTATTGATGTTGATTTATAAATGAAGTACTCATATTGTTTCATACAAAAATAAATCAGGCACATCACTATTCCCATTGAAGACCTATTACTGTATGTAGGCTATATGTATTTCTCTCTTACCTTGCTCCCCCATCTTTAGTACACTCAGCAGGTCAATGCTCTCTGGTTCGTCTTCTATCGTCTCCTCTTTGACCAGCAGCAGATCAGGCTTCCCATCCTCCATGTCTACTGACTGTAAGAGATACAGAGTGAGAGGATGTTGGATCAAGAAATCTGATATAAGCAACCTGCTATGGGGCATCTGCTGATTGGGCAAGGAGGGATTGCTATGAGTACTATACAAACGTGTTAGTTAATTTGATTATTTAACACTCTTAAATGGTTTGATAATTCAAAAGGCATTGTCCCACACTTTAGACCAAATTAATCAAGACCTGGGCCCGTATCCACAAAGAGAATCAGAGTAGGAGTGCTGATCGAGGATCAGGTTCCCACCTATAGTCTTATTCAATATGATCTAAAATGCAAACTGATCCTAGATCAGCACTCCTACTCTGAGAGGCTTTGTGGACCCTGACCTAATACCATACAGACAGTAGTTCACAGTGGGCTCACCTCATTGAGGCTGTGTGTGGTCCTGTGCTGCACAGCTGGTTCCTCTGTGGGTTCAGGAGGAGGTGTAGTCTGGTTGTCCTCCATGACCATGGTCCCCTCAGGGTTCCCCAGACCCTCCTCACACCCCTCCTCCTTCACCAGCAGCACATCTGGACCCTCCTCCTCCTGGAAAAGACAGGTGATACAGATTACACAGACATACACTCCCTCAGGTACATACACACAGATAATAAACACACTTTCAACATGAAGTGTTTACCTATACTGTAATTACAGAATTACATCATTGTTGTTAAGCCCATCATGGTGGACATAAATATGATGTTGTGGGTAAATATGAGTCAGCTATGATAACTCAAAAGTCAGTCAAACCTTACTAAACTATTTTACAATAGGTGTTTGTTAGAGCGTAGGTATATTTATTAAGTCTAATTGTTATAAAGTGTTGTCTGTGTACTCAGAATAGGGTGAGATCAGGTGATGTATTCTAAAGAGGGTCTCAATGAAAGTCTTAGATTTAAAATAATGTTTTTAAATACACCAACTGAAAACCACATACACGTCTCAACAAAAAATCTGCATGAACTTGAAATGGTAAAGTAATGAGTTGAATGGAAGTAATGAAATAGGCATTTGTGAACATCATATACACAGTTTAAACACAATATGTAAGACTTTTTAAAAAAAAGGAACACCTGCTCTTTCCATGACAGACTGACCAGGTGAAAGCTAAGATCTCTTATTGAGAGATCACTTGTTAAATCCACTGTGTAGATGAAAAGGAAGAGAGGTTAAAGAAGGATTTTGTACGTCAAATCAAATCAAATTTATGTATATAGCCCTTCGTACATCAGCTGATATCTCAAAGTGCAGTACAGAAACCCAGCCTAAAACCCCAAACAGCAAGCAATGCAGGTGTAGAAGTACGTGTGCCATTCAGAGGTTGAAAATAGTTTAAGTGCCTTTGAACGGGGCATGGTAGAAGGTACCAGGTGCACCTTTTTGAGTGTGTCAAGAACTGCAACACTGCTGGGTTTTTCCACGCTCAATAGATTCTCGCGTGCATCAAGTAGAGGTCGACCGATTAATCGGAATGGCCGATTAATTAGGGACGATTTCAAGTTTTCATAACAATCGGAAATCTGTATTTTTGGACGCCGATTTTTGATTTAGTTTGTAATATATATTTTTTTACAACTTTATTTAACTAGGCAAGTCAGTTAAGAACACATTCTTATTTTCAATGACGGCCTAGAAACGGTGGTTTAACTGCCTTGTTCAGGGGCAGAACAACAGATTTTTACCTTGTCAGCTCAGGGAATCAATCTTGTAACCTTAAGGTTAACTAGTCCAACGCTCTAACCACCTGCCTCACGAGGAGCCTGCCTGTTACGAATTCCTTTATTAAAATCAATACACAGAAGTACAGTGGGGGGAAAAGTATTTAGTCAGCCACCAATTGTGCAAGTTCCCCCACTTAAAAAGATGAGGCCTGTAATTTTCATCATAGGTACACTTCAACTATGACAGACAAAATGAGGGGGAAAAAAATCCAGAAAATCACATTGTAGGATTTATGAATTTATTTGCACATTATGTTGGAAAATAAGTATTTGGTCACCTACAAACAAGCAAGATTTCTGGCTCTCACAGACCTGTAACTTCTTCTTTAAGAGGCTCCTCTGTCCTCCACTCGTTACCTGTATTAATGGCACCTGTTTGAACTTGTTATCAGTATAAAAGACACCTGTCCACAACCTCAAACAGTCACACTCCAAACTCCACTATGGCCAAGACCAAAGAGGTGTCAAAGGACACCAGAAACAACATTGTAGACCTGCACCAGTCTGGGAAGACTGAATCTGCAATAGGTAAGCAGCTTGGTTTGAAGAAACCAACTGTGGGAGCAATTATTAGGAAATGGACGACATACAAGACCACTGATAATCTCCCTCGATCTGGGGCTCCACGCAAGATCTCACCCCGTGGGGTCAAAATGATCACAAGAACGGTGAGCAATAAAACCCAGAACCACACAGGGGGACCTAGTGAATGACCTGCAGAGAGCTGGGACCAAAGTAACAAAGCCTACCATCAGTAACACACTACGCCGCCAGGGACTCAAATCCTGCAGTGCCAGACGTGTCCCCCTGCTTAAGCCAGTACATGTCCAGGCCCATCTGAAGTTTGCTAGAGAGCATTTGGATGATCCAGAAGAAGATCGGGAGAATGTCATATGGTCAGATGAAACCAAAATAGAACTTTTTGGTAAAAACTCAACTCGTCGTGTTTGGAGGACAAAGAATGCTGAGTTGCATACAAAGAACTCTGAGCTCTGAGACTTGGAGTAGTTGTTCCCCTTGCTCTGCAAGGGCAGCGGCTTTTGTGGAGCGATGGGTAACGATGCTTCGAGGGTGGCTGTTGTCAATGTATTCCTGGTTCGAGCCCAGGTAGCGGTGAGGAGGGTGATGGAAGCTATACTGTTACACTGGCAATACTAAAGTGCCTATAAGAACATCCAGAGAAATAGTCCTATAATTCCTATAATAACTACAACCTAAAACTTCTTAACTGGGAATATTGAAGACTCATGTTAAAAAGAACCACCAGCTTTCATATGTTCTCATGTTCTGAGCAAGGAACTTAAATGTTAGCTTTCTTACATGGCACATATTGCACTTTTACTTTCTTCTCCAACACTTTGTTTTTGCATTATTTAAACCAAATTGAACATGTTTCATTATTTATTTGAGGCTAAATTGATTTTATTGATGTATTATATTAAGTTAAAATAAGTGTTAATTCAGTATTGTTGTAATTGTCATTATTACAAATAAAAAAGAGGGGGAAAAATAAAAGAAAAAATGTCAGATTAATCGGTATCGGCTTTTTTGGTCCTCTAATAATCGGCGTCGAAAAATCATAATCGGTCGACCTCTAGTATCAAGAATGGTCCAACACCCATCCAGCAAACTTGACACAACTGTGGGAAGCATTGGCGTTAACATGGGCCAGCATTCCTGTGGAACACTTGACCCTTGTAGAGTCCATGCCGATGAATTGAGGCTGTTCTGAGGGCAAAGGGGGGTGTAAATCAATATTAGTCAGGTGTTCTTAATGTTTTGTACATTGTCTGGATTCAACATTCTACCCATGAATATTCAACACTGAAATCTGTTACTCTCGTTATTCCAAATGCTTCTGTGGATCTTTTCTATTGACAATAATGAATTCATTTTTTGACTTTAATTAAGGATTTGATATAAATATTGAATGCTATCGAGTTTAACGGTTACTTTCTATGTTATTGAGTGGAATGTTTTTTCTGCTAGTGTATCCTGAGGTAGCTCCTCTTCCCACAGTGCATACAGGTGAATGGCCTCTCTCCAGGTGTATCTTGAGAAGGTGCTGGGGGGAGAACCTCTTCTCAGCTGTATGATATCTTGATGATTTCTCGCTGTGTGGACCTTCAGGTCCATCTTCAGGTTGCCACCTTCTGGGGGCAGCTGAAGCCTTTGTAACAGAACTTGCAGAGGAACCATTTCAATTGACTATTGCCTGGTGTTGCTCCCCCTCTCTGCGAGTAGTCTCTAGCCCTGTGGTTTGAGTTCAATAACCGATTGAAAAGAATGCAGCTGTGTGAATCGGAAGGCCCCATTGACATGGACACTGGATCGCAATTCCTAAGCGCATGTAAAGGGGAGTGGGTCGCGAGATTTGTCTCTAAACTTTCCCTGTAATCTAAGAACTCTCTTCCCATATGAGTGTCCATCTCCATTCCGTGTGGGAGGAACGTCGCCCGAAAACGTTCCCAGTTACTTCATCTACGACCAGACCTTCCCTTTTCTTATCTAGATACCCTTCAAAGTATACACTACTACTATACCGGTTCCAGTCCGCTCTAGACAGATCAGTCTGTGTCTCTAAAGCCAAGGGCATGTTGCCAGGGTCCATCTCTGTAGTGTAAGAAAAACACAGATCATTACCGGTCTCTAACAGGTCAAAGTAAATACTATGAGCCAGGGACAAGAGGACAGCCCAGTGTCCACTGGGGCTGATCTGTGGTCAGATCCTGTGTGTAAGAGCCTGTGTGTTACAGTTAAAGTCTCTGTGTCGGTCTCTGACTTGAGGACGGTGTTCTGCATTCCACTGACCTCCGTGATGCTGTGTTGGGTCCTGGCGTGGGGAGTGGTGGCAGTGTTGAGATCCTCTGTGGCTACAGGGGGCGCTCCAGTCTGGTTGTCTCTGCTGTGTCGTGGGTACTCTCCTTTGGTCATCTCCTGCTTGACCCCAGGACCTGCAGCCTCTGCATCTTCAGACTGAGACAAGAAGAGCAGAGGTTATTTCCGGTACATGTGTAGAATTGCATAACAATACCATAGGGAAGTCTCACAAGCTCCCCTATGGCAGAGAAATGAGGGTGTACATGTAAGCAAGTGAATAACTGAGGGGAGCCTTTCTGAAATAAAATGGCCACATTTGATGTACTGTCATTTTTATGTAATACCATTACACTAACCTCTATCGTGATTATGTGCTGGGTTGAGGTTCCACTCCCCTCATCAACAGTGATTGGTTGGTCATCTCTCCATGTTTTGTGTCCTGCTGGCTTCACAAAGCTCCTGTAGCCTCCAGTGAGATGTCCTTCACCTGAGAGTGTGATTGGGGTAAAAGAGGTGGTTAGGTTAGCTAAAGTCCATGGTCAACACTATATTGTACATTATTGACAGTTTTGATACTGTGTAGAATTGGCAATGATGTAAGGTAACACTAAGCATAACTTATTGATATACTATTTATTGATTAATGTAGTATGTTCCATGCATCACATTGTTTTCAAGGACTAAATAATAGGAAATACAGTAATCAATTATCTAGTTAGAATATGACATTGGCTCTTTGCGCAAGATAGTTAAGTAATCAGAGGAATTATTGCATACTATCCAAAAACTGATCGAGACCCAATTCTGGGTAACACATCAAATCACATTTATTGGTCATGTACACATAGCTAGAATCTGAACACATATGCAGTGGGGAACGAAGCTAAATGTACCTCTTGCCATTCCTCTGTATCGGTCAAGAATGTTGACACTTCTGGGACGACTGGCGAGGACGCGCTCTCGTATTGTCCTCTCTGCGCGCTCCCGTGACACCTTCAGTTCAAGTAGCTGTAGTTTCCTCCGCAATGCCCTGTTTTCTTTCTGGCTTTGAGTTATTTCCAAACGAAACACTGCATAGTCGTCGTCTACGAGTTTACAGATGTCTGCCACGGCTGCATTCGCCAGCACCTCCATGACGGAGGCTATTTGAGTGTGAAAAACCATGCATTTAGCCATTGTTAGCTAACGTTAGCATCTAGGCTAGCCTTACCTAGATCAAATCTATCCACCAAGTCCTTTCTCCAACACAAATTTGGGAACTAGATTAAGTGATGCTGTGCAGTTAAAGTAGTGATATGTCGAGTTCCAGTGTGTTCATAAACGTCTAAATAACAACAATACAAATTACAATACGCCAAAGTGGAAATTGTTATTGGTCACTGTTCACATCCGCTTATCTCTTCTTCGTGCGATTTTCTTATTCCATGGTATATTGAGTTCGCAGAATGTATTGTGCATGCTGCCACCTACAGTGTGGGGTGGAAACGGGTATATTCATACAAACCTCCAAAAATGAATAGGTCAAACGTTTTCTGTAAGTCTTCACAAGGTTTTCACACACTGTTGCTGGTATTTTGGCCCATTCCTCCATGCAGATCTCCTCTAGAGCAGTGATGTTTTGGGGCTGTTGCTGGCTAACACGGACTTTCAACTCCCTCCAAAGATTTTCTATGGGGTTGAGATCTGGAGACTGGCTAGGCCACTCCAGGACCTTGAAATGCTTCTTACGAAGCCACTCCTTCGTTGCCCCAGGCGGTGTGTTTGGGATCATTGTCATGCTGAAAGACCCAGCCACGTTTCATCTTCAATGCCCTTGCTGATGGAAGGAGGTTTTCACTCTCAATCTCACGATACATGGCCCCATTCATTCTTCAGTTTTTACCAAAAAATTATATTTTGCTTTCATCTGACCATATGACATTCTCCCAATCTTCTTTTGGATCATCCAAATGCACTCTAGCAAACTTCCGACGGGCCTGGACATGTACTGGCCTAAGCAGGGGGACACGTCTGGCACTGCAGGATTTGAGTCCCTGGCGGCATATGTGTTAAAGATGGTAGGCTTTGTTACTTTGGTCCCAGCTCTCTGCAGGTCATTCACTAGGTTCCCCGTGTGGTTCTGGAATTTTTGCTCACTGTTCTTTTGATCATTTTGACCACACGGGGTGAGATCTTGCATTGACGTTACTAGAAGCACAAGCATTTCGCAACACTCGCATTAACATCTGCTAACCATGTGTATGTGACCAATTACATTTGATTTGATAGCCGACTGCGAGCCAAGCCTAATCGCCCAATCTCACTAATGCTCTTGTGGCTGAATGTGAGCAAGTCCCCGCAGCAATGTTCCAACATCTAGTGGAAAGCCTTCCCAGAAGAGAGGAGGCTATTATAGCAGCGAAGGGGTAACCAAATCCATATTAATGCCCATGATTTTGGATTCAGATGTTCGGCAAGCAGGTTTCCACATACTTTTGGTCATGTAGTGTATGTCTGAATGCCAAGTCATGTTCATATAATCTCAGACAAATTACTGCAGTTTAAAACCATCCACAGAAGATCCTATACCAGTAAAACTGAATATATGCTCTCAAAACAAAAGGGGACATATTTGCATATGCTATGATCTTGTGAAGGCTCGCTGAATTCCGGCAAAGAATGTGTTATTTTTCTCAGCACGTCTACAGATCCTCCCTTCACCCTGTTTTGTTTGCTTGGAAATGTAGACACTACAGTTATCAGAAGAAACTGTGTAACCTAGCATTTATAGCGGATAAGAAAAGCATGGCCATTAATTGGAAGGTTGGTATTGCTCCCACAATATCACAATGGATGGAAGAAATGTCAAGTTTACGTATCACTAGATTTGAATTATTACAAGATTAATGGTAATAGCCAAACCAAAAATGCTTTCTGCTACTAAGATCAGAGAATTGTAGGCTAAACTGACAACGGAGTGAAGAGCAGAAATCTCAACTAGCAAGAAACAAGTCGCAGCAATGAAGAATTGAGTGTGTGCGCGTTCACGCGGGGGGATTCTGTCAGGATGGAGATTTTCGGCACGACACCGGGAAACCGACGTGGTCGAGGAGATGTTTAATTACTGACGTATTGACTGCAGTGTCCTCCCCTCCTCGATAGCCACCTTTCATTGACGATAGTCATGTTTATTGAATTGAGCTTTTTTTAATCGGGGGAAAATAATGCACACGTTTAAAAACAATATGCTACCAGTCCTCGGCAGAAAGTAGTTGTATTTTGTGGTTTATTTGAAAATACCCATTCGAAGTAGTCAAATATAGTTTATATGGAGTTTCAACTAAAAGGCAACTATGTTGTTTGACATTCAAATACAGGTCTCAGAAAACCAAATCATACTTGGAGGTATTTGAATCTAGGCAAATCATTTGAAAAGTAATTAACAGTTAGTTGAATTAGTCTAAATAGATGATCATAAGCACATGGTTTAGAGGGCTCTCAGATATGAATCTTAATATAGCCTATAGCCTAGAATTAAATAGAAGAACATGGAATCACATCAACATTACACTAGACTCCTTTTGCAACTTCAAAATGACTAACAAATATGTTTTCATGAGTGAGACAAGGTAATACAGTAACACTTGAAAACAAGTTCTTATACATGTGTAGTAACTTATTACAATAGCAACATAGTTACATAGGCCTTTGGAAATAGCTTTATAATAGCATAATAATGGAGTTATTACATAAGTGGAATAAGGAAGTCCCCATTCCTCAGGTACAGTAGCTAAAAACTCTAAGCTGATTGCCATGCAATCAAAATCCATTTACAAAAGTAAATGTAAAATGTTGCTCCAAAAGTAGTTTGTTTTATTACACAGGCACAATGACAGTTTAACGTAGAGTATTACTGAGAATGCTAACAGTAACAAAATATGTATAGTTAGTAAACTAGATATCCCAAAACTGCCTTCTTGAATAAACTACGGCAAAAGTTAGGTGGAAAATCATTTTAGTTTGTATTCTGAGTAAACTATCTATTTAAAGATGGTATATTGTGCTCAAAACAAGAACACTTACCTTCAGATGAACGTAGAGGTTCTAAGTTGTTTTTACTAAGCATTCAACTTGCCATTTGAAAATGGGTTTGAATTACTCTGCAGTATTTTCAGGTATCAAAATGTATTGGAGCTTTGAACATTTCAGTGGCATGTTGAAAGAGTCATAAAGTAGTTGAGCGTCAATGTATTTATACTTATCTGTACAAAATATCATTGGTTAATTGGTATGACTTGATTTTGTACACCTAGGACAGGGCTGCCCTACCCTCTTCCTGGAGATCTACTGTCCTGTAGGTTCAGTCCAACCCTAATTTAGCATATCAGATTCAGCTAGTTAAGGTCTTGTTGATCAGCTAATCAGTAGAATCAGGCGTGTTAAATTAGGGTTTGACTGAAAACTCACAGGACAGTAGATCTCCTGGAAGAGGGTTGAGCAGCCCTGACCAAGGGCAATGGACATTCAGGAGAATGGTCATTTACAAAATGTTCAGATAGAAATGTATTGTGTAGATCAAATGACTGTCAAGTATATTGGAATACTATAGGAGATCGGGTGTGCTCTATTCATTATCTTCAACATGCAGTTCCAGATACAGTTATACTTTCATGGCTTATTGCAAACAGGCGCCATGTTTTAGAACATTTTTTATATTGTACAGGCTTCCTTCATCTCACTCTGTCATTTAGGTTAGTATTTTAGAGTAACTACAATGTTGTTGCTCCATCCACAGTGTTCTATCACAGCCATTAATTTCTATAACTGTATTAAAGTCACCATTGGACTCATGGTGAAATCCCTGAGTGGTTTCCTTCCTCTCCGGCAACTGGGTGTATTGACGCACCATCCAAAGTGTAATTAATAACTTCACCATGCTCAAAGGGATTTTGAATGTCAGTAAAAAATGTATATATTTTTTTACATCTAAAACAATAGGTGCACTTCTTTGCGAGGCATTGGGGGGAAAAAAACCTCTGGTCTGTGTGGTTGAATCAGTGTTAAAAATCCAATGCTCGACTGAGGAACCTTACAGATAATTTTATGTGCGGGGTACAGAGAGGTAGTAATTGAAAAATAATGTTACACTAATATTGCATGCAACTTATTGTGACATGTTAAGAGCTACAGGCAGTTTGATTTGTGTGTCATTTTAGGCTAAAATTGAAAAAAGGTACAATCCAAACATTTACTACTCTACTTATTTAGGCTTGCCATAACAAAATGGGTTGAATACCTGACAAGAAATGTCAGCTTTTCACTTATAAAATAAAATTCCACTTTGACATGGGGTATTGTGTGAAGGCCAGTGACACAAAATCACAATTAAATTCAGGCTGTAACAACAAAATGTGGGAAAAGTCGAGGGGTGTGAGTACTTTCTAATTAGGCACTGTACAACCCTGCCATTAGTTGAAGACAGCCAATCCAACAGTTTCAGAAAAGTAGTCACTTCCTGAGATCTGTATTTTAAAAAAATTAAAAAGTAGTTGCTTTCTGAGATATATATTTTCAAAATAGTTTTTAAAAAAGTAGTGATTTTTTGGGATCTATATTCAAATAATTGTAGTCATCTCCATTTTCCTCTGACAAATAGTTACTTTCCACAAAGCACAGTTAAAACTATAGTTATCCCAGATCTGTATGCTACTTGTCTCACACAACAAAATGTGTTTTTATCACTTTACACATTTATTTATTTTGGGATCCATCCCTGTAAATGTCACTTGCCTGATGACGCACAAGTGAAGAAGGTGAGTCGATTTTAAAACAAGCGCATTTTCAACCACGTTCGCTCTCCTCGATTACCTTTTTCAAAAGGAGGCGAGAGGGGACGGAAGACAGAGGACGCAGAAGTTGAGATAATCCAAATGAGAAAAGGCCATGATGAGTCTCTTTCAAGCTCAGTACAGACCCTACATTACCCTAATTGACCTAAAAAAAGAATGGCCACACTGCTACGATTTCTCCCCGTTGTGGACACTCCTATGTTTGATAAGGTTACTCTGGAAGGAAAAGCTCTTGTAACATAGTTTGCACTTGAAGGGCCTCTCCTTGGTGTGAACGGTCTGGTGCTTCTTCACATAGTTCGCCTCAGCAAAGCGCTTCCCACATGTGGGGCAGGCGTATGGCTTGTCGGCGTCCGTCCTAAAACTAGGTCTCCCACGTTGTGACCCAATGACACCAGAGGAGGTAGAAGCAGGAGCCACCACCCTCATCTGGTTAGTCTTTGAGCTCCCTCCTTGACCTCTAGCCATGGTTTCGGTGTTGTTGGCATTGTCTGCAGTGTTATAGGCTAGGTACCTCTCATGGTGAAAGCCCATCTTGACCCTGTCTGTATTGGTGGGATAACTATGAGGCAGCTGAGGAAGGCTAGACCCAGGTCCAGGCTTTCTATGAACCCAGTCACCAGGCATTAGAGGAGATCTTGAAGGAGAAGACAGACTTCCTGTTAGACTCCCACTAGGCGGGTCTCCCACCACTCTCTGTGAAGGCTGAAGCCCAGGGTGACCTGCTCTGTTCATCATGGATACTGTGGTGTTTGTATCATAGGAACAGGAGGGTCTATCTCTATCAGCCCCAGGCCCTGCTCCTTCCCTGCACTGAGACTGTGAAGACAAGAGCCTCAATTGCTGACTGGATCCTCGGTCTCTCTGATGACCACCAGGACTGAGGGTTTTGAGTCCACCTGTCCACTGGTTGTGTTCTGTGTGGTGGTGGTGTCTCTGTCCTTCGTGGTTGGGTCCTGGTTCCGACTCACGAAGGAAGAGTGACGGCTCCTGATCCAGGGTCCTGATCCGGGGCCAGAGTTTGTGACCAGCCGCTTCAGAGGTCCAGTCTCTCCCGCCAGTAACACCGGATATCAGCAGGTCCTCATGGACTGCAGACTGTAAACACAAATTGAACAGAAAAGCATAAAGGTTTATATAAGAAACTCTCTGCTGTACACAGAAACATGACATGATAGTAAAAATAACCACAGTCAAGCCCATCTCTATCACTGTGATTCAAGTAGCTAACAATATGGAGCCTTGGAGTTCATTATAAAAAATGTCCATGTGTTGATTAAAAAAAGTGAAGTATAATGTTTTGGCTTAACTGAGATAAGGAAAACTCAGTCCCTGCAATGACAAAAAAATAACCAAGTCAGTCAGAACAGAGTCAATGTTGTATTTAATTTCAACAAAATGGTCATACACTCACACAGTGAAGAACAGTACTTTATAATTGTACAAAACATGTGACAAGTAGAATAACTTCACTATGGTAACACTTGACTTTCTGTAACTCTTGGACACTCGCTTTGAGAAAATTAATTTTAGAATACTTTGGAAAAGGTTCAACATTAGACATCACTAATTCATGTTTACTTGACTTGAAGTAAGGCACTATCATTTCCTCATTATAAAACACCAGCATCAAAACAGAACAAGGTTCACTTTACATCAGTGAAGCATTTTTAGAGACACCATCACACCAACGATCACCATATCATCAACTCTGTCTCATCATACTCATTCTTTCCTCAATTCACCTCATTCAGTTTCCCTACTTACATCCAAAACAAACAGAATTGACTACAAACTAACTAGTACTAAATTACATGTCACTACACATGGGCTGTGTGCATTTTCTGCTGGTGTATCCTGAGGTAGCTCCTCTCTGAGAACCTCTTCTCGCAGTGCGTACAGGCGAACAGGCTCTTGTGTGGATCTTCAGGTGCATCTTCAGCTGGTGCGAGAACCTCTTCTCACACTGGGGCAGCTCTAGGATTTCTCCCTTGTGTGGACTCTCTGGTGCCTCGTCAGGTTGGATGAGTGTGAAAAACTGGCCTTGCACAGGTGGCAGCCAAAAGGTTTCTCCCCTGTGTGGACCCTCTGGTGCCTCTTTAGGCTGGACAAGTGTGAAAAACAGGCCCGGCACAGGTGGCAGCTGAACGATGTCTCTGCTATGTGCATCCTCTGGTGGATCTCCACCTGTTTAGGAAAACTGAACGTTTTCCCACAGAATGAACAAGGGAAGCGCTTCTCTTTGCCACTGGACCGACTGATAGTGTTACTACTACTGTCATTTGTCAATGGGCTTGTGTAGCCATTTAGTGTTGAGGCACTGGCATTGTCTGAGGTCTGGTTTAACATAAGGAGAGTGTGAGGAGGATTAAGGCCAGGGAGTGTCTGTGTCGTCACAGAGTCCATGTTCCAGTTGATAGATCCTATAGAAGGCAGGCTGAAGGCAGCACCTGGTAGGGGGTTAACCTGAGGCGTCATCAGTCTCTCTGAATCACAACTATAGGAGCAGGATGGAGCATCGCTAGCCAAGTCTGTTTCTGTTGTCTTACGGACACCTCCCTGTCCCCGCAGACCAAATCTAAGCCTCGCCCTGGTCTCAGCCAGTCTGTTGTCATGGAGACTAATTTTGGTTGTCGTTTTGTGTTCCACTGTCTGTTTCTGGTTGTAGTTAACAGTGTTGTTCCCCAGCCCAGAGTTGAGGATGCTGTCCCATCCACTGACCTCCACTATGTCGCCTCTGTTCCTGACCTGCTCAGTGATGTTGATCCCTGGGCCCTTGGCTGCATCCGTCTGGATCTGGGAATCCAATATGGCTGCCCAGTCTCCTCTGTTAGCCTCCAGCCAACCACCTGCAGGAAGAGGTTACAAAGTAGACTTTACAAACATGGTAGAGAACTCTACATATGTATTTATTAGGGATCCCCATTAGCTGCTGCACTTCCTGGGGTCCAAACACATTAAGGCACTTACATCACACATAAAACAAAAGCTAAAACAGTACATCATATAGCATTATTACACCACTACATATCTACAATACAAAATGTATAATACCACCATACAACAATATATTTGTGTGTAGAGTGCGTGTGCCTGTACCTGTGTGTCTCTTCACAGTCCTCACTATTCCATAAGGTGTATTTATCTGTTTTTTAAATATCTAGTTCTACTGCTTACATCAGTTACCTGATGTGGAATAGAGTTCCATGTAGTCATGGCTCTATGTAGTAATGTGCACCTCCCATAGTTTATTCTGGACTTGGGGACTGTGAAGAGACCTCTGCTGGTATGTCTTGTAGGGTATGCATGGGTGTCATAGCTGTGTTCTAGTAGTTTAAATAGGCAGCTCGGTGCATTCAGCTTGACAACACTTCTTACAAAAACAAGTAGTGATGAAGTCAACCTCTCCTCCACTTTGAGCCATTAGAAATTGACATGCATATTATTAATGCTAGCTCTCTCTGTACATTTAAGGGCCAGCCAAGCTGCCCTGTTCTGAGCCAATTGTAACTTTCCTAAGTCCTTCTGTGGCACCTGATCATACGACTGAACAGTAGTCCAGGTGGACTTGCCATGTTGATAGTGCTAAGGCAGAGCAGCACTTTATTATGGACAGACTTCTCCCCACTGTTGTATCAACACGTGACATGTCATTAGTAAATATAGAAAAGTAAGGGGAAGAAAACAGCTGCCCTGGGGAATTCCTGATTCTACCTAGTTTATGTTGTAGAGGCTTCCATTAAAGAGCACCCTCAGTGTTCTGATAGACAGATAACTCTTTATCCACAATATAGCAGGTGTAAAGCCATAACACACATGCTTTTCCAGCCGCTATGATCGATAATGTCAAAAACCACACTGAAGTCTAACAAGAGAGCTCCCACAATATTTTGATCATCAATTTCTCACAGCCAATCATCAGTAATTTGTGTAAATGCTATGCTCGTTGAATGTTCTTCCCAAGAAGTGTGCTGAAAGTCTTGTCAATTTGTTCACTGTAAAATAGCATTGTATCTGCCCCCCCCAAAACAAAATCAAAAAGTTTACTATGGGTTGGTAAAAGGCTGATTGGTCAGCTATTTGAGCCAGTAAAAGGGGCTTTATTATTATTTGGTAGAGGAATGAATTTAGCTTCCTTCCAGGCTTGAGGGCACACACTTTCTAGTAGGCCTAAATTGAAGACATGGCAAATAGGAGTGGCAATATCATCCATTATTATTCTCAGTCATTTTACCTCCAAGTTGTCATACCCCGGGGGCTTGTCATTGTTGATAGAACACAATATTTTCACCACTTCCACACTCACTTTAGGGAATTCAAAATTACAATGCTTGTCATAACTTGGTGAGTTATACTTGGATGTGTAGTGTTGGAGTTTGTTGCTGGCATGTCATGCCTAAGCTTGCTAATCTTGCCATTTTGTTTTTTAAATATTCAAGTAGTTGGCAATATAATGAATGTCTGTTTCAGTGAATGATGGAGCCGAGTTTTTCTTTTTGCCCAACATTTATTTAAGGTGATCCAAAGCTTTTTACTATAATTCTTTATATAATTTATTTTGTTTCATAGTACAGTTTCTTATTTTTATTCAGTTTAGTCACATTTGCAGTATGTTCGCCAATCGATTGTACAGCCAAACTTATTTGCCATTCCTTTTGCCTCATCCCTCAAAACCATAAAATGTTTCAATTCCTCATCAATCCAAGGGGATTTAACAGTTTTTACAGTCATTTTCTTAATGGGTGCATGCTTATTAGTAACTGGAATAAGCAATTTCATAAATGTGTCAAGTACAGTGTCTGGTTGCTCATCATTACACACTACAGACCAGCAAATATTCTTTACATCAACAACATACAAATCACTACAAAACTCTTATACACTATATTAGGCCAAGCCCCTTTGGAACTTTGGTTTTCCTAGATATAGCTACTATATTGTGATCACTACATCCAATGGATTTGGATACGGCTTTAAAACATATTTCGGCAGCATTTGTAAAGATGTGATCAATACATGTCGATGATTATATTCCTGTGCTATTTGTAACTACCCTGGTAGGTTGACTGATGGCAGGCACTGGTTACAGTTTGAAGCTTTTCTTGAGTGGGTAGCTTGATGAGAGCCAGTCAATATTGAAATTACCCAGAAAATACACCTCTCTGTTGATATTACATACATTATCAAGCATCACACATATTATCTAGATATTGACTGTTAGCAGATGGGGGTCTATAGCAGCTTCCCACAAGAAGGGCTTTAGGTGAGGCAGATTAACCTGTAGCCATATTGCTTCAACAGTATTTAACATGAGATCCTCTCTAAGCTCTACAGGAGTGTGCTTCTGAATATAGACCGCAACACCGCCCCCATCGGCATTTCTATCTTCCCTGTAGATCAGTGGTTCTTAACCTGGGTTCGATCGGACCCCAGGGGTTCGGTGAGTCAGTCTCAGGGGTTCGGCGGAGGTCAAGACACACATCTGACTCATATGATGCACGATGACACGCCTCGCTTGGCCATCGTTGGCTGCAGGTGATCACGCTACATCGCTTGGCCTATCTGTGCTGCAGGGAATTTGGTACGCTCAATAGTCAACTTGTGACTATCGTGATGGTACGTCTTGTGATTTCTTTCTTAATATTTTAATCCCTTCATACTTACTATGTCGAGCAAAAAAAGAAAGTGGTCGGACGAATATGTACAATATGGATTCACATGTATAACGGAACGTAATGGGAGTCAGCGTCCTAACTGCATGATTTGCAAGGCTAAATTGAGCAATTCTAATCTAGCACCGGCAAAACTAAGAGAACACTTCCTTAAGCTGCATGGAGATGGAAAATACAAGAACACAACGCTCGCTGAATTCAAGGTGAAGAGAGCCAGATTCGATGAAAAGGCTACTCTGCCTGTTCTCGGCTTTGTACCCATCAACAAACCAATCCTCACAGCATCGTGCGAAGTTGCTTACCTGATTGCAAAGCAGGGAAAACCACACACCATTGGTGAAACACTCATAAAACCAGCTGTGTTGAAGATTGCGAATATCATGGTGGGAAAAGAGGCTGAAGTTATCCCAAATTCCTCTTTCAAATAACACCATCAGCGACAGAATAGAGGACATGAGCAAAGACATCTTGGCTCAAGTAGCTGCAGATCTGATTTCAAGCCCGGCAAAATTCAGCCTTCAACTCGACGAGACCAAATCAAATTTATTTATATAGCCCTTCGTACATCAGCTGATATCTCAAAGTGCTGTACAGAAACCCAACGTAAAAGAGACCACAGACGTTTCTAATCTAAGCCAGCTTGCTGTATTCGTGCTCTATGTGAAAGACGAGGTGATAAAGGGCAATTTTTTATTTTGTAAGCATCTTACAACAACAACAACTAAGGCAGCCGATGTGAAGAAACTTGTGGATGACTTCTTCAAAGACAACAATCTTTCGTGGGATATGGTTTCTGCAATTTGTTCGGACGGAGCTCCAGTCATGCTGGGAAGAAAGTCTGGTTTTGGTGCGCTAGTGAAAGCTGATGCATCACACATCATTGTTACGCATTGTATTCTGCACAGGCATGCGTTGGCAACAAAAACCTTGCCTCAAACTGGCAGAAGTATTAAAAATTGTAGTGGAATGCATGAACTATGTGCAAACTAGTGCTCTGAGGCACCGCATTTTCAGTGAGCTGTGTAAAGAAATGGGCTCTGAATTCGAGGTACTTCTGTACCATTTTAACGTTCGGTGGTTATCCCGGGGACAGGTGCTGAATCGTGTTTTTGCCGAGCGTGTGGAATTAGCCCTGTTTTTGCAAAAGCCCCAACATTGTCATGCAGATTGCTTCACAAATTCTGAGTTCATTCTCATTTTAGCGTACATGGCTGATATCTTCGCTGCTCTCAATCATCTCAATCAAAAGATGCAGAGCGGTGGAGTCAACATCGAAGTGGAGGAAAACCCGAAGGCTTTTCAAAAAAAGCTACCGTTATGGAAATGACGACAGAGAACGATAACTTCGCAAACTTTCCCCTGCTGGACGACTGTGTAAGTAAGATAGAAGATGTATCTGGAATCTGAGACATTTCTGTACCTGCTGAACTGAAGCAAGCAATTGCCACAGACTTAGATGAGCTTGCAAAGTCTCTCGAAGGAGACTTCCCTACAAGAGAGTCATATCCAGCATGAGTGAGACAGCCGTTCACGTTTAGTGTTGAGACAACAGATGTCAATGATGAATACCTTGACGAAATCATTGAAATTCAGCAGAGCCAGGTTCAACAGCAACTCTTCAGAAAAACAACGCTTTCAATGTTTTGGTGTCAACAAATGGTAACGTACCCTGTTATTGCTAAGAAAGCTCTGGAGATTTTCCTACCGTTTGTTACAACATATCTTTGCGAGCAATCCTTTGAGGTTGCTGGACATAACGAAGAAAAGGAACAGACTTTGTTGCGAAAATGACATGAGAGTGGCACTTGCCAAGGTGAAGCCACGCATTTCTGAACTGGTCTCTGAAAGGAAACAGCAGAAGTCACACTGATTTGCAGTAAATATTCATTATTATGTTTTTGTTTTTGTGTGAAAATCATGTTTTGATGATTTTGTTCTTTGAACACAGTGATTTTGATGCACGGTTCATTTTGTGCACCAGTAAAATATATACCTATGTTTTGAATTTGAAAAAAAATCACATTTTATTTTTCCAATTAAGAAGGGTTTGGTGAATGCGCATATGAAACTGGTGGGGTTCAGTACCTCCAACAAGGTTAAGAACCACTGCTGTAGATGTTATAACCATGTATTGCTACCACTGTATTATCAAAGGTATTATCTAAGTGCGTTTCAGAGTCAAAATATGAATGTCATCTGTTACTAGCAAGTTATTTATTTCATGAACCTTGCTTCTTAATGTGGGCTATTTTCAGCACTTTTCTGGGAAGCTTATAAGTAGACATGACAATGTTATTTATGTTTGAGTTGATAGTGCAGGGTGAGCTGCACACAGTGGAATTCCTACTAGGGCACACCACCTCAGTGCTAAGAGTAGAACTCTAGTTCATAGGCACATTACAGCATACAATAGCTGTAGGATGAACAGAGGCACTCAGGGCAGTTAGAGGGACATGAATTAAGTTACTTATGACTGACAACACCCCTGGGACAATGTACATTTGCAGTGACACAATGGTAGGGATTATCTGAGCTGGACTTGGGTCATTGATAAGTCAATGTTTATTGAGTCAAGGTCATGCATTATAATGTGTGTGTTTTTCTATGTAAACATAAGTTCTATTGATTTCATGAATGAAGAAAATTGAATACCTATTAATGTACAGTATGTAGGCTATACAGTGCCTTCAGAGAGTATTCACAGCCCTTGAGATTGTGTCACTGGCCTACACACAATACCCCATAATGTCAAAGTGGAATTATGTTTTTAGACATTTTTACAAATTCATAAAAAAATTCTAAGCTGAAATATCTTGAGATAATAGGTATTCAACCCTTTTGTCTAAATAAGTTCAGGAGTAAAAATGTGCTTAACAAGTCACATAATAAGATGCTTGGACTCACTGTGTGAAATAATAGTGTTTAACATGACTCATCTCTGTACCCCACACATTCAATTATCTGTAAGGTCCCTCAGTCAAGCAGTGAATTTCAAACACAGATTCAACCAAAGACCAGGAAGGTTTCCAATGCCTCACAAAGAAAGGCATCTGTTGGTAGATGGATAAACAAAAAAGCAGATATTGAATATCGCTTTGAGCATTTTTTAAAATAAATTAACAAATGAATTTACCCTATATTTAACTTGGCAAGTCAGTTAAGAACACATTTTTATTTACAATGACGGCCTACCCCGGGCGACGCTGGGCCAATTGTGCGCCGCCCTAAGGAACTCCCAATCACAGCCGGATGTGATGCAGCCTGAATTCAAACCAGGGACTGCAGTGACACCCCTTGCACTGAGATGCAGTGCCTTAGACCGCTGCGCCACTCGGGAGCCCTGGTGAAGTTATTAATTACACATCGGATGGTGTATCAATACACCCAGTCACTACAAAGATACAGGTGTCCTTCCTAAATCAGTTGCGGAGAGGAAGGAAACCACTCAGATTTCCACCATGATGCCAATGGTGACTTTAAAATAGTTAGTTTAGTTAAACGGCTGAGACACGAGAAAACTAGTGTAGTTACTCCGCAATACTAACCTAAATGACAGTGAGAAGAAGGAAGCCTGTAAAGAAAAAAAATATTTCAAAACATGCTTCCTGTAGGGCCTCCCGAGTGGTGCAGTGGTCTAAGTTCCTTAGGGAGGCATCAGTACAGATTCGGGTTCAATCCCAGGTTCAAACCGGGCCACGACTGGGAGGCCCATGAGGCGGCGCACAATTGGCCCAGTGTAGTCCGGGATAGCGGAGGGTTTGGCCAGCTGGGATGTCCTTCTCTGCGCTCGAGCGACTCCATGGGTGCATGCACTGACTTCGGTCCTCCGACACATTGGTGCTTCCGGATTAAGTCAGCAGTGTGTCAAGAAGCAGTGCGGCGTGGAGGGGTTGTGTTTCGGAGGATGCATTGCTATCGACCTTCTCCTCTCCCGAGTCCATACAGGAGTTGCAGCGATAGGACAAAACTGTAACTACCAATTTGATATAACTAAATTTGTGAGAAATGGGGTAAAAAGTAACCCCGTCCCCTAAAAAATAGAAAAATAATCATCCTTTTTGCAATAAGGCACTAAACTAAAACTGCAAAAAAAAAAAAAAAACTATGTCCTGAATACAAAGGGTTATGTTTGGGGCAGATCCAACACAACGCATCACTGAGAACCACTCTTCATATTTTCAAGCATGGTGGTGGCTGCATCATGTTATGGGTATGCTGGTCATCAGCAAGGACTAGGGAGTTTTTGGTAATGAAAATAAATGGAATAGAGCTAAGCACAGTCAAAATAATAGAGGAAAACCTGGTTCAGTCTGCTTTCCATTGGGAGACAAAATCACCTTTTAGCAGGACTTAACCAGAAAGGCTCACAACTGTATTAGCTGACAAAGGTAATTCTATACAAGGTAATATTGACACAGGGGTGTGAATATTTGTGACTTAGATATTTCTGAATTTCATTTATTTTATTTTATCTAAAAACATGTTTTTACTTTGTCATTATGGGGTAGTGTGTGTAAATGGATGAGGATTTGTTATTTAATAAATCCTGACACCAAATGTGGAATAAGTCAAGGGGTAAGAATACTTTCTGAAGGCAGTGTGTGTATTTCTCCCTTACCTTGCTCCCCCATCTTTATTCCACTCAGCAGATCAATGCTCTCTGGTTCGTCTTCTATTGTCTCCTCTTTGACCAGCAGCAGATCAGGCTTCCCATCCTCCATGTCTACTGACTGTAAGAGATACAGAGTGAGAGGATGTTGGATTAAGAAATCTGATATGAGCACCCTGCTATGGAGCATCTTCTGATTGGGCAATTAGGGATTGCTATGAGTACTATGCAAACATGTTAGTTAATTTGATCACTTGTCACTCTTTAATAGTTTTATAAATTCAAAGGCATGTCAAGACCTGGGCCCGTATTCACAAAGCATCAGAGTAAGAGTGCTGACCTATGATCAGGTTCCCACCTGCCTATATAGTCACTCATTATGATCTAAAAAGGCAAAACTGATCCAGATCAGCACTCCCGCTCTGTGGATACGGGCCCTGACCTAACACCATTCAGACAGCAGTTTACAGTGGGCTCACCTCAGTGAGACTGTGTGTGGTCCTGTGCTGCTCAGCTGGTTCCTCTGCGGGTTCAGGAGGAGGTGTAGTTTGGTTGTCCTCCATGACCATGTTCCCCTCAGGGTTCCACAGACCCTCCTCACACCCCTCCTCCTTCACCAGCAGAACCTCTGGACCCTCCTCCTCCTAGAAGAGACAGGTGATACAGATTACACAGACATACACTCCCTCAGGTACACACACACAGATAATAAACACACTTTCAACATGGAGTCTTCACCCATCCCCACTAGGTTTGAGTCCTATAATGTAGTTACAGAATTACTTCATTGTTGTTAAACCCATCATGGTGGACATAAACATGTTGTTGTGGATAAAAACAAGTCAGCTATGATAAGTAAAAAGTCATCATCAGACAAACCTGACTAAACTATTTTCACGTGTACAGTAGGTGTTTGTTAGTGTGTGGGTATGTGTAGGTCTATTTAGTAAGTGTATATTGGTTATAACGCGCCGTCGTGTTTACACAGAATAGAGTGAGATTAGATGTGACGTATACTAAAGAGAGTCTCAATGAAAGTCTTAAAATGAAAAGTCCCATTTTGTGTTCATTAAGCATAAAAAAATTATACACACCATATGAAAACCACACATAGATATGTATGTTTCCTGCCTGGCAGACATCTCAGCTTGGATGTCAGCCCACCATCTCAAGCTCAATCTCGACAAGACAGAGCTGCCCATCTTCCCAGGGAAGGCCTGCCCGCTCCAAGACCTCTCCATCATTGTTGACAACTTGTTGTGTCCCTCTCCCACAGTGCAAAGAACCTTGGTGTGACCCTTGACAACACCCTGTCATTCTCTGCTAAAATCAAATCAGTGACTCGCTCCTGCAGGTTCATGCTCTACAAAAGCCATAGAGTACGAGCCTTCCTCACACAGGAAGCAGCCCAGGTCCTAATCCAGGCTATGGTCTTCTCCCATCTAGACTACAGCAACTCGCTGTTGGCTGGGCTCCCTGTTTGTGCCATCAAACCCCTGCAACTTATCCAGAACGCTGCAGCCAGTCCTGTATTTAACCTTCCCAAGTTCTTCCATGTCACCCCGCTCCTTGACACACTCCACTGACTTCCAGTCGTGGCTCGCATCCACTACAATACCATTTTGGTTGCCTGTGGAGCAGCAAGGGGAACAGCCTGAAGGTATGGAGGGGCAATGCTCAAACCCTACAGCCCAACCCGAGCACTCCGTTCTGTCACCTCTGGTCTCTTGGCTGCATCTGCCCAACCCAGTCTAAGCTCTTCTCTGTCAAGGCACCACAATGGTGGAACGAGCTTAACGCTGAAGCTAGGACAGCAACGTCTCTGCCCATCTTCCAAAGACATCTGAGACCCTACCTCTTCAAAGCGTATCTTAAAATGAATCCCCCCCCCCAAAAAAAAATGTAATGTCTCAACTAAAAATCTGCATCAACTTGATAAACTACATAAATTGTCATTAAAATTAAGTTGTTGAATGCAAGTAATGAAATAGGTATTTGTGAACATCACAGCCTACAATTTCTGGATGAAACATTCTACCAAGGAATATTCAACACTAAAATCTGTTACTCCCGTTATTACAAATGCATCTGTGGATCTTTTATGCTGACAAAAATGAAAAGTAATCTTTGTCTTCAATGCAGGGTTTGATTTAACGTCAGAAGCTATCGAGTGGAATGGTTACTTTCTATGTTAGACAGTGGAATGTTTTTTCTGCTGGTGTATGCTGAAGTAGCTGCAGTGCGTACAGGCAAACGGCCTTTCTCCAACGTGGACCTTCAGGCGCATCTTCAGCTGGGGCTGGTAGGAGAACCTCATCTCACACTACGGACAGCTGTAGACCCTCTGATGGGTCTCCACCTTCTGGGGGCTGCTGAAGCCTTTGTTACAGAACATGCAGAGGAACCGTTTCTCTTTACTACTGCCTGATGTTGCTCCCCCTCCCCGAGCCTTGGCCCTTTGAGTTCAATAACTGATAGCAGTAATGTGAATCAGAAGGCCCTATTGACGAGAACACTGGGTCGCGACCCCTGAGCGTGTGTAAAAGGGAGTGGGTTGCAACATTTGGATTTGTCTCTAAGCTTTTCCTGTAGTCTAAGAAATATCTGCCTTGTGAGTGTCCTCCCCTAAGTGAGTCTCGTCTGCATTCCATGTCAGAGGAACATCACCTTCAACTTTCATTGGCCATCTACCACTAGAGCCTCCCCTTTCTTATCCAGGTACCCTTCAGAGTATACACTACTACTGTACTGGTTCCAGTCCCCTCTAGACAGATCAGTCTGGGTCTCTAAAGCCAAGGATATGTTGCCAGGGTCCATCGCTGTACTGTTGAGGACCGCATTCAGTGTTAAACTGACCTCCGTGATGCTGCATCGGGACCTGTCCTGGGGCACGTTGGCAGGGGACCCAGTAGCTACAGGGGGCACCACTCCAGGCACTGCTCCAGTCTGGATGTCTCTGCTGTGCCGTAGGTCCTCCTCTCTTTCAGATGTCTCCTGCTTCACCCCAGGACCTGCAGCCTCTGCAGACTGACACAAGCGAGGTTATTACTGGTACATGAGTAGCATTGGATAACAATGTCACAAGGAAAGTCTCACAAGCTCCCCTATGGCAAATAAATGAGGATGTAAATATAAGAAAGTGAATAGCTGATGGGAGTCTTTCTGAAATAAACTGGCCATATTTGATGTACTGTCATTTTGATGTAATACTATGACACTAACCTCTATCACAATAACATCCTGGGTTGAGTTTCCATTCCCCTCATCAACATTGATTGGTTGGTCATGTCTCCATGTATTGTGTTCCGCTGGCTTCACAAAGCTTCTGTGGCCTCCAGTAAGATGTCCTTCACCTTAAAGAGTGATTGGGGGGAAAGAGGTGGTTAGGTACTGCGTCGTCAATGCTCATTTTTTCAAGGAGCAAATAATAGTATAGAATGTGATAGTGTCTTTCAGCAAGTTTGCTAAGTAATCAGGGGAACTATAGCCTACTATATGTGATTAACACATCTAAAGTCAAACGTGCAGATGTGAACGGGGCGACAGGGCCCCTCGACTTCTGCAAAAAATGTACCTCTTGCCATCCCTCTGTATCGGTCGAGGATCTTAGCGCTAACGTTACTGGGACGACTGGCGACGACGCGGTCTCGCGTTGTCCTCTCTACGCGCTCTCGTGCCATCTTCAATTCGAGTTGCTGTAGTTTCCTCTGCAATACCCTGTTTTCTTTCTGGCTTTGAGTTATTTCCAAACGAAACACTGCATAGTCGTCGTCTACGAGTTTACAGATGTCTGCCACGGCTGCATTTGCTAGCACCTCCATAATGGAGGCTATTTGAGTGTGAAAAACCATACAGTTAGCCATTGTTAGCAGCTAACGTTAGCGTTACCTAGATAACAGATGTATCACCCAAGTCCTGTCTCCAACACGAATGAAAGATTACCTGGGGGGTAAGTAGGTGATGCTGTTTAGTTAAGAGTCATGTTTTGAGTTCGTGTGTTAATAAGTTTCTAAATAACTAATAAAATCGCTAACATTTAATTTTTTTTCTTGGTCACCATTCAGTTCCGTTTACACTTCTGTGGTTTTTAAATCGCGGTTGGCAATCACCATTAGTGATGCATTACCGCCACCAACTGGACTGGAGTGTGAACCAGCGACATGGGAGTTGAGCTCTACCCAATTAAACCCTGCCTTCTCTTAGGAAATGAAATACAGAATTAAATACAATATCAGCTTAAGGTTTTCTTAAATTCAATTTAACTCCTCAATACCATTATTCCTTAATCGTAATAACAAATTGCATTTTTCCCTCCCATATTGCTGGCACTGAAATGGTATCTGTTCCACTCTCTCCATCTTCTGGCAGTGATCACACTTTCCAGTTGAATGTTTCCCTTCTGATTTCAAAGTGCTGTTGAGCCTTATGAGTCTCAGCCTTGTGATTAGACTTCCCTCTCTTCTCTCTTGACCTGAGGTCCTCCCCCACCCTTTCCTGGATCTTAAAACAGGGGTCTTCCCTTTCCCTCGCTGTTCCACAAGTCCTTCAATTAAAAAACAACTTCTTATTAAGACCTTGGCCTCTCCTTTACTGAAGAGAAAGGGTCGTATTGGTTGCTTAGCTTAAAGAGTATGTGGTTAAATTAAAGGTCAGCTGCCCCTTAAAACCAAATTATCTGGTTTTAAACAGCCTGTGGCATCGATATGAGCCAGAAACATTAATTCTAGTGTTATTTACTACAAAGTATAAATAGGATAATGTTGGTCATAAAGTCACATAGTTGTATGGATCTGTGCAAAACTGCTAACTACTTTAAGCGTATATTTTTTATTTTAAAGGATTCTTTCACGCTAAGGGCCATATGTTTCTATGGCCGTATCACAAACAATGATTATTTACATTCCAACACAGTCGGGATTGTAGTTCACATGAGCCAGAAAACTGTAGGGAGAAGTCAGAATTTCCATTGCATTGTGGAAAAGTGTGCTTCAAATTATACTACACTGAACAAAAATATAAACGCAAAATGTAAAGTGCATGTTTCATTAACTGATATACAAGATTATAGAAATGCTCCATACACAATCTTATTTCTGTCAAATTTTGTGCACAAATGTTTACATCTCTATTAGTGAGCATTTAATCCTTTGTCAAGATAATCCATCCACCTGACAGGTGTGGCATTTCAAGAAGCTGATTGAACAGAATGATCATTACACAGGTGCACCTTGTGCTGGGGACAATGAAAGACCACTGTAAAATGTGCAGTTTTGTCACACAACACAATTCCACAGATGTCTCATGTTGAGGGAGCGTGGCAATTGGTATGCTGACATTGGTACGCCTCCATAATTTTAGAGAATTTGGCAGTACATCCAACTGGCCTCACAACTGCAGACCACGTGTGACACCAGCCCAGGACCTCCACATCCGGGATCATTGGTGTTCACTGTAGTTCACTGTTTTCCTTATATGAACTGTAACTCAGCAAAGTCTTTGAAATTGTTGCATGTTGCGTTGTATTTTTTTGTTTCATTATAGATTAAGAGCTGATATTAGTATAACGTACTAACATTTAAACCATACTCGATTTTCTCATTCACATTCAATAAAACATTCTATTTTCGCATACTGAGAATGCGTCATGCGCGATTGGGTTATTTTTTGAATTATTGGTTCATTTCGGTAGCACATCCCCATATCTGATTATCAGCTGCTGTCAAAGCCAAAATGAGTATGACCATAAATGTACAGTACATTTTCGAAATGTCATATTATAAAACTATTTTTTCCCCACATACTCAAACAGTCTACTCTTTAGGATGCAAGTACAGGTATTCGGACATGCCCACTGTGTGTTTGAGCTACTTACTTCTGGATTTTACCATTGGATTCTATTTATTTTGCATCTGCTGGCACCAACTATTCATCTGTGTGATTAACACGGGCAGAGCTAGAGAGGTGTTTGTGAGGGAAGGGCAGATCCCGAAGGGGCTTGGGGCCAGGTCTTTTTTTAACAAAAAGTTATGTAGAGGGGTTTGAGCAAATTATTGAAAGCTGAGACTCACGCACATGTAACAGGTTTTGCTCTAGACTTATGACATCTTAGCGTAATGGTTAAGGTGTTGACCAGCTACCCGGACAGCCGATGAAACTGTGGGTTTTCACAACAGAATAATTTCTGCACAAACTGTCAGACACCATCTCAGGGAAGCTCATCTGTGTGCTGTTGTCCTCACCAGGGTCTTGACCTGACTGCAGTTCGGAGTTGTAACAGACTAAAGTGGGCAAATGCTCACCTTCAATGGCCACTGGAGAAGTGTGCTCTTCACAGATGAATCCCGATTTCAACTCTACCATGCAGATGAGAGGCTAATGGCGTTGTGTGGGCGAGCTGTTTGCTGATGTCAAACGTTGTGAACAGATTGACCAATGGTGGTGGTGGGGTTATGGTATGGGCAGGCATAAGCTACGGACAACAAACACAATTGCATTTTATCGATGGCAATTTGAATACTCAAGAGACACCGTGACCATGAGGCCCACTGTCATGACATTCATCTGCCGGCATCACCTCATGTTTCAGCATGATAATGCACGGCCCCATGAAAGCAAGGATCTGTACACAATTCCTGGAAGCTGAAAATGTCCCCATTCTTCCATGGCCTGCATACTCACCAGACATGTCACTCATTGAGCATGTGTGGGATGCTCTGGATCGACATGTACGACAGTGTGTTCCAGTTCCCGCCAATATCCAGCAACTTCACACAGCCATTGAAGAGTGGGAAAACATACCACAGGCCAAAATCAACAGCCTGATCAACTCTAGAAGAAGGAATGTCACACTCCATGATGCAAATGGTAGTCAAACCAGATATTCACTGTTTTTCTGATCCACGCCCTACTTTTAAAAACATCTTATTTTTTACCCCCTTTGTCTTCCCAATTTTGTGATATCCAATTGGTAGTTAAAGTCTTGTCCCTTAGCCTCAACTCCCGTAAAGACTCGGGAGAGGCAAAGGTCGGGAGCCATGTGTCCCCCGAAACACGACCCAGTCAAGCCACACTGCTCGCTTAACTTAGAAGCCAGCCACACCAATGTGACGGAGGAAACGCTGTACAACTGGCGAGTGTCAGCGTGCATACACCCAACCTGCCATAGGAGTTGCTAGAGCGCGATGGGACAAGGCCATCCCGGCCAACCAAACCCTTCTCTAATGACTCTGGGCCAAGTGTGTGTCGCCTCAAGGGTCTCCCAGTCACAGCCGGAAGCGACACAGCCCAGGATCAAACACAGTCTGTAGTGACTCCTCAAGCAATGCAGTGCCTTAGACCGCTGCACCACTCAGGTGGCCCTGCCCTTTGTTTTAGGTATCTGTGACCAACAGATGCATATCTATCAAAAATAAAAGAAAGGAGAACCAAGGCACTCTTCATGTAATTCATGTAATGTAATATGACTGGGAGAAGTGTCAAGAATAAGAAAGCTAAATATTCCATAGTACACTAGAACACAGCAAAACATGAACAACAACAGTCTAACCATGGCTGAGGGCAATAGAGCAAGTCCCTACAAGTCCCTACACCATGGCAACCCTGCCTCCCTACAAGCTATGGGTATTGATCATATTCCGGCCTCTATTAGAAAAGGGGACCGTCTTAAACCGTTAAGCCAACGTTTTTGGATTTATAAACTACAGGCCACTAAATACCCTGGTTTAAATGAAGATATGGATTTCTCACCCTTCCTGTAGCGTCGTGATGGGTCCATTTGCTGTCATCTAGTGGATATTTTGCTCAATTGCCCTCAGCTATGGTTAGACTGTTGTTGTTCATGTTTTGCTGTGTTCTAGTGTACTATGGAATATTTAGCTTTCTTATTCTTGACACTTCTCCCAGTCATATTTAAGGTTAGAACTACCTTTTAGTGTTCCTATACTTCTAGTTTGGAGTTGTATTTTTATGATAACATAGCTACAGTATTTCAATGTGTATAGTATTGCTTACTATGTGTGTCCAATCAATTGTGTAACCACTCCCTCTTCCAATTAGGAATAATTGATAAGCTGTTTAAAAGAGGACCATGTATTCCTTTTTTATTTTTGTACTCCGAGGAAGGCCATGCAGCCGAAACGCGTCGGTTTAAAAAAACAAACAACTTTGTTTCTATTGAACATGCCATACTAATAAAGGCATTTTAATCAATTACATGAAGAGTGCCCTGGTCCTCCCTCCTTTTTGATGACCAATTTACCCCTTTTACCAAAGAGCACCTTCTATCTACCAAAATGTACTATTGCGTCCCTTAGTAGCGCTTCCCTTCCTCCTCTTTCTACTAGATGCATATCTGTATTCCAAGTCATGTGAAAAGATTAGGGCCTAATTAATTTATTTCAATTGACTGATTTCCTTATATGAACTGTAACTCAGTAACATCTTTGAAATTGTTACATGTTGCATTTATATTTTGTTCAGTGTAAATAATCAAATGATTTGCAAATATCTCAATTACTGTATCATTCTGTTACTTCATGACAATGCACATTTGTTATAGACTACAATTGTAATTGTATTTAAAGCCAAAGACAACCCTTCGAGAGCTCTGTTCTGTAGGCTAAAGCATGTTACTTCTCGTGACCCCAGTCGAACCAAGTGCAAAGTTCAGTCCCTCTGACAGATGGTGGTACACCGTATGATAATGAACCCACTCCACGCTAACTTGACTGACTGCACTTTCCCTAGCTTTCTCTCCACCCACTCCAAGACGTCATAGGGGTCAGACAAACCCCATGGTTGACTTTTTCCTTGAATCGTATTTCTCCCCATTGTGCACATTTCTGTCTTATAAAGCTACTCGGGAAGAAGCTTTTGTAACAGTCTGCAGGTCCTTGGTGTGAACGGTCAGGTGCTGCTTCGCATATTTTGCCTTAGCGAAGCTCTTACCACACGTGGAGCAGGCGTATGGCTTGTCGGCGTCCATCCTAATGCTCGGCCTCCCACATTGTGACCCAATGACACCAGAGGAGGTAGAAGCAGGTTAGTCTGAACTCCTTGACCTCTAGCCATTGTTTTGGTGTTGGTGGGATTGTGTGCTATGTGGTGCATGGTGGTGGAGCCTCTGTCCTGGTTCCGACACAGGAAGGAAGAGTGACGGCTCCTGATCCAGGATTCTGATCCAGGGCTTATGACCAGCCACCTCAGAGGTGCCACTCTCTCCCGCCAACAAGACTGGATATCAGCAGGTCCTCATGACCTACAGGCTGTAAACACAAATTGTACAGAAGAGCATATACACTAAGTGTACTAATTGACAGACTGAACAGGTGAAAGCTATGATTAATGTCACTTGTTAAATCCACTTCAAATCAGGGTAGATGATGGGGAAGAGACAGGTTCATTAAGGATTTTTAGGCCTTGAGACATGGATTGTGTATGTGTGCCATTCAGAGGGTGAATGGGCAACACAAAATATTTCAGTTCCTTTGAACTGGGTATGGTAGTAGGTGCCATGCGCACCGGTTTGTGTCAAGAACTGCAACCCTGCTGGGTTTTTCACGCTCCACTACCCAAAGGCCATCCAGCCAACTTGACATAACTGTCGTCAACATATGCCAGCAGAGAAAGTCTTCGAATGAAAAGTCCCATTTTCTGATTTTTAAATACACCATATGAAAACCACATATACACATCTCAATTACAAATCTGCATGAACTTGATGAACTGCATTCATTTTCTCATTAAAAGCGTTTGATGGCCTCCCGAGTGGAGCAGTGGTCTAAGGCATTGCATCGTAGTGCTAGCTGTGCCACCAGAGATCCTGGTTCGAGTCCAGGCTCTGTCGCAGCTGACCGGGAGACCCATGGGGCGGCGCACAATTAGCCCAGCGTCTTCCGGGTTAGGGGAGGGTTTGGCCGGCAGGGACGTTCTTGTCCCATCGTGCACTAGCAAATCCTGTGGCGTGCCGGGCGCAATGCACACTGAAATGGTCACCAGGTGTACGGTGTTTCCTCTGACACATAGGTGCGGCTGCCTTCCGGGTTAAGCCGGCATTGAGTCAAGAAGCAGTGCGGCTTGGTTGGGTTGTGTTTCGGAGGATGCACGGCTCTCCACCTTCGCCTTTCCCGAGTCCGTACGTGAGTTGCAGCATGGGACAAAACTGTAACCACCACTGGGGAGAAAAAAGGGGTACAAAAAATAAAAATAAGTGTTTATTTAAAAAGATTTTTAAAATAGTTGAATGGAAGTAATGAAATAGGCATTTGTACATAGCCTTTGTACTGTGTAGGCTAAATTAAGACCTATATATCCCAAAATGTCTTGGCCTTGTTGGTGTGGAAATTGATCTACGTCATCTCGCTGAGTCTATCTTTAGGGCAGAGTTTGATCTAAACATCAGAAGCCATTAACTGGAATTGTTACTTTCTATGTTTTTGAGTGGGATGTTTTTTCTGCTGATGTATCCTGAGGTAACTCCTCTCCGAGAACCTCTTCCGACAGTGCTTACAGGCGAACGACCTCTATTCTGTGTGGACCTTCAAGTGCCTCTTCAGATGGTGCTGGTGGGAGAACCTCTTCTCACACTGGGGGCAGCTGTAGGGTTTCTCCCCTGTGTGGACCCTCTGGTGCCTCTTCAGGCTGCCAGCCTCAGCAAAGCGCATGTGACATTGTGTACAACTGAAGGGTTTCTCCCCTGTGTGGACCCTCTGGTGGATCTCCACCTTCTGGGGGCAGCTGAAGCCTTTGTTACAGAACATGCAGAGGAACCGTTTCTCTTTACTATTGCCTGATGTGGCTCCCCCTCCCTGAGCTCTAGCCCTGTCGTTTGCGCTCAATACCGGATTGAAAAGTACATGGCCATGTGAATCAGAAGGCCCCATCGACGTGGACACTGGGTCGCGATCCCTGAGAATGTGTAAAGGGGAGTGTGTCCCAACATTTGGATTAGTCTCTAAGCTTTCCCTGTAATCTAAGAAATCTCTGCCCTGTGAGTGTCCGTCTCCTAGGTGGCTATCTGCATTCCATGTTGGAGGAGCATCACCCTCCACTTTCACAGTCACCTCATCTACCACTATAACCTCCCCTTTCTTATCTAGGCACCCTTCAGAGTACACACTACTACTGTACTGGTTCCAGTCCCCTCTAGACAGATCAGTCTGTGTCTCTAAACCCAAGGATATGTTGCCAGGGTCCATCTCTGTAGTGTAATAACATGACGGATCATCACCACCAGTGACTAATGCATCACCATCTCCACAGGAATGAACAGTCCCCTGGCTCTGATGAAATAACGGTAAATACTCTGAGCCGGCACTGGTCTGCGCTGGGGCCGTGGTGGGGTCCTTCGTGGCTACAGAGGACGCTCCAGCCGCTCCAGTCTGGATGTTTCTGCTGTGCTGTAGGTCCTCCTCTCTTTCAGACCTCTCTTGCTTCACCCCAGGACCTGCAGCCTCTGTATCTGCAGACTGACACAATAAGATAGGATGTTATTACCGGGACATCAGTTATACCCAAACCTTTATAGTCCCATACCTCCTCAAACATTCAACAACCAATTGCGTTCCCCCTTCTAGCACCAGGGTCAGCGCACTCTCAAATGTTGTTTTTTGCCATCATTGTAAGCCTGCAACACACACACTATACAATACATTTATTAAACATAAGAATGAGTGTGAGTTTTTGCCACAACCCGGCACATGGGAAGTGACAAAGAGCTCTTACAGGACCAGTGCACAAATAATAATAATAATTTATAATTTTGCTCTTTATTTAGCCCTTTTACATATAAAACTTTACTTGTTAATTGAAAATTGTCAATAACTCACCACAGTTTAATGATAAGGGCGTGCTTGAAAGGATGCACATAACTACAATTTTGGGTTGTATTGGAGAGTCTCAGTCTTACCCCTATTTAGTTTTCATGTTAGTGAGGGCCAAGAATCCACTCTCACATAGGTACGTGGTTGCAAAGGGCATCAGTGTCTTAACAGCGCGATTTGCCAAGGCAGGATACTCTGAGCGCAGCCCAATCCAGAAATCTGTCAGTGGCTTCTGATTAAATGAATTTTTCACAGAACTGCTTGTAGCAATTTCGATGAGGCTCTCTTGTTCAGATATCAGTAAGTGGACTGGAGGCAGGGCATGAAAGGGACAACAAATCCAGTTGATTAAGGAATCCGTTTCGGAAAAGTACCTGCGTAACTGCGCACCCAACACACTCGGGTGCTTCGCTATATCACATTTGACATTGTCTGTAAGCTTGAGTTCATTTGCACACAAAATAAATCATACAATGATGGAAAGACCTGTGTGTTGTTGTCCAACTTCTTAATCATAGCCTCAATTTTGTCCTGCACATTGAATATAGTTGCGGAGAGTTCCTGTAGTCCTAGATTTAGATCATTCAGGCGAGAAAAAACATCACCCAGATAGGCCAGTCATGTGAGAAACTCGTCATCATGCAAGCGGTCAGACAAGTGAGAATTATGGTCAGTAAAGAAAAGTTTAAGCTCATCTCAATTTTTAAAAAATGTGTCAATACTTTGCCCATTGATAACCAGCGCACTTCTGTATGTTGTAAATGTGTTACATGGTCGCTGCCCATATCATTGCATAGTGCAGAAAATACACGAGAGTTCAGGGCCTTGCTTTAACAAAGTTAACCATTTTCACTGTAGTGTCCAAAACGTCTTTGAAACGGTCAGGCATTCCCTTGGCAGCAAGAGCCTCTCGGTGGATGCTGCAGTGTGCCCAAGTGGCGTCGGGTGCAACTGCTTGCACGCGTGTTACCGCTCCACTATGTCTCCCTGTCATAGCTTTTGCACCATCAGTACAGATACCAACACAACTTGACCACCAAAGTTCATTTGATGTCACAAAGCAGTCCAGTACTTAAAAAATATATTCTCCTGTTGTCCTGGTTTCCAGTGGTTTGCAGACGAGGATGTCTTCCTTAATTGACCCCCCATAAACATAACGGACATATACCAGGAGCTGTGCCAGGCCTGTTGACTCATTATTTCACTAGATGGTTTCATTTTATTTTTCTCTGTGAAACGAGGCTACTCAGGCGAGAAAAAAAACACAGCCAAATGTATAGCCCCGTCGAAACATGTAAATGGTCTGTTTGAAAATTATATAAGAATAAGAATTATATATATATTATTTTTTAAATGTGAATCACATTTTTATTGCGCGTACTCCCCCAGTTTGGGAATACTTGCGGTACATGAGAATTTGATAATGTCATAGGGAGGTCTGACAAGCTCTATGGCAGACAAATTAAGATGTACATGTAAGCAAGTGAATAGCTGAGGGGAGCCTTTCTGAAATAAACAGGCCACATTGTTTATGCAACACTATTACACTAACCTCTATCACAATAACATGCTGGGTTGAGGTTCCATTCCCCCCTCATCAACAGTGATTGGTTGATCATCTTTCCATGTATTGTGTCTCGCTGGCTTCACAAAGCTCCTGTGGCCTCCAGTGAGATGTCCTTCACCTGAGAGAGTGATTGGGGGAAAAGAGGTGGTTAGGTTAGCTACTGTCAATGCTATATTGTACACTATTGACAATTTTGACACTGTGTAGAATTGGCCAGCATGTAAGGTAACACTTCTCATAACTCCTTGATAAATGTATTACGTTTCATGCATCACATTTTTTTTCATTGAGTAAATAATAGGAAATGCAGTAAATCAAGAATCTGGTTAGAATGTGGTGTCTTTGCCCAAGATGGCTAAGTAGTCAGGGGAATTATTAGCTACAGATTTTTAACACCAGATAATGTGATTTAACCCAAACATGTTGGTATCCATTGTACTGGGAGTTACAGGTCTGGCTATGCAAAACATCTGCAGAGATGTTTTAACTAAGCTGGTATTGGCAATACTATCTTCGTTCTCAATTTGTGGAAAGAGTGTCATAATATGTCATTGTCCAGTTGCAGGGGGTTCATTTGAATTTAGAAAATGTGTCAAAGACTCCATGAAGTATTCCGACAACTTGTGTATTTCAAATCTTCTCTCCTTGATCGAGACAGGTGGGGGTCCACCCCAAAGTGCTGCATGACAGACACCTGTCTCATCAATGAGAGAATAATTGAAATAGACAAGATGGCGGTGCACACATTGTTGGATTACAAAATGGAGCAAAACATTGATTTATTTTTAATAATGGCACATTTTCTGCATTCTGCCACTGGACAGACATTTTAGGAGACTCCTGTTTCCACCAATTAAGAACAAAAATAGTATTGCCAAAACCAGGTTAGCTGGAAAATCTCTGCTTTGTATAGGCAAACCTGTAACTCCCAGTATAATGCCTGTATACCATTATTTTTGTTGTTGTTGCTTAAATCACATCTGGTGTAACAAACTACATTTGAACACATGCGCAGAGGCCAGGCACCGAGACACTCAGTGGTGTAAAGAACTTAAGTAGTTTTTGGGAGTATTTATATTTTTGACAACTTTTAACTCACTACATACCTAAAGAAAATTATGTACTCTTTACTCTGACACCCAAAAGTACTGGTTACATTTTGAATGCTTAGCGGGACAGGAAAATGGTCAATTCAAGCACTTATCAAGAGAACACCCCTGATCATCCTACTGCCTCTGATCTAGCGAACTCAAACACACACGCTTCGTTTGTCTATCTGTACATAAAAAAAATAAAACGGTGCAGTCTGGTTTGCTTAAATATAAGGAATTTGAAATTATTTATACGTTTACTTTTGATACTTAAGTATATTTAAAACCAAATACTTGAAGACATGTAGTATTTTACTGGGTGACTTTTACTTGAGTAATTTTCTATTAAGTATCTTTACTTTTACTCAAGTATGACAACGGGGTACTTTTTCCACCAGTGGAGCTACTGTACATATGAACAGTTTAGGCCGCGCAGCATCAGCCTTCTGCTAAATATACCTCTTGCAATTCCTCTGTATCGGTCGAGGATCTTGACACTACTGGGACGACTGGCGAGAACGCGCTCTCGCATTGTCCTCTCTGCGCGCTCCCGTGCCACCTTCAGTTCCAGTAGCTGTAGTTTCCTACGCAGTGCCCTGTTTTCTTTCTGGCTTTGAGTTATTTCCAAACGAAACACTGCATAATCGTCGTCTACGAGTTTACATATATCTGTCACAGCTGCATTCGCTAGCACCTCCATGATGGAGGCTATTTGAGTTTGAAAAACCATACAGTTAGCCATTGTTAACTAACGTTAGCAGCTAGCTAGTGTTGCCTACATACTCGAATTAAAGACTGCATGGGGTACACATGTCATGCTGTGCTGGGAAAATGAACGTCTAAATAACAACAATAAAAACGCTAACGTGTAAAATGTTCTTCGACACTGTTCACTTCCGTTTACACTCTAGCGAGAAAGGATGTTACATAGAATTGGGAATTAGAATACCGGTACTAGAAAGGACATAAACCTATGGGGTCGTTACCACAGCCACAAAGTCATAAACCCCGCCCATTTCTACAATGTATTTTATTAAAATTAGATTTTAAACTTAAGGTTTGCAGTGGGGTTAAGGTTATGTCTTTACGATACGTTAATCTTTACGATATAGCCAATTTTGAATTTGCCTGTGATGGGATAAAGGTCAGCCATTTCTGTCAGGGAGTTGGTCAACCATGCCTTGCCAGTGCTGTGATAAAATATTGGTTAAAATAACGAATTTGAAGAATGTATCTGCACTGCATGTTTGTTAGCTAACTAGCCAGCCTGTTTAAGATGAACAATTATATTATTTTTTCAAATTAACTGCCAGTATTCCATACACTGGCTGAAATCAGTTGATGATAGGACATAGACAAGTTGTAAATGCAACAAATAATGATATATCATAAATAGCACTCACAGCTTTCCAAGAAAACAACTTGAGACATTTATGGTCTGTTTACATAAACTGTACTTATAATTATGACAATATTTTAGAATGACAAGAATTCTATTATACAATTTTTTATATCACATGCCTTACTTTTATTTTCCTGTATAAACAAAATCAGGATTATCATTACAATTTGATTGGTTTAGATTTCTCCCTGACCAACATGACTGCCATTTCAATCCATTCTAGAACTTTTAGGTTTTATGACAAAGCCCCTCTAGTAATTTAGTGGGATCTCTATGGGATGTTATTGATAGGCATCATCGTTCAAAGGGTGTGGCTAAATTAAAAGGTTATATAATGCGCGCTGTCCTTTAAAATACTCTACTGCTTATTACATTAGACATCAAATCTCCTATTCATGATCAATATCTTGTGTGTGTTAGTAAGAATATAGTAGAACATATAGTAGAAAATAATATACATACTTTATAACAGGGTTATATCCTTCCTGTTTGGCCCTGTCCGGGGGTGTCCTCGGATGGGGCCACAGTGTTTCCTGACCCCTCCTGTCTCAGCCTCCAGTATTTATGCTGCAGTAGTTTGTGTGTCGGGGGGCTAGGGTCAGTTTGTTATATCTGGAGTACCTCTCCTGTCCTATTTGGTGTCCTGTGTGAATCTAAGTGTGCGTTCTCTAATTCTCTCCTTCTCTCTTTCTTTCTCTCTCTCGGAGGACCTGAGCCCTAGGACCATGCCCCAGGACTACCTGACATGATGACTCCTTGCTGGTCATTTATGAACATTTGAAAATCTTGGCCATGTTCTGTTATAATCTTCACCCGGCACAGCCAGAAGAGGACTGGCCACCCCACATATGCTCTCTCTAATTCTGTCTTTATTTCTCTCTCTTGGAGGACCTGAGCCCTAGGACCGTGCCCCAGGACTACCTGACATGATGACTCCTTGCTGTCCCCAGTCCACCTGACTGTGCTGCTGCTCCAGTTTCAACTGTTCTGCCTTATTATTATTCGACCATGCTGGTCATTTATGAACATTTGAACATCTTGGCCATGTTCTGTTATAATCTCCACCCGGCACAGCCAGAAGTGGACTGGCCACCCCACATAGCCTGGTTCCTCTCTAGGTTTCTTCCTAGGTTTTGGCCTTTCTAGGGAGTTTTTCCTAGCCACCCTGCTTCTACACCTGCATTGCTTGCTGTTTGGGGTTTTAGGCTGGGTTTCTGTACAGCACTTTGAGATATCAGCTGATGTACGAAGGGCTATATAAATACATTTGATTTGATTCCATCTGCATCACCTCAGTAAGGTAAATATTATCAAAAAGAAAGGAGGACCAAGGCACTTCATAAGTGATTAAAATGCCTTTATTACTATGGCATGTTCAATAGAAACAACGTTTTTTTTAAACTGATGCTTTTCGGCTGCATGGCCTTCGTTAGGGAGTACAAAAAAAAAAAAAAAAAAAAGGAATATAATGTCCTCTTTTGAACAGCTTTTCAATTAGCCCTAATTGGAACAGGGAGTGGTTACACATTAAAAGGTGAAATACTGAATCCGCAGAATTTGCGATCGGGAAACAGACTACAGTGTCAAATCTGCTGAATTGGAGAATCGCTTCTTGAATCGGGGCTACAGCGTTCAGGTCCTGAAAGATACCGGTATAAGGGCTGGATTACCTGACAGAGAACTTGTTGCGAAGAGGAGTGCCTCGTGATACATCAGAGAGAGTGTATTTTCTTACAAAATAAGGCACTGAAGCAGAGAACATTAAAATAATAATAAAAAATAATTGGGGAATCATCCAAAGTGATACGCTACTACGCCAAGTCTTTCCTGAACCACCAGTCATAAGCTTTAAGAAATGTCCTACCCTAAATGACAAATTAGTCCACAGTTATCTTCCGGGTGACTCTCAAAAAACTTGGCTTGACCACAAACCCAAGGGCTCTTTTAAATGTAACCATTGCAGTAATATTGCACAGAAGTATTTTGTTGACACAGCTTCCAAAATGGACTATTACGTATTACGTCAAGCATTTAATTAACTGTAAAACCACTCATGTCATCTATAGATTGGAATGTCCACAGTGCAAGGTGTTCTACATTGGACGGACAAAGAGACGCCTTCAAGATCGCTTAGCGGAACACAAGTACGCCATACCGGTAGGCAATGAAGAATACCCCATGGCAAGGCACTACCATGGCTGAGGGCAATAGAGCAAGTCCCTACAAGTCCCTACACAATGGCAACCCTGCCTCCCTACAAGCTATGGGTATTGATCATATTCCGGCCTCTATTAGAAAAGGGGACCATCTTAAACCGTTAAGCCAAAGGGAAAGTTTTTGGATTTACAAACTACAGGCCACTAAATACCCTGGTTTAAATGAACATATGGATTTCTCACCCTTCCTGTAGCGTCGTGATGGGTCCATTTGCTGTCATCTAGTGGACATTTTGCTCAATTGCCTTCAGCTATGGTTTGACTGTTGTTGTTCATGTTTTACTGTGTTCTAGTGTACTATATATTGCTTTCTTATTCTTGACACTTCTCCCAGTCATATTTAAGGTTAGAACTACCTTTTTGTGTTCTGATACTTGTAGCTTGGCGTTGTATTTTTTTGATAACATAGCTACAGTATTTCACCTTTTAACCTCTAATGACTCCCCATCCCGCATGAGGGAGCGTAATCATTGACTGGCACTAATTAACATAACACAACAGACATAAATATTCCTAGAAAATATTCATATTCATGAAAATCACAAGTGAAATATATTGAGACACAGCTTAGCCTTTTGTTAATCACCCGGTCATCTCAGATTTTCAAAATATGCTTTACAGCCAAAGCTAGACAAGCATTTGTCTAAGTTTATCGATAGCCTAGCATAGCATTTTGTCCAGCTCGCAGCAGGTAACTTGGTCACGGAAATCAGAAAAGCAATCAAATTGTTTACCTTTGATGAGCTTCGGATGTTTTCACTCACGAGACTCCCAGTTAGATAGCCAATGTTCCTTTTTTCCAAAAATAATATTTTTGTAGGCGAAATAGCTTGTTCTTCACGTTTGGCTGAGAAATCGCCTGGAAATTGCAGTCACGAAAACTCTGAATAATATTCCAAATTAGCTCCATAATATCGACAGAAACTTGGCAACGTTGTTTATAATCAATCTTGAAGGTGTTTTTCAAATATCTATTCGATAATATATCCACCGGGACAATTGGTTTTTCAGTAGGACCGATTGGAATAATGGCTACCTCTGTATTTTACGTGAGAATCACTCTGGGAGCCATCAGGTGACCAGTTGCGCAATGTAGCCGCTTACGGGTATGCTTCAACATAAATGCGTAAAACTATGTCACAATGCTGTAGACACCTTGGGGAATACGGAGAAAAAATAATCTGGTTGATAGCCCATTCACTGCTCAATAGGGACGCATTGGAACCCAGCACTTTCAAAACATGAGGCACTTCCGGATTGGATTTTTCTCAGGCTTTCGCCTGCAATATCAGTTCTGTTATACTCACAGACAATATTTTTACAGTTATGGAAACTTTAGAGTGTTTTCTATCCTAAGCTGTCAATTATATGCATATTCTAGCATCTTGTCCTGACAAAATATCCTGTTTACTACGGGAACGTTATTTTTCCAAAAATGAAAATACTGCCCCCTAGTCACAAAAGGTTTTAATGTGTATAGTATTGCTTACTAGGTGTGTCCAATCAACTGTGTAACCACTCCCTGTTCCAATTAGGGCTAATTGAAAAGCTTTTCAAAAGCACATTGTATTCATTTTTTTGTACTCAGTTTTTTTAAACTTTGTTTCTACTGAACATGCCATACTAATAAAGGCATTTTAATCAATTATATGAAGTGCCTTGATCCTCCTTTATTTTTGATGACCAATTTACCCCTTTTACCAAAGAGCACCTTCTACCAAAATGTACTATTGTGTACCTTAGTAGCACGTTCCCTTCCTCCTCTTTCTACAAGGTAAATATTGTTTACTGTCTCTCTAAAAACAGTTATTTACACAAGCCTGTTTCAAATGACAAGTTAATGTGGGTATGTGGTTAATTACACTCCTAAACAGAAGTAAACAGATGGTATACTCTGACCCAGTTTGTAGAGACAAGTCAGTCTGGAATAATAAGTATATGTGCACTTTAGTTAATAATATTTCACCTCATTCATCACATGACTTTAAGGTAGCTTAGAAACCATTTTCTGCAAACAGTTTGAGGTCAAGGACTGTAGACTAAAAGGTGCTGTATGGTCAAACCGACATCTGCATTGACGGCGCAGCATTTTCAGTGATATGGCCTCTGCAGAGGTCAAGGCATTCATACTTGCACTTCACCAAGCAGAACATAGCTGTTGTGAGTTTGTGTTTATTTTAGACCTCCCGCCCTCACCTACCGTCAACCAATCATGACAATACAGCGCAATATGGAGCCCTCCACTGTTACACAATTTGAGAGGCGCACGTCGATGTGGTACAGAGATCAATTTGGCTTCTGCGTGCCTCTGGAGGCTCCGCAATTACGTCACATCATCCATACCGCACCTCCGACCACATTTTCAGATCAAGCATAAATTGGCCCTTATCACAGTGACATGGTGACGTCCACTCACCTATGAATTTATTTGGACAGTGAAGCTAAAACTTGGGTGTTTAGCCTACTCCAGCATTTTGGATTTGAAATTAAATGTTTTATGAGGCAACAGACAGATTAAGATGTGCCCAATAGAAAAGAATGGTAAATCATGTAGTGTCATTTTGGAGTCACTTTTGTTGTAAGTAAGAAAATAATATGTTTATGAACAGTTACATTAATGTGGATGCTGCCATGATTACAGATAGTCCTGAATGAATCGTGAATAATGATGAGTCAGAAAGTTACCCCCACGATATGCAACCTCTACCAATAACAGGGGAGGTTAGTATTTTTTTGTGTGTGTGTGTGTGGGGGGGTATTTATGCCTCTAAATTTTTCACTCATCATGGTGGCATCCACATTAATGTAGCAGTGTTATTATTATTTAATTACCTACATTGTTATTTCAAGTTATCCCTTTGGAGCGCAATGACACGTTGGTAAAAAAAGTCTGCCTAAATTGAGCATGCTCATAAATTGGGCAATTGAAGGCATCGAGGGCTTATGTTAACTTTGGTTGTGGTTAAATTAAAATTAAACCTTTAATAGACCTTAAATGTTGTATACAACATTATCGGCAAGTGACTTGATTCCTACTGTGCCAAAGCAATTTACAATTGTCAAACAGGAGTGACGAGTGTGTTGATATAACAGTAATTGTAAAAAAATATATATTAAAAAACTTTATAAAGGTGGCAGCAGCGTAGCCTAGTGGTTAGAGCATTGGACTTGTAACCGAAAGATCGAATGCCCGAGCTGACATCATCGCGATTGGTTATTTCCCATCATTTGCAACAATTTCAATGAGCATCATCACTATCTTTCCTTTGCGGTACCTCAAACTGTCGCGATTACCAACTGAGAAGCTTTTATGAATTGATTTGACTCCTGGCTCAAGAGTTTGCCTGGGCAGTGTCTTAAACATAACCTTAAAACCTACTCTTAGGCCTCCCGAGTGGCACAGTGGTCTAAGGTACTGCTTCGCAGTGCTAGCTGTGCCTCTAGAGATTCAGGGTTAGAGTCCAGGCTCCGTCACAGCCGGCCGTGGCCGGGAGACCCATGAGGCTGCGTACAATTGGCCCAGCGTCATCCAGGTTAGGGGAGGGTTTGTCCGGCAGGGATGTTCTTTTCCCATCGTGCACTAGCGACTCCTGTGGCGGGCCGGGCGTAGCGCATACTGACACGGTCAGCGTGTCACCGACACATTGGTGCGGCTGCCTTCCGGGTTAAGCGGGCATTGCGTCAAGAAGCAATGTGGCTTCGCCTCTCCCGAGTCCGTACGGGAGTTGCAGCGCTGAGACAAGACTGTAACTACCAATTGGATACCACGAAAAAGGGGCAAACATTTTTTTTTTTTAAATACTCTGTGCAGGGAGTTTTTTAAGTCTTAAAAAAAGGTTATTATAGGATTCTTAGGATCTTTTCTGATATGCTTTGTGGATACAGGCCCAGCTCAAAGAGTCTGAGTAAAAGTGCTGATTGAGGATTGGGTCTTATTCATTACGATCTAAAAGACAAAACTGATCCTAGATCAGCAATCCTACTCCGATAGGCTTTGTGGATACAGTCCCTGACCTAATAGCATGCAGACAATAGTTCACAGTGGACTCACCTCAGTAAGACCGGGTGTGGTCCTGTGCTGCTCAGCTGGTTCAGGAGTTGTAGTCTGGTAGTCCTCCATTACCATGGTCCCCTCGGAGTTCCCCAGACCTACCTCACACCCCTCCTCCTTCACAAGCAGCACCTCTGGACCGTCCTCCATCCCCACGTCATGAGTCCTACACTGTAGTTATAGAATGACTTCATTGTTGTTAAACTGACCATGGTGGACATAAATGTGATGTTGTGGGAAAATAGAAGTCAGCTATGATAAGTCAAAAGTCATCAGACAAACCTGACTAAACTATTTTGACGTGTACAGTAGCTATTTGTAAGTGTGTGGGTATATTTAGTAAGTACATGGTTATAAAGCGCTGTCAGGTGAATACAGATGTGATGTATACTAAAGAGTCTCAATGAAAGTCTTAAAATGAAGTCAAATTTGGTGTTTATTAAACAAACAACTTAAATACACCATAGGAAAACCACACATACAGTGGGGCAAAAAAGTATTCAGTCAGCCACCAATTGTGCAAGTTCTCCCACTCCCAATCTCACGATACATGGACCCATTCATTCTTTCTTTTACACGGATCAGTCGTCCTGGTCCCTTTGCAGAAAAACAGCCCCACAGCATGATGTTTCCACCCCCATGCTTCACAGTAGGTATGGTGTTCTTTGGATGCAACTCAGCATTCTTTGTCCTCCAAACACGAAGAGTTGAGTTTTTACCAAAAAGTTATATTTTGGTTTCATCTGACATTCTCCCAATCTTCTTCTGGATCATCCAAATGCTCTCGAGCTAACTTCAGATGGGCCTGGACATGTACTGGCTTTAGCAGGGGGACAAGTCTGACACTGCAGGATTTGAGTCCCTGGCGGCGTCTTGTGTTACTGATGGTAGGCTTTGTTACTTGGTCCCAGCTCTCTGCAGGTCATTCACTAGGTCCCCCCATGTGGTTCTGGGATTTTTGCTCACCGTTCTTGTGATCATTTTGACCCCACGGGGTGAGATCTTGCGTGGAGCCCCAGATCGAGGGAGATTATCAGTGGTCTTGTATGTCTTCCATTTCCTAATAATTGCTCCCACAGTTGATTTCTTCAAACCAAGCTACTTACCTATTGCAGATTCAGTCTTCCCAGCCTGGTGCAGGTCTACAACTTTGTTTCTGGTGTCCTTTGACAGCTCTTTGGTCTTGGCCATAGTGGAGTTTGGAGTGTGACTGTTTGAGGTTGTGGACAGGTGTCTTTTATACTGATAACAAGTTCAAACAGGTGCCATTAATACAGGTAACGAGTGGAGGACAGAGGAGCCTCTTAAAGAAGTTACAGGTCTGTGAGAGACAGAAAATAATCTTTTGCCCCACTGTACATCAACAAAACATTAGGCATGAACTTGATAAACTGCACTCATTTTCTCATTAAAAGTGTCTTGGGGAAGAAAAAAAAGAGTAGTCTAATGGAAGTAATGAAATAGGCATTCGTGAACATCATATAGCCCAGTACAAACACAATATGTAACAGATTTGTAGGCTTATATATGCCAATGTCTGGATGCAACATTCTACCCAGGAATATTCAACACCTGAAATCTGTTACTCCTGTTATTCTAAACCTCAGAAGCTATCGAGTGGAATGGTTACTTTCTATGTTATAGAGTGGAGTGTTTTTTCTGCTGGTGTATCCTGAGGTAGCTCCTCTCTGAAAACCTCTTCCCGCAGTGTGTACAAGTGAACGGCCGCTCTCCCGTGTGGACCTTTAGGTGCATCTTCAAGTGACCGGCCTGGGCGAAGCGCATGTGGCACTGGGTACAGCCATAGGGTTTCTCCCCAGTGTGCACCCTCTGGTGCCTCTTCAGGTTGCCAGCCTGGGTGAAGCGCATGTGACACTGGGTACAGCTGTAGGGTTTCTCCCCCGTGTGTACCCTCTGGTGGATCTCCACCTTCTGGGGGCAGCTGAAGCCTTTGTTACAGAACATGCAGAGGAACCGTTTATCTTTGCTATTGCCTGATGTAGCTTCCCCTCTCTGATCCTGGGCTCTAGTCCTGTCATTTGAGTTCAATACCTGATCGAAGAGGACGCTGCCATGTGAATCAGAAGGCCCCATCGACGTGGACAAAGGGTCGCGATCCCTGAGCGTGTGTAAAGGGTAGTGGGTAGCGACATTTGGATTTGTCTCCAAGCTTTCCCTGTAATCTAAGAAATATCTGCCCTGTGAGTGTCCATCTCCTAGGAGACTATCTACATTCCATGTGGGAGGAATGTCGCCCTCCACTTTCACAGTCACTTCATCTACGGCCATACCCTCCCCTGCTTTATATAGGCACCCTTCAGAGTATACACTTCTACTGCACTGGTTCCAATCCCGTCTAGACAGATCAGTCTGTGACTCTAAAACCAACGGAATGTTGCTAGGGTCCATCTCTGAAGTGTAAGAACAAGACGGATCATTACCAGTCTCTGACGCGCCACCTGAGTCCGGATGGGAATGAACCGTCCTCGGGCTCGGGTTTCCATAAAGTAAATACTCTGAGGCGGGAGCAGGAGTGCAGCCCAGTCTCCCCAGCCCCAGTCTCTCTGGGTCTGACATTTGGTCAGATCCTGTGGGTAAAAGCCTATGTGTTACAGTTAAGGTCTCTGTGTCGGTCTCTGACTTGAGGACGGTGTTCAGCGTTCCACTGACCTCCGTCACACTGCATCGGGTCTTGGTCTGCGCTGGGGTGGTGTCGGGTTCATCCGTGGCTACAGGGGGAGCTCCAGCCAATCCAGTCTGGATTTGCAGTGTGTCCTCCTCTCCTTCAGACCTCTCCTGCTTGACCCCAGAACCTGCAACTTCTGCAGACTGACACAAGAAGAGAGGTGGTTATTACCGGTACATGAGTTGAATTGGATAACAATGTTGTTCGGAAGTCTTACAAGTGCCCCTATGAGAATGTACATGTAAGCAAGTGAATAGCTGAGGGGAGCCTTTCTGAAATAAAGGGGCAGCAAAGTAACTAATGTTTTATGCAACACTATTACACTAACCTCGATCACGATAATGTGCTGGGTTGAGGCTCCATTCCCCTCATCAACAGTGATTGGTTGGTCATCTCTCAATGTATTGGGTCCCGATGGCTTCACAAAGTTCCTGTGGCCTCCAGTGAGATGTCCTTCACCTGAGAGTGATTGGAGGAAAATAAGCAGTTTGTTTAGCTACTGTCAACATTATATTGTACACTGTTGACAGTTTTTGGTATGTTGTACACTATTGACACTGTCTAGAGTTGGCAAGGATGTAAGCTAACACTTTGCATAACTTCTTGATATACTATTTATTGATCAATGTATTGTTTGATGCATCACATTGTTTTAAATAAGTAAATAGGAAATACAGTAAATCAAGAATATTATATTTTGTCTTTGCGCAAGATAGCTAAGTAATCAGGGGAAATATTGCATACTATCCAAAAACTGACCTACCTCTTGCTATTCCTCTGTATCTGTCAAGGATCTTGATACTTGGCCGACTGGCGAGGACGCGCTCTCGCATTGTCCTCTCTGCGCGCTCCCGTGCCACCTTCAGTTCCAGTAGTTTCCTCCGCAATGCCCTGTTTTCTTTCTGGCTTTGAGTTATTTCCAAACGAAACACTGCATAGTCGTCGTCTACGAGTTTACAGATCTCTGCCACGGCTGCATTCGCTAACACCTCCATGATGGAGGCTATTTGAGTGTGAAAAACCATACAGTTAGCCATTGTTAGCAGCTAGCCAGTGTTACCTAGATAACATATATCAACCAAGTTATGTCTCCAATGCGAATTAAGTATGTGATGCTATGCAGTCAAATTAGTAATATTTTTAGTTGGGTGTTAATACACGCCTAAATAACAATGCGAACGTGGAAATTGTTCTTGGACACTTCATTTCCGTAAAGATTATACACAACTAAGTCGTATTTATCAGTTGCCTGAATTCCACGTGCGTCCACTTATATCCGTAAATTTCAAATAGCCTAAACATTACGAAACTTATATTCGATTGAATAAGTTTCACGTATTTCGACACTACTAAACCTTATCTCACGAGGACCGATTTTGGGCGGCGTAAATCCTTTCGCTTCGACTCATCCTCTCTGCTTCCGTTTACTTCATCTTCCGGTGAGTTTTCGGCAGACTTGACGCTGTGTTGCTGACTTTTACAGGTCGGAGTGTGAATTGCACAATATGTCACAGAAAATAAGGGGGAAATAAATCTCACCACTATCTAACGCTACATATATACATACACCTTTATACCAATACTTTCGCCCTACTAGATCCTACTACAGGCCAACAGCTGCTGACACTACCACATCTATTTTCTGGGATTTACATCAGTGCAGACAATTAATAACCATAGCAATAAAAGCACTAAATCCGAACTTAATAAAACTCATCCTTTCTGGATCTTTCTCTTCAGACCTGCTCACTGACCTGTGTCTTGTTTTGCACGCTTTGTACAAAATAATAAAATGCATTACTACAGGACATTTCTAACGTAGCTCTTTATTAGCTAGCTACAACTGCATGTTCACTTATCTCCAACCATGATCAACTGACCATGACCTAACCATCTGGGTGGTCTTAACCAATCATAGCACAGTATGATACGGCGGTAAAATGCATCCAATTATATTTCAGTATGTTTACACATATGATTATTACAGGGGCCTCCCAGTGAAATCACCCTTGGGCAGTGGCGATTTTAGCATGTAAATCTTGGTGTGGCAAACAACAAAAAAATGTTAGATGCATGCCAGTGTAACCGGCTCTGTACCGATACCTTTCTGCGAGTTGTTCTGGTAAGATGTAAATGGAAGACAAGGATCTGGACACAATTCTGCCGGTTGTCTCTCTTTTAACGACTGCATGGAATGTGTACAAATACAAGACAAAAGTTCATGCTGCCGTCTGGACTCCCATACAAGTATATTTGCCTCTCCTCATCACGCTCTGAACAAACTCACGAGTAAAAGCATCAACAAAAAAACACATTGTACAATAAATGTTAATATTTTCAAAAGACTCACATTTCGTTTTTGTAAATGTTGTACAACAATACAATAATAATCTGCTAATAAGTGCCCAATATGTATTAGAGTGTACTATTGTACCATTATACCCGAGGCATACTAATGAAGCAACAACGCCATTTTTTAAATGACCGACAGCTAACTAAGCACATTAAACATGAAATACAAAATCGTTACATTTCACAACATACATGCATAGAATGGGTAAAAATCTAAGGCTAAAGATAATGCTGCCGTCTGTACTCCCGTACAAGTATATATGTCTGACAAAAGACTGTCCCTTATGCCATAGTTTGTACATCTCAATTGTCAGTAGAAACCACATTTGTTTAAGCAAGTCAGCCATATCAGCTATGTTTTTTTTAATGCAGTAAATGAGGCTGAATGAACTGTTTCACTGTTAGACTCCCATACGTGTTCTCGCACACCCCGAGAGCTTCTGGTCAGTGGGGTGGTGGCACCGGGATCCTCATCTCTCCCAAGTGGTCATTCTCTCTTTCTCCCCTTACCCATCTGTCTATCGCCTCCTTTGAATTCCATGCTGTCACAGTTACCAGCCCTTTCAAGCTTAACATCCTTATCATTTATCGCTGGTTCTGCTCACACTGCCCTACCCTGTGCTCTGACCTCTTTCTCCCCTCTCTCTCCAGATGAAATCTCGCGTCTTGTGACGGCCGGCCGCCCAACAACCTGCCCGCTTGACCCTATCCCCTCCTCTCTTCTCCAGACCACTTCCGGAGACCTTCTCCCTTACCTCACCTCGCTCATCAACTCATCCCTGACCGCTGGCTACGTCCCTTCCGTCTTCAAGAGAGCGAGAGTTGCACCCCTTCTGAAAAAACCTACACTCGATCCCTCCGATGTCAACAACTACAGACCAGTATCCCTTCTTTCTTTTCTCTCCAAAACTCTTGAACGTGCCGTCCTTGGCCAGCTCTCCCGCTATCTCTCTCAGAATGACCTTCTTGATCCAAATCAGTCAGGTTTCAAGACTAGTCATTCAACTGAGACTGCTCTTCTCTCGGAGGCGCTCCGCACTGCTAAAGCTAACTCTCTCTCCTCTGCTCTCATCCTTCTAGACCTATCGGCTGCCTTCGATACTGTGAACCATCAGATCCTCCTCTCCACCCTCTCCGAGTTGGGCATCTCCGGCGCGGCCCACGCTTGATTGCGTCTTACCTGACAGGTCGCTCCTACCAGGTGGCGTGGCGAGAATCTGTCTCCTCACCACGCGCTCTCACCACTGGTGTCCCCCAGGGCTCTGTTCTAGGCCCTCTCCTATTCTCGCTATACACCAAGTCACTTGGCTCTGTCATAACCTCACATGGTCTCTCCTATCATTGCTATGCAGACGACACACAATTAATCTTCTCCTTTCCCCTTCTGATGACCAGGTGGCGACCGCATCTCTGCATGTCTGGCAGACATATCAGTGTGGATGACGGATCACCACCTCAAGCTGAACCTCGGCAAGACGGAGCTGCTCTTCCTCCCGGGAAGGACTGCCCGTTCCATGATCTCGCCATCACGGTTGACAACTCCATTGTGTCCTCCTCCCAGAGCGCTAAGAACCTTGGCGTGATCCTGGACAACACCCTGTCGTTCTCAACTAACATCAAAGCGGTGGCCCGTTCCTGTAGGTTCATGCTCTACAACATCCGCAGAGTACGACCCTGCCTCACACAGGAAGCGGCGCAGGTCCTAATCCAGGCACTTGTCATCTCCCCGTCTGGATTACTGCAACTCGCTGTTGGCTGGGCTCCCTGCCTGTGCCATTAAACCCCTACAACTCATCTAGAACGCCGCAGCCCGTCTGGTGTTCAACCTTCCCAAGTTCTCTCACGTCACCCCGCTCCCTCCGCTCTCTCCACTGGCTTCCAGTTGAAGCTCGCATCCGCTACAAGACCATGGTGCTTGCCTACGGAGCTGTGAGGGGAACGGCACCTCAGTACCTCCAGGCTCTGATCAGGCCCTACACCCAAACAAGGGCACTGCGTTCATCCACCTCTGGCCTGCTCGCCTCCCTACCACTGAGGAAGTACAGTTCCCGCTCAGCCCAGTCAAAACTGTTCGCTGCTCTGGCCCCCCAATGGTGGAACAAACTGCCTCACGACGCCAGGACAGCGGAGTCAATCACCACCTTCCGGAGACACCTGAAACCCCACCTCTTTAAGGAATACCTAGGATAGGATAAAGTAATCCTTCTCACCCCCCTCAAAAGATTTAGATGCACTATTGTAAAGTGGCTGTTCCACTGGATGTCATAAGGTGAATGCACCAATTTGTAAGTCGCTCTGGATAAGAGCGTCTGCTAAATGACTTAAATGTAAATGTAAATGTAGACAAGGCTCCACTGAAATGAAGGTGTAGCAGTGGTAATGTGTTAGAACTGCTGTTGGGACAGCTTTATGTAGTGCCCTAATTTGTGGGCACTGTTTGTCACCGTTATTGTGCAATTAATGTGTAACAGGTGTAAAATATACTTTTTGTATTTCACCGAAAATCCCTCATATTTATTTTTATTGATTATTTTCAAGTTATTTTGAGATGTATTACACTACTTACAAGAGTGAATTATTTTGTTGTGTTTATTTTCAGAATTGTGCTCCTTGGTCACATGACCAAGGAGCTATTGAAATTTGAAAGTTTGGGAAATTAATGGAAAATCATGTGAGATGAAAATGGACAAACTAAAGAGTGTGCAATATAGAAGGGTAGTCAGTGGACATTCTGAACCTTCTTTGAGTCCAGTAGGTGACATGACCAAGCAGCTATAGAAATGAGAAAGTTTACAACCTAAGTGTACGTAAACTTCCGACTTCAACACTACCTCTCCTCATCAGGCTCTGAGCAAATTGAGGAGTAAAAACATGGCTCCACAGAAATGTCCTTGTTTTTTTTCTCCACAGAAATGTCCTTGTTTTTGAATGAAAAGCCCATTTTTTGTCCATTAAAATAACATAAAATTGAGCAGAAATACAGTGTAAACATTGTTAATGTTGTAAAGTACCATTGTAGCTGGAAATGGCTGAGTTTTTATGAAAATCTACATAGGTGTACAGAGGCCCATTATCAGCAACCATCACTCCTGTGTTCCAATGGCACATTGTGTTAGCTAATCCAAGTGTATCATTTTGAAAAGATAATTGCAAAAGGGTTTTCTAATTATCAATTATGTTAGCACAAAACTGTTGTTCTGATTAAAGAAGCAATAAAACTGGCCTTCTTTAGACTAGTTGAGTATCTGGAGCATCAGCCTGAATTTGAAATTGATTAAATTTTGATTTTTTTTTGTCACCGGCCGACACACAATACCCCGTAATATCTAAGGGGAATTGTTCTTTGACATTTTTACAAGTTAACAAAAATTTTAAGCTGATATGTCTTGAGTCATTAAGTATTCAACCCCTTTGTTATGGTAAGCCTAAATAAGTTCAGGAGTAAAAATGTGCTTAACAAGTCACATAATAAGTTAACATGATTTTTAAATGACTACCTCATCTCTGTACCCCCCACATACAGATAATTGTACGGTCCCTCAGTCGAGCAGTGAATTTCCAACACATATTCAACCACAAAGACCAGGGAGGTTTTCCAATGCGTCACCAAGAAGGGCACCTATTGGTAGATTCAATTAAATGAAAAAAGCAGACATTGAATATGGCTTTGAGCATGGTGAAGTTATTAATTACACTTTGGATGGTGTACACCCAGTACACCCAGTTACTACAAAGATACAGGCATCCTTCCGAACTAAGTTGCCGGAGAGGAAGGAAAACACTCAGGGATTTCACCATGAGGCCAAAAGTGACTTTAAAACAGTTATAGGAGGAGAAAACTGTGGATGGATCAACAACATTGTAGTTACTCCACAATACTAACCTAAATGAAAGAGTGAAAAGAAGGAACCCTTTCCAGAACACAAATATTCCAAAACATGCATCCTGTTTGCAAGAAGGCACTAAATAATACAGAAAGAAATGTGGCAAAGCAATACACTTTTTGTCCTGAATACAAAGTGTTGTTATTTTTGGGCAAATCCAATACATTACCGAGTACCACTCTCCATATTTTTACGCATAGTGGTGGGTGCATCATGCTATGGTTAAGTTTGTAATTGTTAAGCACAGGCAAAATCCAAGAGGGAAACCTGTTTCAGTCTGCTATCCTCCAGACATTGGCAGATTAATTCACATTTCATAACCTAAATAACCTAAAACAGAAGGCCAAATCTACACTGGAGTTGCTTACCAAGAAGACAGTGGATGTCCTGAGTGGCCGAGTTACAGTTTTGACATGAATTTACTTAACTCTATGGCAAGACTTAAATGGTTTCTAGCAATGACACACCAATTTGACAGAGCTTGAAGAATTTTGAAAAGTGGGCAAATGTTGCACAATCCAGGTGTGGAAAGCTCTTAGAGACTTACAGACTCACAGCTGTAATCACGTCCAAAGGTGCTTCTTCAAAGTATTGACTCAGATGTGTGAATACTTATGTAAATTAGATATTTCTGTATTTACATTTTCAATCAATTTGCAAACATTTCTAAAAACATGTTTTCACTTTGTCATTATGGGGTATCGTGTGTAGATGCGTGAGAAAATTCAGCCTGTAACAACAAAATATGGAATAAGTCAAATGGTGTGAATACTTTCTGAAGGCACTGTTGTTGACTTGTTGCTTGCATGCGATTGACTGTGGTCTTAGGGGTGGCAAAAAGCCTGGGGGAACGTGCTCGTTCAGGGCATAGATGCCCCATGAGCTCTTAGCTCAAGGTAAGGGACATTTAGCTTGCTAACATTCTAACTTATAAACTGATACCTCCAAACACAAATGAAAGCATGACGTTAGTATGAAATGTACAATTCCTTAGTGTAGCAATCACCCCACCCACACTGTCAATTGATCATCATTGCGTCCACTCCTATATATAGTTTACATGACTACTTTTGTTATGTCGTGGTCATGAAGATGTGATCGACATAACAAGGGAATTATTTATTTATTCACATGTACTCTCTGGACTTCCGTACAGATTAATGTAATAGTTTTATTAAAACGTAGACATGCTTTCCCTAATAATCCTCTTTACATGGACACATCTGATATCACACTACCTGATGGCACTCTGATGAATGCATAAAATTGCCAATCAAAATAAAACGTTCTACCACAGGACCATGTTATTTTTGGGAAGCATATTTGATTCAGAGTTCGGACATATAAAGTTTGTAATGTGAAAACATATTGTGTGGATAGACTTGACAGAACTAGTAGGAAAAGGTGAATGTTGAACACATATCCAGTAAAAATGTTGGATTGCATAATGAAAAGGTTTGACAGCCGAATTAAGCAAATCGACGCAATCGGTCAGGCTTCACTTCACTTGTGCTAAAAAGAGGGAGGTTCTCTCGGCTGTTGCTAACACATGGCAGATCAAATACATAGCTGAAACGCTGATTAAGATGTTTACATGCTCTAATAATATTAAATATTGCTCAGAAAACCTGATTATTTAATTGGCGTATGCTTAATTCGATTTTGACATTATGCCGATTAAGATAAACCGTGTGTGTTTACATGATTATTGCATAATCGGCCTACTGCCATAATCGGTTTAATATTGAATTATTACTGTGCATGTCAACGTACTCCCTGTCTGGAATTGGCAAGGATGTATCACTAAACATAACTTATTGATGTACTATTTATAGATCGATTGATTATGTTCCATGCGTCATTGTTTAGCCTACTGTCCAAAAACGGACTTAATTATGAATTATGGTTAACACGTGTAAAGTCACACATGCGCAGAGCGGAAGGGTTCGACAGGCCCCACAGCCTTGGCCTTCTTTAATAAAACGTACCTCTTGCCATTCCTCTGTATCGTTTTAGAATCTTGACACTTCTGGGAAGGACGCGCTCCCGTGCTATCTGTAGTTTCCTCCGCAATGCCCTGTTTTCTTTCTGGCTTTGAGTTATTTCCAAACGAAACACTGCACAGTAGTCGTCTACGAGTTAACAGATCTCTGCCACGGCTGCATTCGCTTGCACCTTCATGTTAGAGGCTAGTCTGAAAAACCATAGTTAGCAGCTAGCTAGCGTTACCAACACAACATATATCAACCAAGTCCTGTCTCCAACGCGAATAATGAGGTAAGTATGTTAATAAACGTCTAAATAATATTTAAAAAACGCTTAACGTGGAAAATGTTCCCGGACACTTCACTTTTTCTAGCGGTATTACGGCAGTTTGAAAACAATCTTTAGAGGTGCATACCGCCACCTACTGTACAGAGTGGTAAAACCATAGAAAAAAAATAACATTTTGGAAAGAGGGAGAAAAAAAGACATCCATACAAAAACACAAATTAGACCCATAAAAAACTGTTCTTCGGCATACAGATCACTGACAATCTGAAATATACCTCATGAGGCTGACAGTACAGGCGCATCAAAGCTGGGACCGAGAGACGTTTGTGCACTTATTTGAAATAAGGTACTGCTTATTACATTACACATATCTCCTATGATCAGTATCTTTTAAGCTGAGAGCAGACTTGTTTAGAAAGAATATGTTAGCAAAAAGAGTAAAATATAATAGGACTTTATTCCATCAATCACCTCAGTAAGGTAAATATGAAACTTTCCTTGTTCTAGCCTAGGTTTACTCCCTCTGAAAACAGTTTACACAAGCCTGTTTCAAATGACCAGTTAAAGGGTTAATGAAGGGTATGTGGTTCAATTACCCTCTTAACCCAAGACACTTAACATGATAACTATCCCAGACATACATCTCAAGCCACAGTGCTACGATTTCTCCCGGTTGTGGACACTCCGATGTCTGGTAAGGTTACTCAAGAAGGAGAAGCTCTTGTAGCATAGTTTACACTTGAAGGGCTTCTCCTTGGTGTGAACGGTCTGGTGCTCCCTCAAATAGTGTGCCCTAGCGAAGCGCTTCCCACACGTGGGGCAGGCGTACGGCTTGTCCGCGTCTGTCCTAACGCTCGGCCTCCCACGTTGTGACCCAATGACACCAGAGGAGGTGGAAGCAGAAGTCTTTGAGCTCCCTCCTTGACCTGAAGCCATTGTCTGGATGTTGTTGGGAATGGGTGCTGTGTTATAGGCTAGGTAACTCTCATTGTTAATGGCCATCCTTACACTGTCTGTATTCATGGGGTACCCATGAGGCAGCTGAGGAAGGCTAGGCCGAGGTCCATGCCCTCTATGAACCCATTCACCAGGCATTAGACAAGATCCTGGAGAAGACAGACTTCCTGTTAGACTCCTACCAGTGGGGTCTCCCACCACTCTCTGTGAAGGCTGAAGCCCAGGGTGACCTACTCTGTTCATCATGGATACTGTGGTGTTTGTATCATGAGAACAGGAGGGTCTATCAGCCCCAGGTCCTGCTCCATCCCTGCACTGAGACTGTGAGGAGAAGGGTCTGGGCTGCAGACTGGATCCCTGTTTGGGGCCTCTGTCTTTTTGATGACCAACAGGACTTCCACCTGTCCACTGGTTTTGTTCTGTGTGGTGGTGGTTCGGTCCTGGTTCCGACTCGCGAATGAAGAGTGACGGCTCCTGATCCAGGTTTCTGATCCGGGGCCAGGGTTTGTGACCAGCCACTTCAGAGGTCCAGTCTCTCCCACCAGCAACACCGGATATCAGCAGGTCCTCATGGACTGCAGACTGTAAACACAAAATGTACAGAAGAGCATATAAAAGGTTTATATAAGAATCTCTTTACTGTAGACATTATAAAATGTTAACCACAGTCAAGCCAATCTCTAATATTGTGATTCAAATCCCCAATAATATGGAGTCATTGGTAGTTCATAAAAATTGTCCATATGTGTTGATTCAAGAATTAAGTTTAATGTTTTGTTTCGACAGAGATGGGAAACTCCATCCCTACCATGATAAAAAAAATAACCAAGTCAGTCAGCAGAGTCAATTTTTTTATTTAATTTCAACAAAATTGTAATATTGTGAAGTACAGTATTTATTGCATAAAGTGATACATGTGACTAGAATAACTTTTCTCCCTATGTTAACACTTTATCCTTTGTGTAAATCAGGTTCCCTCACTTTGATAAAAATTAATTTTAGAACGCCTTGAAATAGGCTCAACATTACACACAGCTTCACTACATTAATAAACATGAATTAAGGCAATATCAGTGCCTCATTATAAAACACTGGCATCTAACGGGACAAGGCTGTCACTTTTCATCAGGGAAGCATTTTTACAGACACCATCACACCAACTATCACCATATAATCTACTCTTCCTCATCACACTCATTTTCATCATCCTCATTTTACCTCATCCAGTTCTGTACTACATCGAAAACCAACCAAATAAACTACAAACTAGCTAATACTACATTACATGGGTTGTGTGCATTTTCTGTTGGTGTATTCTGAGGCAGCTCCTCTCTGAGAATCTCTTCCCGCAGTGCATACAGGAGAACGGCCTCTCTCCTGTGTGGACCATCAGGTGTCTCTTCAGCTGGTGCTGGTGGGAGAACCTCTTCTCACACTGAGGGCAGTTGTATGGTTTCTCCCCTGTGTGGACCCTCTGGTGCCTCTTCAGGTTGGATGAGTCTGAAAAACTGGCCCTGCACAGGTGGCAGCTGAAAGGTTTCTCCCCTGTGTGCATCCTCTGGTGGATCTTCACCTGTTTGGGGAAACTGAAGGCTTTCCCACAGAATGAACACGGGAAGCGCTTCTCTTTGCCACCAGATCTATTGATAGCGTTACTACTGCTGTCATTTGTCAATGGGCTTGTGTAGCCATTTAGTGTTGAGGCACTGGCATTGTCTGAGGTCTGGTTTAACATAAGGAGAGTGTGAGGAGGACGAAGGCCAGGGAGGGTCTGTGATGTCGCAGGGTCCATGTTCCAGTTGATAGATCCTATAGAAGGTATGCTGAAGGCAGCACCTTTTAGGGGGTTAACCTGAGGTGCCATCAGTCTCTCTGAATCACAACTATAGGAGCAGGACGGAGCATCACTAGCCGAGTCTGTGTCTATTCTCTCCCGCCGCGAACCGACACATCCCCATCCCTGCAGACCAAATCTACGCCCTGCTCTGGTCTCAGCCAGTCTGTTGTCATGGAGACTAAGTTCGGTTGTTGTTTTGTGTTCAACTGTCTGTTTCTGGTTGAAGTTAACAGTGTTGTTCCCCAGCCCAGAGTTGAAGATGCTGTCCCATCCACTGACCTCCACTATTTCTCCTCTGGTCCTGGCCTGCTCAGTGATGTTGTCCCCCGGGCCCTTGGCTGCACCCATCTGGGTCTGGGATTCCAAGATGGCCGCCCAGTCTCTTCTGTTAGCCTCCAGCCAACCATCTGTAGGAAGAGGTTTCAAAGTAGACTTTACAAACTTGGCAGAGAACTCTACACATGGAGTTTAAGTCAATTATCTGGTGAAGTTCATACAATATGTGTGTTTTTGTATGTAAACATAAGTTGTATTGATTAAATAGCCAGGTGCATCACTATTTCCATTGAAGTCTATTATCTATTATGTTCTGTATGTGGGTCTTTCTATAAACTATGGTACAATAACAGCACTTTCAGTTGACCGGGGCAGCTCTAGCAGGGCAGAAATTTGTTGAACTGACTTGTTGGAAAGGTGGCATGCTATGACATTGCCACGTTGAATATCACGGCTCTTCAGTAAGGCCATTCTACTGCCAATGTGTGTTTATGGAGATTGCATGCCTGTGTGCTCGATTTTATACGGATGTTGATGAAATAGCCGAAGGGGTGTCCAAATGCTTTTGTATATATTCAATAAAATTGCCAAGTTGATTTAAAACCTGTTAACCCTTTCTCATGGTTTGTGTCTTGATGGATTTGTCCAACATAAAACATTAATTTTCTGTCCTTAAATGTATGGCAGTGTTGCCATTAGATCATACATTAGGCATTAATCAGTTAAATTAGACTAACTTTAACCCTGTAAGAATCCTCAATCTAGCTGTCGGACAGTTTTTTTTTTTTGTATAGAGATCTCAGAAATACAGTGCAACGATATAACATTTTGTGTGTCTGTGTGTTACAGGGTGAAAACAGTTTATGGGCACAAATCCCCAAAAAGATTGCAAAATGCTTCCAACCGAATGAGTCACCTTGATACTTAAAACCTAAATCAATACTGTCATTAACGTGGTTCTTCAATAATTACATAATACTTGTTGGATGCACATTTGATGTCGAGCTGTTTAATTATGCTGTGATATTTTCACACATAGTCATCTGAATTTTTTTGAATTACATTCAAGTGATGAACAGCTGTTAGTGATAGCAAATGCGATAAAACATTGGCACAAGTGCTGGGGGAAAAATGAATTTTTGTCTCATTTGTTATGCCTGTGAAGACAGTTGTGCCTGGATCCACGTTGGATCTAATGTCCCTAGTGAATTGATGTTGATCGGTTGTCGTCTGCTTGATTTTCAGCAGGGTCTCATAAGATTTAACATAGAAAGCATCAAGGCAATGAGTTGATGTTTTCATATGTTTTTGTGCCTCAGATTGGACAGTCTACGGTGCACAATTGTGCAGGACAGACTATTACACTGAGTCTACTGTGCACAATTGTGAAGGATAGACTATTGCGCAACACCCACCCAAGCTATTCCTATTAATTATTCTGGATATAATGACAACACATTACACAGCCTAGTGGGCTTCATCACAATTTGATCTGGTAATGACATGACAAGTACATTTTGGTTTCCATGTTACACCTGTAATTTTAAACAATACAGGGGGCTTTAAGTAGCCTACTTGAACTTTAATTTGGAGCTCGGAAATTCAAGTACTGGAATTTGCCTACCTTGAAAATAAGATATTTCCTCAATTTGGTGCTTGAAAAGTCCTTGTAATTATTGTAGCCAATTTATAAGTCCTCCTGCAATTTCATTTTTGAGAAATGTGGCCACTTTCGTTTGTTTCCCGCTGCTTCAATTGAAGGGTGTTGTGCTACTCTGTTTCTGTAAAACCACGTGTGGTTATTATGAGGACGACAACAACCAATGTTGGCTTCAACCTGACTTTCCATACAAATCCTTCCAGTACAAAAATAACCCGTTTTTTTGATGGCTTTCTCATTATAAAAAACAACTGATGGTGAGATTCAAAACGGTGAGTTTGATGCTGCCGCTATTCACTGCTTTATGTGTGGCTGCATCGGCTACAGGAAAACCGCCATGCATGCAACCAATCTATTTAGTCAGGCAACTCCACATTATTCTCATATTTTAGAATGTAATTCTAATTTGAATATCAATGCATTGACAAGGCCTAAAAAAAAGTGGTAATGGTTTACTTTTTTTTCTGCTAAATGACTTAAATGTAAAATGTAAATGTTGGTGGTGGTCGGGGGGTTCTATAATAGGCCCTATATTTCCAATGATATAAATTATACAATATTGAGGCCCTTAAATGACTAAGTGCCCCAAAAAAAAGTCCCTGAAGGTCCTTGAATTTGACTTTCCAATGTCTGTATGAACCCTTCTTAAAGGATGTATAGTATTGGGCCTATGTTGTTGTATAGGTGGCGTTAATGGACAATTTGCATATATTCCTTTAAGTACACTGTGGAACTGCAAGAAAATCATTTTTGTTTCAACCATTTTTTAAATTGATCCCAATTTTGAGCTCATCATTTATAAAAAAGACCCAGATGTATTTCTCCCTTACCTTGCTCCCCCATCTTTAGTCCACTCAGCAGGTCAATGCTCTCTGGTCCGTCTTCTATAGTCTCCTCTTTGACTAGTAGCAGATCAGACTTCCCATCCTCCATGTCTACTGACTAAGAGATACAGATTGAGAGGATGTTGGATCAAGAAATCTGATATGAGCACCCTGCTATGGGGCATCTTCTGATTGGGAAATGAGGGATTGCTATGAGTACTATACAAACATGTTAGTTGATTTGATTGTTTTACATGGTTTTAAATTCAAAGGCATGGTCCCACACTTAAGACAACATTTATCAAGAGCTGGGCCTGTATCCACAAAAAGTCTCAGAGTAGGAGTGCTGATCTTTCCATATAATCCTATTCATTATGATCTAAAATGCTAAACTGATCCTAGATCAGCACTCCTACTCGAGAGGCTTTGTGGATACAGGCCCTGAACTAATACCATTCAGACAGTAGTTCAGTGGGCTCACCTCAGTGAGGCTGTGTGTGGTCCTGTGCTGCTCAGCTGGTTCCTCTGCCGGTTCAGGAGGAGGTGTAGTCTGGTTGTCCTCCATGACCATGTTCCCCTCAGGGTTCCCCAGACCCTCCTCATACCCCTCCTCCTTCACCAGCAGCACCTCTGGACCCTCCTCCTCCTGGAATAGAGAGGTGATACAGATTACACAGACGTACACTCCCTCGGGTACATACACAACAATAATAAAGACACTTTCAACATGGATGGGCCATACTTGCTAACATTATAAACAGTTTCTCAGTCTCAAAATGTGCATCAGCCAATTAAAATGGTTGATTTACTTGCACATGATAAAAAGCTACACAACTGCTCCTCGGGCGCCGATGACACAGATGTTGTTTAAGGCAGCCCCCTGCCCCTCTCTGATTCAGAAGGGTTGGGTTGAATGCACTTAGTTGTATAACTGACTAGGTATCCACCCTTTACTCTTTCTTTACATTCTAGCTGGTCATTCTAGCTGGTCCGATCAGATAACCTGGCATCACGCTAATCTCACAAGGTGGCAGTGATTATTTCCTGTAACAAATTCCACATCATCCTATCAAAGACCTTAGACTTTTTATCCACAAACCAATGGTATTAATTAAAATAGGTACATTTGGCCACCAGAGGGATTATTTTAAAACCTACAAATTCAAGGTTATTTTGTTCCACTAGGTCTAGGTCTGTAAAGTGTTGTCCCAATATTGCATGATGATGCATCCTTGACTAGGCTACTACCTTCCATACACACCAAAAAGTTTTTGCCTTTCCGTTTCACATATATTAATGTGCATAGCACTAAAGATGTAGGAGGATTATACAACAAGTTATATTCGCGTAGATCGTAATTAATTTTTTAAAAGATGCTCGTGGTCTTGTCAAATTGCTGTAATTTCCTCGACTGCCATCACTAAATGGTGGCGTGATAAACCCAGAGACGGAGAGAGATGACGGCCGTGAGCTTCGATCCCCCTTGGGAGAAAGTTTTTATTAGAGGAAAAAAAAACCTCTCCACTGTTGGTGGAGTGTGTATTGGTTATAAAGTGTATTGGTTATAAAGCACTGTGTGTATGCGGATCACATGTAATGTATGTTAAAATAAGTCTCAATGAAAGTCTTAAAATAAAGTCCCATTTTGTGTTTATTAAAACATTAATACACAACATGATAACCACACAACGTCTCAACTAAAAATCTGCATGAACCTGATGAACTGAATTAATTTTCGAATTAAAAGTATCTGGCGGGAAAAAAATGAGGTAGTTGAATGGAAGTAATGAAATAGGCTTTTTTAACATCATAGCCTACACAGTACAAACACAATGTGCAAAATACTTTTTTGGCGTATACAGTTCCAGTCAAAAGTTTGGACACCTACTCATTCAAGGGTTTTTCTTTATTTGTACTATTTTCTACATTGTAGAATAATAGAAGACATCACAACTATTAAATAACCCAAAAAGTGTTAAACAAATCTAAATATATTTTAGATTCTTCAAAGTAGCAACCTCTTCGCAACACTCTTGACATTGTCTCAGTCAGCTTCAAGAGGTAGTCACCTGGAATGCGTTTAAATTAACAGGTGTGCCTTAAGTTGATTTGTGGAATTTCCTTCCTTCTTAATGAGTTTGAGCCAGTCAGATGTGTTGTGACAAGGTAGTGGTGTTATACAGAAGATAACCCTATTTGGTAAAAGACCAAGTGCATATTATGGCATGAACAACTAAAATAAGCAAAAAGAAACGACAGTCCATCATTACTTTTAAGACAAAGGTCAGTCAATCCGTAAAACTTTTAAAGTTCCTTCACGTGCAGTCGCAAAAACCATCAAGTGCCATCATGAAACTGCCTCTCATGAGGACCGCCACAGGAATAGAAGACCCAGAGTCTCCTCTGCTGCAGAGGATAAGTTCATTAGAGTTACCAGCCTCAGAAATTGCAGCCCAAATAAATGCTTCACAGAGTTCAAGTAACAGACACATCTCAACATCAACTGTTCAGAGGAGACTGAATCAGGCCTTCATGGTCGAATTGCTGCAAAGAAACCAATGCTAAAGGACACCAATATGAAGAAGACTTGCTTGGGCCAAGAAACACAAGAATGGACATTAGACCGTTGGAAATCTTTCTTTTGGTCTGATGAGTCCAAATGTGAGATTTTTGGTTCCAACCACCGTGTCTGTGAGACGCAGAGTAGGTGAATGGATGATTTTTGCATGTGTGGTTCCCACCGTGAAGCATGGAGTAGTAGATGTGATGGTGCTTTGCTGGTGACACTGTCTGATTTATTTAGAATTCAAGGCACAATTAACCAGTATGGCTACCACAGCATTCTGCAGCGATACGCCACCCCATCTGGTTTGTGCTTAGTGGGACTATCATTTGTTTTTCTACAAGACAATGACCCAAAATACACCTACAGGCTGTGTAAGAGCTATTTGACCAAGGAGAGTAATGGAGTGCTGCATCAGATGTCCTGGCTGCTACAATCACCTGACCTCAACTCAGTTGAGTTGGTTTGGGATGAGTTGGACCGCATAGTGAATGAAAAGTATCCAACAAGTGCTCAGCATAAGACCGTTGGAAACGCATTCCTCATGAAGCTGGTTGAGAGAATGCCAAGAGTGTGCAAAGTAGTTGTCAAGGCAATTTTTTAAATATATTTTTTTATTTAACTAAAAAAGTCAGTTAATAACAAATTCTTATTTACAATGACGGCCTACTCCGGCCAAACCCGGACGATGCTGTGCCAATTGTGCGCTGCCCTATGGGACTCCCAATCCCAGCCAGATGTGATTCAGCCTGGCCTCGAACCAGGGACTGCAGTGACACATCTTGCACAGAGATACAATGTCTTAGACCGCTGCACCACTCAGGACAGACACAAATTCACTTTTTTGAAATGCATTCCAGGTGACTACCTCATGAAACTGGTTGAAAATGGCAAGACTGTACAAAGTTGTCATCAAGGCAAAGGGTAACCAATTTGAAGATTCTCAAATATATTTAGATTTGTATAACACTTTTCTGGTTACTACATGATTCCTTGTGTGTTATTTCATAGCTGTGATGTCTTCACTATTATTCTACAATGTAGAAAATAGGTTCAAATAAATTAAACTTGGAATGAGTAGGTGTTTAACCTTTTGACTGGTACATCAAACACCCACACACACACTATCCTTAATTTACTCAAGTCTTTATATTATTTTACTTGTATATTAATTATATTAATTGTTCCGGTCAATATTGCTCAAATTCAGTACTTTTGATTGGGAATAATTGATGGACAGCAATATTCAAACATTGTCTCAGATTTAAGTCAGGATCACTCAACACCTCTTGGAAAGTCATTCTGGTGTGTATTTGGCATTAGAATGTGTGTAATGTGTGAAGAATACAACTATTCCAGGATTAGGTGCTGCCACCACAATACTTTAACTTTCAAAGTCCAATTTAATCCCCTTTAGACTTAATTTTAAGGAAGAAAAATGTGAAGACTGTGCAAGGTATGTGTAGACTTTCACTAGGCACTGTATATCACACAATGTATAGATGCAATATTCTACACTGAAATCTGTTACTCCAAATGCATTGGTGGATATGTTTTGCTGACAACAAAGAAAATTCATCTTTGTCTTTTATGCAGGGTTTGATCTAAACCTCAGAAGCTATCGAGCAGAATGTTTACTTTCTATGTTATAGACTGGAATGTTTTTTCTGCTGGTGTATCCTGAGAGAGCTCCTCTTTGAGAAATTCTTCCCGCAGTGCTTACAGGCGAACTGCCTTTCTCCTGTGTGGACCTTCAGGTGCTGGTGGGAGAACCTCTTCTCACACTGGATGCAGCTGATGGGTTTCACCCCTGTGTGGACCCTCTGGTAGATCTCCACCCAACGAACGCAGCTAAAGCCTTTGTTACAGAACATGCAGAGGAACTGTTTCTCTTTACTACCCCCTGATGTTGCGCGACCTCCCTGAGCCTGGGCTCTAGCCCTATCATTTAAGTTCAAAACCTGATTGAAAAGGACACGGCCGTGTGAATCGGAAAGTGCCATCGACATGAACACTGTATCGCAATCCCTGAACGCATGTACAGGGGCGTGGGTCGTGGCATTTGGATTTGTCTCAAACCCTGTAATCTAAGAAATATTTGCAGAGTGTCTATCTCCTAGGTGACTATCTGCATTCCATGTGGGAGGAGCGCCACACTCCACTTTCAAAGTCATCTCATCTACCAAAGACTACAACCTCCCCTTTCATATATAGGCACCCTTCAGAGTATACAATACTATTGTACCGGTTCCATTCCCCTCTAGACAGATCATTCTGTGTGTCTAAACCCCACGGGCATGTTGCCAGGGTCCATCTCTGTAGTGTAAGAACAAGAGATCATCAACACAAGTGTCTAACGCCTCACCATCTCCAAGGGAATGAACCGTCCTCTGGCTCTGGTAAAATACTGGGAAATACTCTGAGCTGGGAACAGGACAGCCTAGTGGCAACAGACTCGTCTTTATGGGTCTGATCTGTGGTCTCTGACTTAAGGACGGCATTCCACATTCCACTGACCTCCGTGGTGCTGTGCCGTGTCTTGGCCTGGGGCGCCATGGCGGTGGATAGGTCCTCTGTAGCTACAGGGGGCGCCACTCCAGACGCTGCTCCAGTCTGGATGTCTCTGCTGTGTCGTGGGTCCTCCTCTCCTCCAGTCCTCTCCTGCTTGACCCCAGGACCTGCATCCTCTGCGTCTGCAGACTGACAGAAGAAGAGAGGATGTTATTACCAGGAATGGGGGAGGTTATTTGAATATCTGAAAGGAGGTTAGTATTCGAAATACTTACAACAGTATTAACTTGGGAAGGAAAAAAATCATAGGTCTATTTTAACTATGAAAAGACTTTCTCAATTAAATACAATTCTAATTGTTTGAATAGTGAAAATATTTAAAATGCCCATCCCAGTTATTGCCGGTACATGAGTAGAATTGGATAACAATGTAATTTTGAAGTCTTACAGATAAATGAAGATGTAAGCAAGTGAACAGCTGAGGGGAGCCTTCCTGAAATAAACTGGACACATTTGATGTACTGTAATTTTGATGTAATACTATAACACTAACCTCTATCACGATAACGTGCTGGGTTGAGGTTCCATTCCCCTCATCAACAGTGATTGGTTGGTCATCTCTCCATGTATTATGTCCCGCTGGCTTCACAATGCTTCTGTAGCCTTCAGTGAGATGTCCTTCACCTAAGAGAGTGATTGGGGGAAAAGAGGTGGTTAGGTTAGCTACTGTCAGTGCTATATTGTACACTATTGACAGTTTTGTCACTGTCTAGAATAGGAAAGAATGCAAGGTAACACTTTCAACTTCTTAATATACTATTTTTGATCAATGTATAGTGTTCCATGTATCACATTGTTTTCATTTAGTAAAAAAATAGGACATGCAGTAAATCAAGAATCAGATAAGAGACTGGTTCGAATATGATCATGTGTCTTTGCACAATATAGCTAATTAATTGGGGGAATTATTGCTTATTATTCAAAAACTGACCCAAGACACAATTCTGGCTAACACATCTGAACACGTGCAGAGGGTAGCCAGCAGATCCTATCTGCTTGTTTACAGCTGCACTAGGATTTGACAGACTTCCTGTGTAGATTATGACATGTGGAGCCAGAGTGAGATATGGTTTAGAAAATGTACTTCAATTGAGTAGTGCTTTGGACACTCTTGTCCCATTGTTACAAAGAGAATATTGAAGAGTGCTAGTTAAGTAAACTGCCATGTTTGTCCTCATGCTAGCTAACAGTAGCCATTATGGAATGGCGTTGAACAACAAAGAAGCTGATTGGCTGACACTGCCATTCCCAAAATGGCCTCTGTCGCTTCTGCTACCTAGCATAATAATGAACAGTCCAGTTTTCCAGAAAAACTAGCAGTCTTTCAATTCTCTGTGTAACAATTGGGATAATTGGACAATTCAGAATACAAAGCATTTTTTAATCCCTGGATTGAGGTATGCTTTCTGAGCCATGTCTCGCCCCGGCTCTGTTTTAATCTACTTAGAAAATATGGCTGACCTAAACCTAGTGCAGCTGCAAGCAAGCTGGTCGGATCTGCTGGCTAATGCAGAGAGTAATGGCGCTACAGGCATGAACGGGCGGTATTTTGTCAAATGTACCTCTTGCTATTCTGTATCGGTCGACGACTTTGACACTACTGGGACGACTGGCGAGGACACGCTCTCGTATTGTCCTCTCTGCGCGCTCCCGTGCCACCTTCAGTTCCAGTAGCTGTAGTTTCCTCCGCAATCCCCTGTTTTCTTTCTGGCTTTGAGTTATTTCCAAACGAAACACTGCATAGTCGTCGTCTACGAGTTTACAGATCTCTGCCACTGCTGCATTCGCTAGCACCTCCATGACGGAGGCTATTTGAGTGTGAAAAACCATACAATTAAGGTTAGCCATTATTGTTAGCAGCTAGCAAGCATTACCTAGATAACATAAATCAACCAAGTCCCGTCTCCAACGCGAATTAAAGACTACCTGAGGTTAGTATGTGATACTGTCTAGTTAAATTGGTCATATTGTGAATTCAATGATGTTAATAAACATCTCAATAACCAATACAAATTCAAAAGAGGAAATTGTTCTTGGTAACTGGTCACTTCCGTTAACTTATTTGATATGGCGGTTCGCAAACAACTGTTAGGGGTGCATGCCGCCACCTACTGTATGGGTGGTAAACTACGGGTTGAAACCGACATTATACAAAGTAAAAAATAAAACTCCCCCTCCTTCAGTCACATTCCAATTTAAATCACATCCCGACACAAGCTCAGGAGTCTATTAGGGCAGTATCTTCGTTGATAGGGTTACTTGTACTGCCTCTTCTGTCAAATCACTGAGTCCCCCCAAAAATGTTCAGCTGCACTTCAAATGCCAATTTAGTCTGATTTCTTCTCCGTTTGTGCTGTGCAGTTGATGACCATTGCAATAAATGCTACAAAGCACACATTTTTACACACACATTCACTGATGCAGGCTCTACTACCATTGCATCTACAGCTCTATTCGTTCCTTCAACTCTTCTCACCACCTCCAGGTAGGACACATGCTGGACAGTCCAATTCTATCTAACAGGGCAATCCAGTCCAATTCAATCTAACAGGTCAATCCGGGTGCATGTTTGCCACCTCAATTGCAGCATCTAACCTCCACTAGCATTCGATACTCTTCATGTCTGCAAACATTTGACACCTTACCAAATATTTAGCATCTAGGCTCTTAAATGGTATCTCACATAGCCCAACTTTACATGAGGGAGAGATTGTGGATTAAGTGTATTTCTTCATTAAATCAACCATACGGGTCAGTCAACCTGCTCCAATAACTACCTACTTCCTCAGGTATTAAATCTGTACACACTTTATGCGCCATCCCAGATATAATCCTGTTGATAGGCGCTCTGCTTTGAAGATCCATACACAAAACATTCCACTCATATCTTCTTGAGACACAATGCACACCTCTTGTACTCCGCAGACACACAAAAAAAATCCAAATAAACCCACTTCTTGTGACTCTGACGCCACTTCACCCAACACATTCCATGACATCTATCGAGACTTCAAAAGGATTTCCAAAACACTCACTCAGACTAAAGACGAGTCTAAGGCTTTCCACTAAAACTTTACTTCTGTTGTTTCCTTCCTTTTTCGCCACTGAAACCCACTCATTCTCACTGTCATCTTCACTCGCCAGCAGTTTCAAACAAAATATCAGTTTCTGCTATGTTCCTCATCTCATGGCTATCCATACTCGGACCACTTGTGTTTACACTGAACAGAAAGGATTTATATTAAAGATAAGACCCTGAAGGAGAAGACAGACCTCCTGATAGACTCCCACTACTCTCTGTGAAGGCTGAAGCCCAGGGTGACCTGTTCTGTTAATTATTGATACTGTAGTGTTTTTATCATAGGAACAGGAGGGTCGATCCCTATCAGCCCCAGGTCCTGCACTGAGACTGTGGAGAGAAGGGTTTGGGCTCCAGACTGGATCTCTGACTGGAGCCTCTGTCTCTGATGACCACCAGGACTGAGGTTGTTCAGTCCACTTGTCCACTGGTTGTGTTCTGTGTGGTGGTGGAGTCTCTTTTTTTATGGCGGTTATGGAGCAGTGGTTTCTTCCTTGCTGAGCGGCCTTTCAGGTTATGTCGATATAGGACTCGTTTTACTGTGGATATAGATACTTTTGTACCTGTTTCCTCCAGCATCTTCACAGGGTCCTTTGCTGTTGTTCTGGGATTGATTTGCACTTTTCGCACCAAAGTATGTTCATCTTTAGGAGACAGAACATGTCTGATTTCTGAGCGGTATGACGGTTCTGTGGTCCCATGGTGTTTATACTTGCGTACTATTGTTTGTACAGATGAACGTGGTACCTTCAGGCGTTTGGAAATTCCTCCCATGGATGAACCAGACTTGTGGAGGTCTACAAATTTTGGCTGATTTCTTTTGATTTTCCCATGATGTCAAGGAAAGGGGCACTGAGTCTGAAGGTAGGCCTTGAAATACATCCACAGCTACACCACAAATGTACTCAAATGATGTCAATTTTCCTATTAGAAGCTTCTAAAGCCATGACATAATTTTCTGGAATTTTCCAAGCTGTTTAAAGGCACAGTCAACTTAGTGTATGTAAACTTCTGACCCACCGGAATTGTGATAAAGGGTAAACAATTGTTGGAAAAATCACTTGTGTCATGCACAAAGCAGATGTCCTAACCGACTTGCCAAAACTATAAAAAGAAAAACACATTTGTCGAGTGGTTGAAAAACTATATTCAATGACTCCCGGTGTATGTAAACTTCTGACTTCAACTGTACACAAAACAGTTACAAGAGACATAACTATGTTTTTTCTAACAGTTGTCTAATGTTATTTTTTCATCGTCATTGCAAACATGGGCTAAACAGGAGGCAGAAAACTGGCTATATGGCAGCATAACTATAAAGATTATATCATCACACAAAACGCTAATTGTTTTGTCTCAATGTGTAGACCGTCTTGTTTGAGACTATTGTTACAGCAATATCAGTTACACCAGACAGAGAAGGTTGTAGCCTTCATACATATTTTTGGAACTTTCATTAAAATCGCAGCTGTTCAGACATATGAGGCAGAGACATCGGCTATATCATCATATCGATCAAATTGCTTTTGGGTTCAGAAGAGGGTGAGTAAATAGAGAAACTTGAACATGCGTAAATAACACAAGCGCAGAATGCGATTTTGATCCATAGATTTGAGGAAGAGGGGATGACAACTCTATTCGTAGCCTCTGCCTTTCTGTACATTTGGTACCCTCACTTTGATAACATTTATTTGAGAATACTTTGGAAAAGGTTCAACATTAAACACATCTTCATGTCAAGTAAACATGAATATGTATTAAGGCACTAGAAAACAATTAAGGCACTATCATTTCCACATTATAAAACACAGGCATCAAACAGGACAAGGTTGTCATTTTATCAGAGAAGCATTTTTACAGACGCCATTACACCAACCATCAACCCTGCCTCATCATACTCATTCTTTTCTGAGTTCACCTCATCCAGTTCCCTACTAAATCCAAAACCAACCGAATTAACTACAAACTAACTAACTAGGACTACATTACATGTCACAATACTCTATACATGGGCCATGTGCATTTTCTGCGGGTCATTCCCGAGATAGCTCCTCTCTGAGAAACTCATTGCGTACAGGCGAGCGGCCTCTCTCCCGTGTGGACCTTCAAGTAACATCTTCAGATGATGCTGGTGGAAGAACCTTTTGTCACACTGGGGGCAGCTAATAGATTTATCCAGTGTGGACCCTCTGGTGCCTCTTTAGGTGACAAGCATTGGCAAAGTGCATCTGACACTGGGTACAGCCAAAAGTGTACAACCACCGTGTGCATCCTCTTGTGGATCTCTACCTGTTTGGGGAAACGCATATCTTTGCCATTAGATTTGCTGATAGCATTACTACTACTGTCATTTCTCAATGGGCTTGTGTAGCCATTTAGTGTTGAGGGACTCACGTTGTCTGAGGTCTGGTTTAACATAAGGAGAGGAGGACAAAGGTCAGGCAGTGTTCGTGTCGTTGCAGGGTCCATGTTCCAGTTGATAGATCCTATAGAAGGCAGGCTGAAGGCAGCACCTGTTAGGGGGTAAACCTGAGGCGTCAGTCTCTCTGAATCACAACTATAGGAGCAGGACGGAGCATCGCTAACCGAGTCTGTGTCTGTTCTCTCCCGCCGCATATGGACACCTCCCCGTAGACCAAATCTACACCTTGCCCTCGTCTCTGCCAGTCTGTTGTCATGGAGACTAAGTTTGTTTGTTGTTCTGTGTTCGACTGTCTGTTTCTGATTGTGGTTATGGAGGGGTTAGGGTCCCAAAACCCTCCCCATTATTGATTAAGGGGACCTTAAAAGTCATATGTTTTGCTGCAGGCCTTATAAGATACTGTTATGTGCCTAAAACTCTGCCACTATACGTTGCACAAGCCATCTATATTAGTCTTTGTGGTTAAGCCCTAGCTGTTGTAAGAGTGTGCTTGCAGGCTAGGTCTGAGTCAGACCGAAACTAGATAAAGAGAAGTAACCACTGTCTGGTTTTGACATTTTGATCTTGTGTGACAGTGGACAATGCTAATGAATTCAGAGAAGCTAGTGTACTAGGTTACCTTATAAGGTAACCTCAGCATATTGCTGTATACATACATTGACGTAGGTGATCATACCACCAGGGAGTGATCACATGTATAAAATCAGCTGCGCCCTTAGGTGGGATGCAGAACTTACTCTGAAATACACATGCTGTGTTTCCATTGTCAACTTCTGTCTGAAATTGCATTAATAAAGGTTTGACTGATTTACCTAAAGAAGATATTGTCTGACTGCTGATTTCACCAATAAGCCAATGATTGACAAGGAACCTACCCCGACAGTCAACAGTGTTGTTCCCCAGCCCAGAGTTGAAGACACTGTCCCATCTACTGACCTCCACTATGTCGCCGCTAGTCCTGGCCCGCTCAGTGATGTCCTTCCCATCTATGGCAATCCAAGACGGCCAACCAGTCTCCTCTGTTAGCCTCCAGCCAACCACCTGCAGGAAGAGTTTAGAAAATAGACTTTAAAAACATGGCAGAGAACTCTACTCTGGAGTTTTTGTCAATTACCTGGTCAAGTTCATACATTGTGTTTTTGAATGTAAACATGAGTTGTAATTGATTTCATTTTATGAATGAAGAAAATTCCCATTGAAGATCTATTACTGTCTGTAAGCTATATGTATTTCTCCCTTACCTTGCGCCCCCATCTTTAGTCCACTCAGCAGATCAATGCTCTCTGATCCATCTTGTATGGTCTCTTATTTGATTAGCAGCAGTTCAGGCTTCCTATCCTACATGTCAATTCACATTTTATTGGTCACATACACATGGTTAGCAGATGTTAATGCGAGTGTAGCAAAATGCAGATACAGAGTGAGAGGATGTTTGATCAATAAATATGATATGAGCACCCTGGTATGGAGCATCTTCTGATTGGGCAATAAAGGATTGCTATGAGTACTATGCAAACATGTTAGTTGATTTGATTACTTGACACTCTTTAATGGTGTGATAATTGAAAGGCATGGTCCCACACTTAGGATAAAATGTATCAAGATCTGGGCCCGTATCCACAAAAAGTCACAGAGTAGAAGTGCTAATCGATGATCAGTTCCCTACCTGTCTATATAGTCTTATTCATTATGATCTAAAAGGCAATCTTACTCAGAGAGGCTTTTTGAAAACAGGCCCTTACTGAATACCATTCAGACAGTAGTTCACAATAGGCTCACCTCAATAAGACTGTGTGTGATCCTGTGCTGCTTAGCTGGATCATCTGTGGGTTCAGGAGGAGATGTAGTCTGGTTGTCCTCCATGACCATGTTCCCCTGAGGCTTTCCCAGACCCTCCTCACACCCCTCCTCTTTCACCAGCAGCACCTCTGGACCCTCCTCTTCCTGGAAAAGAGAGGTGATACAGATTAGACATACACTGCCTCAGGTATGTACACGCGCACACACAGATAATAAACACACTTTCAACATGGAGTGTTTACCCATCCCCACTACGCTTGAGTCCTATACTGTAGTTATATAATTACTTTGTTATTTGTAAACCCATCATGGTATTGTGGATAAAAATAAATGAGCTGAAGCCTGGTAAAGATCCATCCAGTCCTGCTAGTTATATACCTATTGTACTTACAATGAATCTCTGTAAACTAATAGAGAAGTAGATTGTGGGTAGATTGCTGCATTATCTGGAACATAAGGGTCTATTAGGTCCATCTCAGAGTGGATTCTACCCTTGATGCATTGGTTACAGTTCGTGCCTAGGTGACCAAAGCTTTGGCAATGAAGCAAGTGATGTCAATAGTATATTTTGACACATAAAAAGCATATGATACAATGTGGGGGGAAGGTCTACTGATTACATTGAATGGCATGTGTATAGGTGGGAGAATGTACAACTGGATTATTGATTTGCTTGATCGAACCTTCCAGGTCAGGTTGGAATCTGAGTTATCAAGAGAATATGAGGTGGAAAATGGAACTCCACAGGGTAGCACCATTAGTCCCACCTTATTCACGTTGATGATATCTTAGGGAATATCGGACAGGGTATGGAGCGGCCTTATATGCAGATGATGGTGCCATTGTAATAGATAAATGGCAAGGAGCTATTTTAGCAGCAGAGGAATGATCCTTATCATGGGGTTTCAAGTTATCTGTATCTAAACCATGTTCGCGAAACAAAAAGATAAAGGAAGATGTCAGTGTTCGATTATATGGCCAATGATTGGAAAGGGTAACAGCATTGAAGTATTTGGGGCTGTGTTTTGATAAAAAGCTTACACGGAGGCGTCATATTACATGTATTGAGACTAGATGTAAGAAATTATTCAATCTTATGAGGACAATAGTTGGGCATGACTGGGGGGCAGATAGGCAATCTTTTGGCCCAGAGATCGGGAAAAGGGTTGATGAATATAGACTCAGGGACCTTGTTATTGGGCCATCTGTGGCAATAGGAAATGTGCCACTGTGGTTTTATACAAGGATATACAGTATGTTGATCTTAGTCGAATCCAATGTTTCCCAACCTTGGTCCTCGGGACCCCAAAGAGTGCACGTTTTGGTTTTTGCTCTAGCACTACACTAAGCCTACTGGATGACAAATAGTTTTTAACCAAGACAGAATAACTAGGTACAGCAGATCCCCTTATTGTATGGGACACTTTTAAATGTCAATCAAATCAATCAAATGTATTTATAAAGCCCTTCTTACATCAGCTGATGTCACAAAGTGCTGTACAGAAACCCAGCCTAAAACCCCAAACAGCAAGCAATGCAGGCGTAGAAGCACAGTGGCTAGGAAAAACTCACTAGAAAGGCCAGAACCTAGGAAGAAACCTAGAGAGGAACCATGCTATGAAGGGTGGCCAGTCCTTTTCTGGAATATGGGAAAAATGCACCAAATATTTGTTTTATCTTCAACACAGAAATGATTCACCAACTAACAGTTTGAAGGAGGAAGCAAAGTACTTTAAGCATATGCTCGTGTTTTTAGCATATATTCATTTCGCGAAATAAATACATTCTCACTACATAACATTTTAATAGAAAGTTAGCCAGAGTAGCTAAGATTTTGCTACCATGGAAAGGACAACACCTGTCTATTTATGGAAAAATCAGCCTGATTAATTCTTTAGTCATATCCCAGTTTACCCATTTATTTATGTTCCACTTTATTTGGAACGGCAAGCCAGGCAAAATTAAAATGGGCCTATTTCTATAATGAATATGAATTTGTAGGGCAGAAATGATTAAATATGAAAGCATAGGACCTCTCACTACAGGCTTCAGTCATACAAAAACTATACTTAAATCCTAACTGGTTTTCCAGCAGATTAGAAAAATCCATTCAGATTACAACCTCTCACTTTCAGTTATTTGAAAATGAAATGATCTCCATAATATTGCTATTTTTAAAACAAGCAATAGAAAGCTGGTTGCAATTTCAATTTAATCGACCAGAAAAGACAGAACAAATATTATAACAAATACATGGCCAAAACTATGTGGACACCTGCTCGTCAAACATCTCATTCCAAAATCATGGGCATTAATATGGAGTTGGTCCCCCCTTTGCTGCAATAACAGCCTCCACTCTTCTGGGAAGGCTTTCCACTAGATGTTAAAACATTGCTGCGGGGACTTGCTCACATTCAGCCACGAGAGAATTAGTGAGGTCGGGCGATTAGGCCTGGCTCGCAGTCGGCGTTCCAATTCATCCCAAAGGCTTGTGTGTCCTACCACTTTGTGGCTGAGCCATTGTTGCTCCTAGACGTTTCCACTTCACAATAACAGCACTTAACATTTGACCGGAGTAGCTCTTGCAGGGCAGAATTTTGACTAACTGACTTGTTGGAAAGGTGACATCCTGTGTCGGTGCCACGTTAAAAGTCACTGAGCTCTTCAGTAAGGTCATTCTACTGCATTCTACTATTCTAATGTAATATAGTCAAGATGTTGACAAGGTTATAAATAATGATTTTTAATTGATTTTTAATTGAAATAATAATTGTGTCCTTCAAACTTTGCTTTCATCAAAGAATCCTCCATTTGCAGCAATTACAGCCTTGCAGACCTTTGACATTCTAGTTGTCAATTTGTTGAGGTAATCTGAAGAGATTTCACCCCATGCTTCCTGAAGCACCTCCCACAAGTTGGATTGGCTTGATGGGCACTTCTTACGGTCAAGCTGCTCCCACAACAGCTCAAAAGGGTTGAGATCCGAGGACTGTGCTGGCCACTCCATTATATACAGAACACCAGCTGACTGCTTCTTCCATAAATAGTTCTTGCATAGTGTGGAGCTGTGCTGTGGGTCATAGTCCTGTTGTAGGAGGAAATTGGCTCCAATTAAGCGCTGTCCACAGGGTATTTCATGGCGTTGCAAAATGGAGTGATAGCCTTCCTTCTTCAAGATCCCTTTTACCTTGTACAAATCTCCCACTTCCCCACCAACAAAGCACCCCCAGACCATCATATTGCCTCCACCATACTTGACAGATGGTGTCAAGCACTCCTGCAGCATCTTTTAATTTTATCTGCGTCTCACGAATGTTCTTCTTTGTGATCTGAACACCTTAGACCAACTTAGATGTCTGTCCATAACACTTTTTTCCAATCTTCCTCTGTCCAGTGTCTGTGTTCTTTTGCCCATCTTAATATTTTATTGGTCTGAGATATGGCTTTTTCTTTGCAACTCTGCCTAGAAGGCCAGCATCCCGGAGTTGCCTCTTCACTGTTGACTTTGAGACTGGTGTTTTGCGGGTACTATTTAATAAAGCTGCCAGTTGAGGACTTGTGAGGCGTCTGTTTCTCAAACTAGAAACTAATGTACTTGTTTTCTTGCTCAGTTGTGCACCGGGACCTCCCACTCTTTCTATTCTAGTTAGAGCCAGTTTGCGAAGGGAGTAGTACACAGCGTTGTACAAGATCTTCAGTTTCTTGGCAATTTATCACATAGAATAGCCTTCATTTCTCAGAACAAGAATAGACTGACGAGTTTCAGATACTCAACTAGTCTAAAGAAGTCCAGTTTTATTGCTTCTCTAACCAGCACAACAGTTTTCAGATGTGCTAACATAATTGCATAAGAGATTTCTAATGATCAATTAGCCTTTTAAAATTATAAACTTGGATTAACTAACACAACATGCCATTAGAACAAAGGAGTGATGGTTGCTCATAATTGGCCTATGTAGATATTCCATAATAAATCTGCCGGTTCTAGCTACAATTGTCATTTACAACATTTAACAATGTCTACACTGTATTTCTGATCAATCTGATGTTATTTTAATGGACAAAAAAATGTGCTTTTCTTTCAAAAACAAGGACATTTCTAAGTGACCCCAAACTTTTGAACGGTAGTGTACGTTTGTATATATCGTTTATTATGGTTGAATTCAAATATACTAATGGTGTAATCTTAGTAAATTATATAAATAGGACTGGTGGAGTTTTCGCACATGCGGTTAACATAAATACAGAAATGTCTGCTTTATCCAAAATTACAACCAACTGATTGCAGCATTGCCACAAAAATGGAGGAGGCAGGCCTCCCGGGTGGCGCAGTGGTTAAGGGCGCTGTACTGCTCTGGGTTCGCGCCCAGGCTCTGTCGTAACCGGCCGTGGGGCGACGCACAATTGGCCTAGCGCCGTCCGGGTTAGGGAGGGTTTGGCCGGTATCCTTGTCTCATCTCGCACCAGCGACTCCTGTGGCGGGCCGGGTGCAGTGCGCACTAACCAAGGTTGCCAGGTGCACGGTGTTTCCTCCGACACATTGGTGCGGCTGGCTTCCGGGTTGGATGCGCGCTGTGTTAAAAAGTAGTGCGGCTTGGTTGGGTTGTGTATTGGAGGACACATGACTTTCAACCTTGGTCTCTCCCGAGCCCGTACGGGAGTTGTAGCGATGAGACAAGATAGTAGCTACTAAACAATTGGATACCACAAAATTGGGGAGAAAAAGGGGTAAAAGAAATGGAGGAGGCAAGTGGAAGAAGGTCTGTCGGCCGTGCATTAAAGACCAAAATTTGCAAAAGAAAATTGTGATAAATAAAAAAGTCAACCAGTTTCATTTAAGGACCAAATAAATGTACGGTTGCACCATACAAATTTTTTTTGATGTACCGATTCCATGGCACATGGTTTATGAACTGATACACAAAACGATGCCGGATTCAAATCTTAGTTTCGTTGCCTAGATGCAAAACTGCTCCAGCTCCTTCAAGCTGGTGTTCTCAATTGTTTTGAGGTCTGGGCTTTGACTAGGTCATTCCAAGACATTTAAATGGTACCCTTTAAACCACTCAAGTGTTGCTTTAGCAGTATGCTTAGGGTCATTGTTCTGCTGGACCTCCGCCCCAGTCTCAAATCTCTGGAAGACAAACAGGTTTCCCTCAAATGTCCCTGTATTTAGCGCCATCCATCATTTAAAAAAATCTGACCAGTTTCCCAGTCCCTGCCAATGAAAAACATCTCACAGCATGATGCTGCCACCACCATGCTTCACTGAGGGGATGGTGTTCTCGGGGTGATGAGAGGTGTTGGGTTTGCGCCAGACATAGCGTTTTCCTTGATGGTAAAAAAGCTACATTTTAGTCTCATCTGACTAGAGCACCTTCTTCCATATGTTTGGGGAGTCTCCCACATGCCATTTGGCGAACACCAAACTTGTTTGCTTATTTTTTTCTTTAAGCAATGGCTTTTTTTCTGGCCACTCTTCCGTAAAGCCCAGCTCTGTGGAGTGTACGGCAGTGGTCCTATGGACAGATACTCCAATCTCCTCTGTGGAGCTTTGCAGATCCTTCAGGGTTATCTTTGGTCTCTTTGTTGCCTCTCTGATTAATGACCTCCTTGCCTGGTCCGTGAGTTTTGGTGGGCAGCCCTCTCTTGGCTGGTTTGTTGTGGTGCCATATTCTTTCCATTTTTAATAATGGATTTAATGGTGCTCCGTGGGATGTTCAAAGTTTCTGATATTTTTTTATAACCCAACCCTGATCTGTACTTCTCCACAATTCTGTCCCTGATCTGTTTAGAGAGCTCCTTGGTCTTCATGGTGCCCCTTGCTTAGTGGTGTTGCAGACTCTGGGGCCTTTCAGAACAGGTGTATATATACTGAGATCATGTGACAGATCATGTGACACTTAAATAAAGTCCACCTGTGTGAAATCTACCTAATTATATGTGACTTCTGAAGGTAATTGGTTGCACCAGATCTTATTTAGGCTTCATAGCAAAGGGGGTGAATACATACAGTATGCACGCATCACTTTTCTGTTACTTTAACAAATAAAATTTTATCATTTCACTTTACCAATTTGGGATATTTTGTGTATGTCCATTACATGAAATCCAAATAAAAATCCATTTAAATTACAGGTTGTAATGCAACAAAAGAGGAAAAACGCCAAGGGGGATGAATACTTTTGCAAGGCACTGTATCTATATATATATATATATATGGGGGATACAACCATCCCAGCTCTGCAGATTCTGCTGTAAAGAGACAGAATCATTAGATCCCTTGTTTTGGTACTACCCATATGTAGCTTGTTTTTGGTTGCAGGTTCAGAAAGGGTTGAAAAAATTCTACATTTACTTGGCATGTGAATGATATTGGTTCTTGTAGAATACGTTTCATTTTCTTCCATATTTTTATGGTGTTCTTAACTATGAAGCTGTTAATGTTCTTAGCTTCCTTCTTTGAAAATAGACAAGTGAAACGATTCTGGGTATGAATGCACTGTATTTCCATATTGAAGCCATGCATTACTTAGAACAATGTGGACTGCAAACATGTTCAACATATTTAGCATTAGATGGGCCTCGATTTTGTTATTTAGTTTCTGTAAGCTACTTAACAAACTTGTCTATATTGTAAGTCGCTCTGGATAAGAGCGTCTGCTCAATGACTTAGATGTAAATGTATATTGGAACATTGGATATAACGGTTATTTAAAGCTTTCAGGAATTTTTGCAGGATATTTGATTTGCATCAACTGATTAAAAAAGGAGCCCATTAGAGTATGTAACCCCAACCAAACATTCATAGATTTGATCTTGGTGTCTGATAAATCTAAGATTTCTAAAAGTGGTGTCATTCCCTTGGGGATTAGTGATCATTCTATGATTTACTGCACAAGAAAGGTAAAAAAAAGAAAAGAAAAAGCTCTCACAACACAATAACTGTGAGACCACTGAACCATGATAACAAAGATGCATTTATTGATCAAAGTTAACTGGGACCCGTAACTTCATTGTCTAGATATGGATAATAACCTTGAAACACTTAAATAAAATATTATTTTTTTAACAAAAACACAAAAAAAGAAACAGGTTGTAACTATTTCACCAAATGTTTCTTAAGCATTGTGGATACTATGGCTCCATGGAAAACTGTTAAGAATTAAACAAATAACTGAACCTTGGATGAATCAGGAAATCCTTGAGGCCATTAAATCAAGGAACACAACTTTTCAAGAATATAACAGTCCCAAAGATGAAGAGCCTCTCAATAGACACATAATCCTAAGGAAGAAATCTAGTCAGATGATTGAAGAAGTCAACAAAACATTTAAATAACAAAAATAATGAAAATAAGAATAATCCTAAGAAGTTGTGGCACTCACTAAACAGTGATGGACAGAAGGCAAATTGTAAAATAGTTGGTCTGGAGATCATTGGGGGAATAACATTTGACAAGGAAGCGGTAACTAATAAATGCAATACCTTTTTCACAAAAGTTGCCACAAATTTGGTTGAGAAGCAACCTTATTGTACTGGAGTGTTTGGTTATGGTAAGATTTGGACACTACAGTTGTTCTCGTGAGAAAACCGATTTTCGGGATGTCTCATGGTCATCAACTCCAGCCCTTGCTCGCCACCACTAGCTACTGCACCCACAATTATCGCTGTGAAAATAGCAAACATATTTCAGACACAACCTTGGACCTATTGCATTACTGCCAGTGCTAAGACTTACCATTGAATTAGGTTTGTTATTATAGAGTCTTCAGAATGAAAAGTCCCATTTTGTGTTTATTAAGCAAGAGTAAAATACACCATATGAAAACCACACATACACATCTCAACAACAACAAAAAGTCAGCATGAACTTGATAAACTGCATTCATTTTCTCATAAAAGGTGTCTTGGGAAATTGTGTGAAGATCATATATCCTACACAGTACAAACAATATATAACAGACTTTTCAGGCTTATATATGCCTTTATATACAGGCTCAAAATGGCCAGAAACAAAGTTTCTTCTGAAACTTGGCGGTCTATTCTTGTTCTGAGAAATTAAGGCTATTCTATGTGAGAAATTGCCAAGAAACCTAAGATCTCGTACAACGGCGTGTACTTCTCCCTTCACAGAACAGTGCAAACTGGCTCTAACCAGAATAGAAAGAAGAGAGGGAGGCCCCGGTGCACAACTGAGCAAGAGGACAAGTACATTAGAGTGTCTAGCTTGAGAAAGAGACGCCTCACAAGTCCTCAACTGGCAGCTTCATTAAATAGTACCTGCAAAACACCAGTCTCAACATCAACAGTGAAGAGGCAACTCCTGGATGCTGGCCTTCTAGGCAGAGTTGCAAAGAAAAAGCCATATCTCAGACAGGCCAATAAAAATAAAAGATTAAGATGGGCAAAAGAACAGACACTGGACAGAGGAACTCTGCCTAGAAGGCCAACATCCCAGAGTCACCTCTTCACTGTTGACGTTGAGACTGGTGTTTTGTGGGTACTATTTAATGAAGCTGCCAGTTGAGGACTTGTGAGGCGTCTCTTTCAGCGTTGTACGAGATCTTCAGTTTCTTGGCAATTTCTTGCATGGAATAGCCTTAATTTCTCATAAGAATACACTGAAGAGTTTCAGAAGAAAATCCTTTGTTTCAGGCCATTTTGAGGCTGTAATCGAAACCACAAACGCTGATGCTCCAGATATTTAACTAGTCTAAGAATGACAGGAGTGATGGTTGCTGATAATGGGCCTTTGTATGCCTATGTAGATATTCCATTTTTTTATTTTATCAACCGTTTCCAGCTACAATAGTCATTTCCAACATTAACAATGTCGACACTGTATTTCTGCTCAATTTGATGTTATTTTAATGGACAATTTGTTTAGCTTTTCTTTCAAAAACAAGGACATTTCTAAGTGACCCCAAACTTTTGAGCGGTAGTGTATATCACACAATGTCTGGATGCATATTCTATCCAGGAATATTCAACACTGAAATCTGTTTTTCTCGTTATTCCAAATTCATCTGTGGATCCATTCTGCTGACAACAATGAAAAGTAATCTTTGTCTTTAATGCAGGGTTTCATCTAAATGTGAGAAGCTATCGAGTGGAATGGTTCCTTTCTATGTTATAGAGTGGAATGGTTTTTCTGCTGGTGTATCCTGAGGCATCTCCTTTCTGAGAACCTCTTCCCGCAGTGCGTACAGGCGAACGGCCTCTCTCCTGTGTGGACCTTCATGTGCATCTTCAGGTGGTCCTGGCGGGAGAACCTCTTCTCACACTGTGGGCAGCTGTAGGGTTTCTCCCCTGTGTGGACTCTCTGGTGCCTCTTCAGGTCACCAGCCTGGACAAAGCGCATCTGACACTGGGTACAACTGAAGCATTTCACCCCTGTGTGGACCCTCTGGTGGATCTCCACCTTCTGGGGGCAGCTGAAGCCTTTGTTACAGAACATGCAGAGGAACCGTTTCTCTTTAACATTGCCTGATGTGGCTCCCCCTCCCGGAGCCAGGGCTTTAGCCCTGTCGTTTGAGTTAAATACCTGATCGAAACGGACGCTTCCATGTGAATCGGAAGGCCCCATCGACGCGGACACTGGGTCTAGATCCCTGAACGCATGTAAAGAGGAGGGGGTGGCGATATTTAGATTTGTCTCTAAGCTTCCCCTGTAATCTAAGAAATCTCTGCCCTGTGAGTGTCCCTCTACGAGGTGACTTTCTGCATTCCATGTGGGAGGAACGTCACCCTCCACTTTCACAGTCACTTCATCTACGACTATAACCTCTTCTTTCTTATCTAGGCAGCCTTCAGAGTGTACACTACTACTGTACCGGTTCCAGTCCCCTCTAGACAGATCAGTCTGTATCTCTAAACCCAAGGGCATGTTGCCAGAGTCCATCTCTGTAGCATAAGAACAAGAGGGATCATCACCACCAATGTTTAACTCATCACCATAGCCATCCCCACGGTTATGAACCATCCTGTGGCTCTGATGAAATAGCGGTAAATACTCTGAGCCAGGGGCAGGAGGACAGCCCAGTCTCCCCAGGCCCTGTCTCTCTGGGTCAGATCTGTGGTCAGATTCTGTGTGTAAGAGCCTGTGTGTTACAGTTAAAGTCTCTGTGTCGGTCTCTGACTTGAGGACGGTGTTCGGCATTCCACTGACCTCCGTAATGCTGCTTTGGGAACTGAGCGGCGCTGGGGCGAGGTCCTCTGTGGCTACGGTGGGATCAACTGCCGCACCAGTCGGGTTGTCTCTGCTGTGCCGTGGGTCCTCCTCTCCTTCAGACCTCTCCTGCTTGACCCCAGGATCTGCAGCCTCTGCATCTGCAGGCTGACACAAGAAGAGAGGACATTACTATCAGTACATTGGTTGAATTGGATAACAATGTCAAAGGAAAGTCTCACAAGCTCTCCTATGGCAAATACATTAGGATGTAAATGTAAGCAAGTGAATAGCTGAGGGGAGCCTTTGAAATAAACCGTCCACATTTGATTTACAAAGTAACTGAATTTTTTTACATAACACTATTACACTAACCTCTATCATGATAATGTTCTGGGTTGAGGTTCCACTCCCCTCATCAACATTGATTGGTTGGTCATCTCTCCATGTATTGTGTCCCGCTGGCTTCACAAAGCTCCTGTGGCCTCCAGTGAGATGTCCTTCACCTGAGAGAGTGATTGGGGGTGAAAGAGGTGGTTAGGTTAGCTACGGTCAATGCAACGGTATATTGTACACTATAGACACTGTCTAGAATTGACAAGGATGTAAGGTAACACTTCTCATAACTTCTTGATATACTATTTATTGATTGATGTCTTATGATCCATGCATCACGTCGTTTTTATTTTAGTAAATTATAGGAAATGCAGTAAATCAAGAATCTGGTAAGAATTCTGTTGTGGGTCATCTTTTGTATGGTGCGTGGGTTACAATGATGCCACAAGAAGGAGTACTCTTATTGATGCTGGTTATTCCCTTACACAAGTAAGATATTCACACTGTGCTGTGGGAGTTTAGTAGCAACTAGCTTTATCGGTTCGTTAGTATGTGTTGGGATGCTTAGTTTTGGCACAAGATGAGCAGTGTTCTAAGTTTCGTTAAACCATCAAGCAAAAGAAGACAATCACCAGACGCATGCCCACTATATATGAAATTCCCATTAACAACAGTAGCCAATAGGATGACAGGTGACGTGCCAACACATGGTGAGCAAAATAGAATCCCTGTGGTTTGAGGTGCAATGACTGTACAATAGCTACACCATGATATTGGCTCTTCTTTTCATAAGATAGCCAAGTAAATCAGGGGAATTATTGCATACTATCCAAAAACTGACCCAAATCTGGGTAATACATCTAAACATATGTGCAGAGGGGAACCGGGCGACAGGCCGTTGCCGCCTAGGCCTGCAAAGTGTACCTCTTGCCATTCCTCTGTATCGGTCGAGGATCTTGACACTACTGGGACGACTGGCGAGGACGCGCTCTCGCATTGTCCTCTCTGCGCGCTCCCGTGACACCTTCAGTTCCAGTAGCTGTAGTTTCCTCCGCAATCCCCTGTTTTCTTTTTGGCTTTGAGTTACTTCCAAACGAAACACTGCATAGTCGTCGTCTACGAGTTTACAGATCTCTGCCACGGCAGCATTCGCTAGTACCTCCATGATGGAGGCTATTTGAGTGTGAAAACCCACACAGTTAGCCATTGTTAGCAGCTAGCTATCTTTACCTCGATAACATCTATAAACCAAGTCTTGTATCAAACGTGAATTAAAGACTACATGGTTTAAGTATCAGTTCCAGGATGTTAATGAGCGTCTAAATAACAATAAAAAAGCTGACGTGGAAATGGTTCTTGGTCTTCTTTGTTATCATGGCGTTCCATATTTGTTTGTGCATGCCGCCACCTACTGTACAGGAGTGTCTGGTCGATCATGACACAAAAATAAAAAATGTGACTTAAAAAAAAATGCACCACCAATTAACCCTACACCTATATACACCACTGTTTCATATTTTTTTTAAATTAACATCACCCCATTTCACTACTTTGACCCCAACTGATCCTACAACAGGCTGATGGCCTGGGGAGGACATGACTCTTTAATTTAACACACCTAGTCTCTTTTGCTGTAAAACCTTGTACATCCAAGTACTTCTCTGCAGCTGCCACCACAACAACTATTTTCTGTGATTGACATGCCATTACTGTGGTACAGTTGATAACCATGACAATGAATGCTAAGAAGCCAACCTTGCCAAAGCACAAATTCGTATCACTATGTATTGGCCTAGGCCTACTACTCACACATGACTCAATGTTCTTGCCACTGTTCACTTCTGCTTACAATAGGATCTTATTGGTTCACATCATAGCTCAAAGGGTGTGGTTGAATGAAAAAGGTATGCACACGGTTATTCGAAGTACATTACACATCAAATCTCCTATTCATGATCACTATATTTCAAGCTCAGACTAGACTTGTTTAGAAAGAACAGTGTGTTTAGCAAGAATAGAGTAGAAAATATAATTACTTTATTCCAGATACATCACATAAGGTAAATATTCAACTGACTCTCTAAAAACCGGTACTTACACATGCCTGTTTCAAATGACAAGTTAACAAAGGGTTAATGAGGGGTATGTGGTTAATTACCCTCCTGAACAGGAGTTAAAAGGATGTACACCAGTTTGAGGAGACCAGTCAGTCTGGAATGTCAAGTAAAGGTGCACATTCATTTAATATTTCACCTCAGTCATCACAAGACCTGAAGCCTTCAGGCCATTTACTGCAAACAGCTTGAGGTCAAGGACTGTTTGTAAAGATCCCATAGCACAGATGATAGATCGATAAACTTGTGAGTTCTGGGGTTTTTCATAAAATAAACAGTTAAGAGGGACTTGGCTTGAGGATGTTTTGGTTCTTGTTGCATTGAGGAACACAGTGACGTACATCAGTATAAATAAAGCCAACTTTGAGTGTGTGACTTGGGTGGCTGAGTAAGTCAACTATTGAGCGGCGATGTTTGCTACAGCCATGGGAGATTCATAACAATAATACAGATAATAACCGATATGGGAGATTAAAGTTGATACAGGGGAGGAAAAAGATATATATTTGGCGGCAACTCTTACCTACTACCGAGTGCCATGGGAGGGCTATAGGGGAAAGGTCACAGTAAGGGATGTTTTTGGACTTGATCCCCAATGAAAGCATGACCTCAGGTTTACATAATCTAAGCAGACCGGGCTTGTCATAAAGGTGTTATAAAACAAGAGAGGGACAATTCAGAGGGTAAATATACTGAACAAAAATATAAACACAACATGTACAGTGGGGCAAAAAAGTATTTAGTCAGCCACCAATTGTGCAAGTTCTCCCACTTAAAAAGATGAGAGAGGCCTGTAATTTCCATCATAGGTACACTTCAACTATGACAGACAAAATGAGAAAAAAAATCCAGAAAATCACATTGTATGATTTTTTATGAATTTATTTGCAAATTATGGTGGAAAATAAGTATTTGGTCACCTGCAAACAAGCAAGATATCTGGCTCTCACAGACCTGTAACTTCTTCTTTAAGAGGCTCCTCTGTCCTCCACTCGTTACCTGTATTAATGGCACCTGTTTGAACTTGTTATCAGTATAAAAGACACCTGTCCACAACCACAAACAGTCACACTCCAAACTCCACTATGGCCAAGACCAAAGAGCTGTCATAGGACACCAGAAACAAAATTGTAGACCTGCACCGGGCTGGAAAGACTGAATCTGCAATAGGTAAGCAGCTTGGTTTGAAGAAATCAACTGTGGGAGCAATTATTAGGAAATGGAAAACATACAAGACCACTGATAATCTCCCTCGATCTCGGGCTCCACGCAAGATCTCACCCCGTGGGGTCAAAATGATCACAAGAACAGTGAGCAAAAATCCCAGAACCACACGGGGGGACCTAGTGAATGACCTACAGAGAGCTGGGACCAAAGTAACAAAGCCTACCATCAGTAACACACTATGCCGCCAGAGACTCAAATCCTGCAGTGCCAGACGTGTCCCCCTGCTTAAGCCAGTACATGTCCAGGCCTGTCTGAAGTTTGCTAGAGAGCATTTGGATGATCCAGAAGAAGATTGGGAGAATGTCATATGGTCAGATGAAACAAAAATATACCTTTTTGGTAAAAACTCAACTCATCGTGTTTGGAGGACAACGAATGCTGAGTTGCATCCAAAGAACACCATCCCTACTGTGAAGCATGGGGGTGGAAACATCATGCTTTGGGGCTGTTTTTCTGCAAAGGGACCAGGACGACTGATCCGTGTAAAGGAAAGAATGAATGGGGCCATGTATCGTGAGATTTTGAGTAAAAACCTTCTTCCATCAGCAAGGGCATTGAAGATGAAACGTGGCTGGGTCGTTCAGCATGACAATGATCCCAAACACACTGACCGGGCAACGAAGGAGTGGCTTCGTCAGAAGCATTTCACGGTCCTGGAGTGGCCTAGCCAGTCTCCAGATCTCAACCCCATAGAAAATCTTTGGAGGGAGTTGAAAGTCCGTGTTGCCCAGCAACAGCCCCAAAACATCACTGCTCTAGAGGAGATCTGCATGGAGGAATGGGCCAAAATAGCAGCAACAGTGTGTGAAAACCTTGTGAAGACTTACAGAAAACGTTTGACCTCTGTCATTGCCAACAAAGGGTATATAACTCAGTATTGAGATAAACTTTTGTTATTGACCAAATACTTATTTTCCACCATAATTTGCAAATAAATTAATTAAAAATCCTACAATGTGATTTTCTGGATTTTTTTTCTAATTTTGTCTGTCATAGTTGAAGTGTACCTATGATGAATATTACAGGCCTCTCTCATCTTTTTAAGTGGGAGAACTTGCACAATTGGTGGCTGACTAAATACTTTTTTGCCCCAATGTATATATATTATATATATTCATGTCATAGTTATTAATCAACTCCACTACACTCAAGTAACTTCAAACAGTGAATGCTAGCGATGGCTAACTATGCTAACTATCCTACCAGTCTGTTTAAATTAGTGTTAGCATGCTAATAGCACACCCTGCACCCTGAAATGTATATTATTAGGGGTATGCAGTAGGTTGATAATGATATCAACAAAGTATGGGACATTTCAAATAAAAATTCCCAGCTAATGAGAAAACAGTCATAGTATTTAAAGTAAGAGAATGAACAAGATTTAACAAGGCAACCTTGGTTCTAATTTGTATGGGCCCCAATGGCAGATTTTGAGAGATTTGTACACCCATCCCGAGGGGTGGGGCATGGACACTGTGAAATGTCATTCCATGAGGGACTACAAAATGAAGTACAGTACTTTTATTCCACAAAACGATAATAACTTTGCTCACTATGTTAACGCTTTCCATTTTCGGTAAATCTGCTACCCTCACTGCTATGCCCCCCGCCTACAGCACAGCCTTAATTTGTTGGGGAATGGACTCCAGAAGGTGTTGAAAGCGTTTCACAGGGATGCTGGCCCATGTTGACTCCAATGCTTCCCACAGTTGTGTCAAGTTGTCTGGATGTCCTTTGGGTGGTGGACCATTCTTGAAACACACAGGAAACTGTATAGCGTGAAAAACTTTGCAGCATTCTTGACACAAACCGGTTTAACTGGCACCTACTACTATACCCAATTTAAAGTCACTTAAATCTTTTGTCTTGCCCATTCAACCTCTGAATGGCGCACATACACAATCCATGTATCAATTGTCTCAAGGCTTAAAAATCCTTATTTAACCTGTCTCATTCCCTTCAACTATACTGATTGAAGTGGATTTAACAAGTGACATCAATAAGGAATCATAGATTTCACCTGGATTCAGCTGGTCAGTCTGTCATGGAAAGAGCAGGTGTTCATAATGTTTTGTTGTAGTTGTCACTTTTCATCAGTGAAGCATTGTTCCAAACACCATCATAGCATCTCCTCTGCCTCATCATACTCATTCTTTCCTCAGTTCACCTCATCCAGTTCCCTCCTACATCCAAAACCAACAGAATGAACTATAAACAAACTAACTAGTACTACATTACATGTCACTATACAAAGGCTGTGTACACTGTCTGCTGGAGTATCCTGAGTTTGATCCTTTATGAGAAACTCTTCCAGCAGTGAGTACAAGCAAACAGGCATTATTCCGTGTGTACCTTCAGGTGCATCTTCAGATGGTGCTGGTGAGGGGAAAGCTGTAGGGTTTCTCCCGTGTGGACCCTCTGGTGCCCCTTCAGGCTGGACGAGAGGTATAACGGGCCCAGCACAGGGGGCAGCCGAACGGTTTCTCCCCCATGTGCATCCTCTGGTGGATCTCCACCTGTTAAGGGAAACTTAAGACTTTCCCACAAAACGAACACTGCCACCATTCTTATTCCCACCGTATCTACTGATAGCGTTACAACTACTGTCATTTGTAGCCATTTAATGTTGAGGCACTGGCATTGTGTGAGGTCTTGTTTAACATTAATGTCTGTCTTGTCGCAGGGTTCATGTTCCAGTTGATAGATCCTTGCTCCGGCCAAACACTATGCCACACCCACGGACACAATTTTCTTCTCCGCAATGAGTACCTCCCCGACCCTTCGCCGAATGCTAGCACATTCAGGGCCGTCTGATTGGTCCAGAAACCGATGGGTTGGGCCAGAGCCAGAACACACGTGGGTAAAGCGGAGGTTTGAAAATTCTTCAATGGCTTTGATACTCTAAACTTCAACTAAATAATGTAATAAATCTTGTGGAAAGTTGAGGTGAATAAACTGCTTGGAGTAACCCTGGATTGTACACTGTCATGGTCAAAACATGTTGATGCAACAGTAGCTAAGATGGGGAGAAGTCTGTCCATAATAAAACGCCGCTCTGCCTTCTTAACAACACTATCAACAAGGCAGGTCCTACAGGCCGTAGTTTTGTCACACCTGGACTACTTTCCAGGTGCCACAAATAGGAAAATTACAATTGGCTAAGAACAGGGCAGCACAGCTGGCCCTTAAATGTGCACAGAGAGCTAACATTAATAATATGCATGTCAATCTCTCATGGCTCAAAGTAGAGGAGAGATTTACTTTATTTTATTTATTTTTATTTCACCTTTATTTAACCAGGTAGGCAAGTTGAAAAGAAGTTCTCATTTACAATTGCGACCTGGCCAAGATAAAGCAAAGCAGTTCGACACATACAACAACACAGAGTTAGACATGGAGTAAAACAAACATACAGTCAATAATACAGTAGAAACAAGTCTATATACGATGTGAGCAAATGAGGTGAGATAAGGGAGGTAAAGGCAAAAAAAGGCCATGGTGGCAAAGTAAATATAATACAGCAAGTAAAACACTGGAATGGTAGATTTGCAGTGGAAGAATGTGCAAAGTAGAAATAAAAATAATTGGGTGCAAAGGAGAAAAATAAATAAATAAATACAGTAGGGAAAGAGGTAGTTGTTTGGGCTAAATTATAGGTGGGCTATGTACAGGTGCAGTAATCTGTGAGCTGCTCTGACAGCTGGTGCTTAAAGCTAGTGAGGGAGATGTGTTTCCAGTTTCAGAGATTTTTGTAGTTCGTTCCAGTCATTGGCAGCAGAGAACTGGAAGGAGAGGCGGCCAAAGAAAGAATTGGTTTTGGGGTGACTAGAGAGATATACCTGCTGGAGTGCGTGCTACAGGTGGGTGATGCTATGGTGACCAGCGAGCTGAGATAAGGGGGGACTTTACCTTGCAGGGTCTTGTAGATGACATGGAGCCAGTGGGTTTGGCGACGAGTATGAAGCGAGGGCCAGCCAACGAAAGAGTACAGGTCGCAATGGTGTGTACTATATGGGGCTTTGGTGACAAAACGGATGGCACTGTGATAGACTGCATCCAATTTGTTGAGTAGGGTATTGGAGGCTATTTTGTAAATGACATCGCCGAAGTCGCGGATTGGTAGGATGGTCAGTTTTACAAGGGTATGTTTGGCAGCATGAGTGAAGGATGATTTTTTGCGAAATAGGAAGCCAATTCTAGATTTAACTTTGGATTGGAGATGTTTGATGTGGATCTGGAAGGAGAGTTTACAGTCTAGCCAGACTCCTGGGTATTTATAGTTGTCCACCCACGTATTCTAAGTCAGAGCCCTCCAGAGTAGTGATGTTGGACATGCGGGCAGCGATCAGTTGAAGAGCATGCATTTAGTTTTACTTGTATTTAAGAGCAATTGGAGGCCACAGAAGGAGAGTTGTATGGCATTGAAGCTTGCCTGGAGGGTTGTTAACACAGTGTCCTTCATCACTTCATCACTACTTGTTTTGTAAGAAGTGTTGAAATGTTGAATGCACTGAGCTGTCTGGTTAAACCACTAGCAAACAGCCCGGACACCCATGCATACCACACAAGACATGCCACCAGAAACCTCTTCACAGTTCCAAAGTCCAGAACAGAATATGGGAGGCGCACAGTACTACATAGAGCCATGGCTACATGGAACTCTATTCCACATCAGGTAACGGATGCAAGCAGTAGAATCAGATTTATACAGATAAATACACCTTCTGGAACAGTGAGGACTGTGAAGAGAGACACAGGCACAAACACAAGCATACACATGCTAAAAGACACACTCTACACACACATATATATATATGGATTTTGTGTTGTAGATATGTGGTAGTGGAGTAGTGGCCTGAGGGCACATAATTCATGTGTTGTGAAAAGAGCTATGAAATGTAATGTCATTAATATTTTTATTTGTATATACAGTAGCTGCCTTAAAGGAAAGGTTCACCCATTTTTAATGTTATACTGTTTTTGTGCATCTCTGAGTAATGTTCTCGCAATTCCCTGGGCCATGTCATGTTTTCATATGCATCTGAGTTATTGGCATTCAAGCAGGCAGAAATCTGTCCGGTATGACGTAGAGCTGTGATGAAGTCTCTCTCACTACACTGGAAGGTAATAGGAATACGACTTTAAGATCGCAAAAACGTCTATCATATATGTCAGATTTAAATTCTGGCCGATGTCATAACTCGGGAGGATGTCTTCTCTCGAATGAGCCATTGAACATATTTTTGCGATATTCCTACCTCGAGAAATGTGTAATTTAACGGAGTGAGGCGATTTTACAGCTAACTAGCTATGTTACATGCTGATATTATATTTGTTATTCCTGTTTTCCAGCTATGTTTCTTAGGTTGCTAGCTAGCCAGCCAGCCAATAGAAAAAGCATTGCATTGTGTAGCAGACTTGAGTGGCAACAGATTTCCACAACGATTTCCTTCATAAATACAAATACAAAATACTTTGATTGGTTAGAGACGACACAATCGCTGATGACTTTGTGTTGTACAACGCCTCTCGTCTCAGGCTAACAGAAGGCAGGCTAAAGGCAGCACCTGTTAGGGGGTTAACCTGATGCGGCATCAGTCTCTGCGAATCACAACTATAGGAGCATCACTAGCCGAGTCTGTGTCTGTTCTTTCCAACCGCATATAGACAACTCCCCGTCCCTGGTGACCAAATCTACACCTCGCCCTGGTCTTAGCCAGTCTGTTGTCATGGAGATGTTGTTTTGTGTTTGACTGTCTGCTTCTGGTTGTGGTTAACAGTGTTGTTCCCCAGCCCAGAGTTGAGGACAATTTCCCTTCCACTGACCTCCGATATGTCGCCTCTGGTCCTGGCCTGCTCGGTGATTCTGTCCCCAGGGACCTTGGCTCTAACAGCCTGGGTCTGGGAATCCAAGACGGTCGTCCAGTCTCCTCTGTTAGCCTTCAGCCAACCACCTGTAGGAAGAGGTTACAAAATAAACTTTACAAACATGGCAGAGAACTCTACATATGGAGTCCATTACCCGGTCAAGTTCAACATTATGTTTGTTTTAGTATATAAACATAAGTTGTATTTATTTCATTTTATGCAGGTGAATATCTTCCTATTGATGCATATATACACATTGTATAATCCTGAAGACACACATAGATATGTTCTCTATATGTATTTCTCCCTTACCTTGACCCCACATCTTTAGTCCACTCTCTGGTCTGTCCTCTATTGTCTCCACTTTGAGCAGCTGCAGATCAGGCTTCCCATCCTCCATGTCTACTGACTGTAAGAGATACAGAGTGAGAGGATGTTGGATCAAGAAATATGATTTGAGCACCCTGCCTTGGAGCATCTTCTGATCGGGCAATGAGGGATTGCCATGAGTACGATGCAAACATGTTACTTGATTTGATTACTTGACACTCTTTAGTTCGGGATTTTGGCAACTAGCTTTGCTAACTAGCTTAGCGCAAAGAATGGAAGTCTGCGGTTAGACCTAATCCAGTTTTTGTGCTAAGAGAGTTAGTACTGGTGTGTAAAATGACCTCTAACTTCCTGTATACTGGACGCAGAGAAAAAAATGATATCCACAAGTTCATCTGACTTATCCCTTTAATGGTTTGATAATTCAAAGGCATGGTCCCAGACTTAAGACAAGCTTAATCAAGACCCGGGTCCATATCTACAAAGTGTCTTGGAGTAGGAGTGCTGATATAAGATCTGTCCATACAAATCTTATTTTGAACTAAGATCACTCCTACTCTTACATAATTCTCGGGATAGATACCCTGAGTAGAAGTGCTGATTGAGGATCAGGTCTTACTCATTACAGTCTAAAAAGGCAAAACTGATCCTAGATCAGCACACCTAATGTAAGAGGCTTTGTGGATATGGGCCCGAACCTAATACCATTCAGACAGTAGTTCACAGTGGGCTCACCTCAGTGAGACTGTGTGTGTTCCTGTGCTGCTCAGCTGGTTCCTCTGTGGGTTCAGGAGGTGGTGTAGTCTGGTTGTCCTTCATGACCATGTTCCCCTCAGGGTTCCCCAGACCCTCCTCACACCCCTCCTCCTTCACCAGCAGCACCTCTGAACCCTCCTCCTCCTGGAAGAGACAGTTGATACAGATTACAGACATACACTCCCTCAGGTACATACATACACATACAGATAAAAACACCTTCAACATGGAGTGTTTACCCATTCCAACTCCATTTGAGTCCTATACTGTAGTTACAGAATGACTTAATTGTTGTTAACTCATGGGGATAGGGCTGTCTACTGCCCCCGCTGGAGTAATTGCGTGCCCATAGTAAACATATATATTTTTTTGTCAAAAGTTGCTAATATATGCAAATAAAAAATATTATTGAATAGAAAACACTCTAAAGCTTCTAAAACCGTTTAAATTATGTCTGTATGTAAAGCAGAACTCTCAGGGCAGTCATTCTCCCAAACTCTCTCTTGTGATCAGAAAAGTTGGCCCAACTTTGACGTCATCGCCCCCACCCTCCCAAGCAGTTACAGTTCTGGGAACAGTCTCTCTGCCTTCAGCGCGATCTCAGCTTTCAATGGGGCTTCTCATTGTGAGAATCGCGCGCTCACGAGAGTTTTGGCTGGCCGAAACCTTTCGGTCACGCGAAAAAACAGGTCACTTTTATGCGCGCTCTGGTCAAGTCCTGTCTTTTTTCCAAGATCGATTAAACGGTGCCTGTGTTTCTGTTCATCCTCACAATTGCTGTACACCTTTATAACATGTTAAAGCTTGATTATGAAGTTAGTTTGACAAGTTTAATCGACATATAATATGTAAGTTCGACGTTTTGGTGCGCATCCACTTGACTTTTGGCTACATTTCAACCGAAATGTGTCGTTTTTGAGAACCGAAAGACACAGACTGCAAAACTAAACGCTGTTTTTGGTAAGTATAATTCCTTCCAGGTCTTTTGATGGAAGAACAGCAAAGGTAAGGGAATATTTATGTGGTAAATTTGGGTTTATGTGGACTCCAAGATAGAGGAGCCATAATGCTACTTTTTGAGCGCCGTCTCATAGTATAGCCTAGTGAACGAAACCTGTAACGTTAAAAATAAATGTAACACAGCGATTGCATTCAGAAGAAGTGTATCTAACTATATATATGTAGAACATGCATATTTAGTCAAAGTTTATGATGTGTATTCCTTGTTAGCTGACGTTATCTGCCGGAGCTATCGTCATTTCTCAGGACATTTGAATAGCATTTTTTGAACGATGCATCATTGTAAACAGAGATTTATGGATATATATAGCATATTATTGAAAAAAACATAAATGTACTGTGTAACATGTTATATTACTGTCATCTGATGAAGATTTCAAAAGGTTAGTGCATTATTTTTCTTTTAATCCTGCGTTTGTTGATTGCATATTTTTTTCAACTTGGCTATGCAAATTAGCCGTGTCTTCGGTGGTGGTTTGACATAAATATGTGGTATGTTTACGCCGTAAAACATTTGAGAAATCTGACTTGCTGGGTAGATAAACAAGGTGTTTATCTTTCATTTGAGCCATTGGACTTGTTAATGTATGGAGGTTAAATATTTTTAGGAATATTTTTGCGTTCCATGCGCCACCTTCCAGCTGAACGTGGGGGGGTGTTCCAAAGTTGGAACCCTAGTCCCCAACAAGATAAACCCAATCATGGTAGAAATAAATAGGTTGTTGTGGGTAAATAAGTCAGCTGTGATAAGTCAAGTCATCAGACAAACCTGACTAAACTATTTTGACGTGTACAGTATGTGTTTGTTAGTGTGTGGGTATGTGTAGGTATATTTAGTGTATATTTGTTATAAAGCGCTGTCGTGTGTATGCAGTACAGGGTGAGCTCAGATCTAATGTACAGTTAATTCAGAAAGTATTCAGACCACCTGACTTTTTCCACATTTTGTTACATTAGATTTATTCTAAAATGTTTTAAATAATTTCCCCCCCTGTTCGATCTACACACAATACCCCATAAGGATAAAGCAAAAACATGTTTAGACATTTTTGCAAATTTATTCAACTTTCTTTTGTTTTTTAAATCGCATTTACATAAGTATTCAGACCCTTCCCACAATACTTTGTTGAAGCAACTTTGCCAGCCTCGAGTCTTCTTGGGTATAACGCCAAAAGCTTGGCACACCTGTATTTGGGGATTTTCTCCCATTCTTCTCTGTAGATCCTCTCAAGCTCGGTCAGGTTGGATTGGGAGCATCGCTGAAAAGCTATTTTCAGGTCTTTCCAGAGATGTTCGATCGGGTTCAAGTCCGGGCTCTAGCTGGGCCACTCAAGGACATTCAGAGACTTGTCCCGAAGCCACTCCTGCATTGTCTTGGCTGTGTGCTTAGGGTCGTTGTCCTGTTGGAAGGGGACCCTTCGGCCCCAGTCTGAGGTCTTGAGCGGTCTGGAGCAGGTTTTCATCAAGGGTCTCTTTAATTTGCTCCGTTCATTTTTCCCCTCAATCCTGTTAAGTCTCCCAGTCCCTGCCTCTGAAAAACATCCCCACAGCATGATGCTGCCACCACCATGCTTCACCGTAGTGATGGTGCCAGGTTTCCGCCAAACTTGATGCTTGGCATTCAGGCCAAAGAGTTCCATCTTGGTTTCAACAGACCAAAGAATCTTGTTTCTCATGGTCTGAGAGTCCTTTAGGTGCATTTTGGCAAACTACAAGCAGGATGTCATGTACATTTTACTGAGGAGTGGCTTTCGTCTGGCCACTTTACCATAAAGGCTTGATTGGTGGAGTGCTGCAGAAATGCATGTCTTCTGGAAGGTTCTCCCATCTCCACATATTAACTCTGGAGCTCTGTCAGAGTGACCATCAGGTTCTTGGTCACCTCCCTGACCAAGGCCCTTCTCCCCCGATTGCTCAGCTTGGCCAGGCGGCCAGCTCTAGGAAGAGTCTTGGTGGTTCCAAACTTATTCCATTTAAGAAGAATGAAGGCCACTGTGTTCTTGGGGACCTTCAATCCTGAAGACATTTTTTGGTACCCTTCCCCAGATCTGTGCCACGACACAATCCTGTCTCTGAGCTTTACGGTCAATTCCTTCTACCTCATGGCGTGGTTTTTGCTCTGACATTAACTGTCAACTGTGAGACCTTATATAGAAAGGTGTGTGCCTTTCCAAATCATGTCAAATCAATTGAATTTACCACAGGTGGACTCCAATCAAGATGTTGAAACCTCTCAAGGATGATCAATGGAAACAGGATGCACCGGAGCTCAATTTCGAGTCTCATAGCAAAGGTTCTGAATACTTATGTAAATTAGGTATTTTTATTTTTTCTAAAAACCTGTTTCCACTTTGTCCTTATGGGGTAAAAAATATTTAAAACATTTTAGAATAAGATTGTAAAGTAACAATGTGAAAAAGTCAAGTGGTCTGAATACTTTCCAAATGCACTGTATATTAAAGGGAATTTCAATGAAAGTCTAAGAATGAATAGTCCCCATTTTGTGTTTATTAAACAAACAAGTTTTAAATACACCATATGAAAACCACACATACAATGTCTCAACTACTTGATAAACTGCATACATTTTCTCTTTAAAAAAGAGTCTTTGGGAAAGAATTAAGTAGTTGGAAGTAATGAAATAGGCATTTGTGAACAACATATAGCCTACACAGTACAAACACAATAAGTAACAGACTTGTTAGGCTTATATATGCCTAAAAATTACACATTGTCTGGATGACAATTCTACCCAGGAGTATTCAACACTGAAATCTGTTACTCTCATTATTCCAAATTCATATGTGGATATTTTCTACTGACAACAATTAAAATGAATCTTTGTCTATAATGCAAGGTTTGTCAAAACGTCAGAAGCGATCAAGTGGAATGTTTACTTCCTATGTTATAGAGTGAAATGGTTTTCCTGCTGATGCAATATTCTACCAAGGAATATTTAACACTGAAATCTATTCCTCTCATTATTACAAATGTTTTCTGCAGAAAAGACCTACAGATGCATTTGAAATTAAGAGAGTAACAGATTACAGTGTTTAATATTCCTTGGTAGAATAGTGCATCAGCAGGAAAACCATTCCACTCTATAACATAGGAAGTAAACATTCCACTTGATCGCTTATGACTTTTAGATCAAACGCTGTATTTAAAGGAAAATGGAATTCTCTTTGTTTTCTGCAGAAAAGACCCACAGATGCATAGAAAATGTAATTTTCCTTTAAATACAGCGTTTGATCTAAACGTCATAAGCTATGTTATAGAGTGGAATGGTTTTTCTGCTGGTGTGTCCTGAGGTAGCTCCTTTCTGAGAACCTCTACCTGCAGTGCGTTCAGGCGAACAGTCTCTCTCCCGTGTGGACCTTCAAGTGCATCTTCAAATGGTGGTGTCGAGAGAACCTCTTCTCACACTGGGGGCAGCTGTAAGGTTTCTCCCCCGTGTGGACCCTCTGATGCCTCTTCAGGTCACCAGCCTGGGTGAAGCGCATGTGACACTGGGTACAGCTGTAGGGTTTCTCCCCTGTGTGGACCCTCTGGTGGATCTCAACCTTCTGGGAGCAGCTGAAACCTTTGTTACAGAACATGCAGAGGAACCGTTTTTCTTTACTACTGCCTGATATTGCACCCCTTCCCTGGGCCTGGGCTCTAGCCCTGTCATTTGAGTTCAATACCTGATCGAAAATGATGCGGCCGTCTGAATCGGGAGGTGCCATTGACGTAGACACTGAGTTGCGATCCCTGAATGCGTGTAAAGGGGAGTGGGTTGCAACATTTAGATTTGTCTCTCTTTCCCTGTAGTCTAAGAAGTCATTGGTGTTGCCCTGTGAGTGTCTTTCAAAAAAGTGAGTCTCGTCTGCATTCCATGTCAGAGGAGTGTCGCCCTCCACTTTCACAGTCACTTCATCTACGACTATAACCTCCCCTTTCTTATCTAGGCACCCTTCAGAGTATACACTACTACTATACTGGTTCCAGTCCCCTCTAGACAGATCAGTCTGTGTCTCTAAACCCAAGGATATGTTGCCAGGGTCCATCTCTGTAGTGTAAGAACAAGACGGATCATCACCACCAGTGTCTAATGTTTCACCATCCCCACGGGAATGAACAGGCCTCTGGCTCTGGTTAAATACCGGTAAATACTCTGAGCTGGGAGCAGGAGGACAGTTCAGTGGCCCCAGTCTCTCTGGATCTGATAATTGGTCAGATCCTATGTGTAAGAGCCTTTGTGTTACAATTACATTCTTAGTGTCTGTCTCTGACTTGAGTACGGTGTCCGGCCTTCCACTGACCTCCGTGATGCTGCACCGGTTCCTTGGCTCGTGAGCAGCGGCAGCGGGGTCCTCTGTGGCTTCATAGGGCACTCCAGCTGCTCCAGTCTGGCTGTGCCGTGGGTTCTCCTCTCCTTCAGATCTCTCCTGCTCGGCCTCAGAACCTGCAGCCTCTGCATCTCCAGACTGACACAAGAAGGAATTTGATAACAATGTCATAGGGAAGTCTCCCTTATGGCAGATAAATTAGGATGTACATGTAAGCAAGTGAATAGCGAAGGGGAGCCTTTCTGAAACTGGTCACTTTGATGTACGGTAATTTTAATGACACATACCTCTATTACAATAACGTGCTGGGTTGATGTTCCACTCCCTTCATCTACAGCTACGGGTTGGTCATTTCTCCATGTATTGTGGCCCACTGGCTTCACAATGTTCCTGTGACCTCCAGTGAGATGTCCTTCACCTGAGAGAGTGATTGGGTATAAAGAGGTGGTTAGCTTGGGTGCTCAACGCTATATTGACTATTGTACACTATTGACATTTTTGACACAGTCTAGAATTGGCCAAGGGTTTTAGCAACACTTCTCATAACTTCTTGCAAGATAACTAAGCAATTATTGGAATTATTGCATACTATCCGAACACATGTGGGAAGGGAACGTGGCAAAATGTACCTCTTGCCATTTCTCTGTATCGGTCGAGGACCTTTACACTACTGGGACGACTGGTGAGGGCGCGCTCCCGTGCCACCTTCAGTTCCAGTAGCTGTAGTTTCCTCCGCAATGTCCTGTTTTCTTTCTGACTTTGAGAAATTTCCAAACGAAACACTGCATAGTCGTCGTCGTCTACGAGTTTACAGATCTCTGACACGGCTGCATTCGCTAGCACCTCCATGATGGAGGCTATTTGAGTGTGAAAAACCATACAGTTAGCCATTGTTAGCAGCTAACTAGCGTCAGCTAGATAACGTCTATCAACCAAGTCCTGTCTCCAACGCGAACTAAAGACTACTTGGAACGTATCTGATGCTTAGGAGTTCAATTAGTCATATCTGTAGTTCCGTTATATTAATAAATGTCTAAATAAAAACACTAACGTGAAAGTTGTTCTCGGTCACTGTTTACTTCCCTTTTACAGTGAAGAGAAAGGATTTCATTGGTTGGCGTCATGGGCGTGATTAAATGAAAAAAAGGAGTGCTCTGAGCTGCACGCTTTGAAATATGCTATTGCTCGCTACGTTACAATTTTTTTTTAAATCACAGCCATATTGTATTCCCCACTGAAATATACATACATACAAATTAAACACAAATCACGACGTTTCATGATCAGTATCCGTTACACTCAGAACAGACTTGTTTAGAAAGAACAGTGTGTTAGCTATAATATATATATATATATATATATATATATAGTACCAGTCAAATGTGGGTTTGTGCCCATAGGTTCACACGTAGTCATTCCAGGTTCTTTATTTTTACTAGTTCTACATTGTAGAATAATAGTGAACACATCAAAACTATGAAATAACACATATGGAATCATTCAGTAACCAAAGAAGTGTTGAACAAATCAAAATATATTTTACATTTGAGATTCTTCAAAGTTGCCACGCTTTGCCTTGATGACAGCTTTGTTCACTATTATTCTACAATGGTAGAAAATTACAAAAAATTAAGAAAACCCCTTGAATGAGTAGGTGTCCAAACTTTTGACCGGTACTAAACTTAGAAAGAAAAAAAACTGTCAACTGTGTTTATTTTCAGCAAACATAACATGTGTAAATATTTTTATGAACATAAGATTCAAGAACTGAGACATAAACTGAACAAGTTCCACAGACATGTGACTAATAGAAATTGAATAATGTGTCCCTGAACAAAGGGGGGTTAAAAGTAACAGTCAGTATCTGGTGTGGCCACCAGCTGCATTAAGTATTGCAGTGCATCTCCTCCTCATGGACTGTACCAGATTTGCCAGTTCTTGCTGTGAGATGTTACCCCACTCTTCCACCAAGGCACCTGCAAGTTCCCCAACATTTCTTGGGGGAATGGCCCTAGCCCTCAGGCTCAGATCAAACAGGTCCCAGACGTGCTCAATGGGATTGAGATCAAGGGCTCTCCGCTGGCCATGGCAGAACACTGACATTCCTGTCTTGCAGGAAATCACGCACAGAACAAGCAGTATGGCTGGTGGCTTTGTCATGCTGGAGGGTCATGTCAGGATGAGCCTGCAGGAAGGGTACCACATGAGGGAGGAGGATGTCTTCCCTGTAACGCACATTGTTGAGATTGCCTGCAATGACAACAAGCTCAGTCTGATGATGCTGTGACACATCGCCCCAGACCATGACGGACCCTCTACCTCCAAATCGATCCCGCTCCAGAGTACTGGCCTCGGTGTAACGCTCATTCCTTCTACGATAAACGAGAATCCGACCATCACCCCTGGTGAGACAAAACCTTGACTCGTCAGTGAAGAGCACTTGCCGCCAGTCCTGTCTGGGCCAGCGAAGGTGGGTTTGTGCCCATAGGCGACGTTGTTGCCGGTGATGTCTGGTGAGGACCTGCCTGACAACAGGCCTACAAGTCCTCAGTCCAGCCTCTCTAAGCCTATAACGGACAGTCTGAGCACTGTCATGTCTTTGGCTATGCCGGATTCAGTGATATGACATGCTATTCTATAAAATAATTTCTCCATAATTAATATCACCTGATTAAGCTAATCATGTAAATGTAATTAACTAGAGAGTCAGGCACCACAAAATAATATTTATAGAGCTGTTATCTTCCCGAATAAACTCTGAAAGACCTAGTAATATTTTACATCAATAGCCGTCAATATCAATTATCGTCTTAATTCAGTCTCAACTGAAAGTTGTCAATTCTTTTATCTGCACGAACCCTGGCTAACAAGTTGAATCAGCAATACAAAATTGGGTTTAATTATTGATTTACTAAATACCTAACTAAACACACAGAATCACACATACACACAATGAATCATAACTTGATTACAAATTGCGTCATAAAGGAAAACGTCCCTAGCGGGCGGAACAGATATGACAGCTTGTTCCACAAAGGAAAAGGGGCTGGGTTGAGTGAAAGAGCGGGAAGACAGGAACAAAGGCGAAGCTGTGCTATCGTAAATACAGTATCTTATGCATTCTAAATTACCGCCCATTTGGAAAAGGAAAATGCAATAAATATGTACTCTGAGCTGCGCTTCAGTTGGTTGGTGGTAGATGGAAGGCCGTTTTGCCAAACCGAGTCCTTTGAAGAATGTCTCTGGTGGTAAATTGGATGTGTTGTAGTAACGTTGTTGTGTGGTAGACGGGATACTCTGTCTGTTCCTTCCTAACCTTGCGGCTGCGGTTGCTAACTCAACGGCTCGGAGGTATTATTTCTGTAGTGAATAAGAGTTCAAAGTTCATACCATTCGCAACCAAAGCTCACGCTGATGTTGGCTTCGTTCTGTAGTTATTATCTGAACCATTCTGACATAGGACCGTCGTCCTCATATCCTCGGAACAGCAAGTTATGTTGTCGTCAAGGCTTTTTATGTTTGAAAAGTTTTATAGCCCTTTTCCTTTCACAGGGGAGGGGCACTGATTGAGCAGCCCTATCTTATGAAAAGCCAAATGTCAAATTTTAGGAGCTAAAATCACATTTCATCCCATCACAAATAATTTCATATTCAAACATTTAAATTGAACAACAATTCCATGTGAATCCGATAACTCTGATGTGAAGACTTTCCACTGTAGAGTTTGTCATCTTATATGACATCATATTCATTAAGTACCATCGCATATGTTCAATTGTTCGTTCGGATTACCAGAATATAGTTAATTTCCCCCCACCTTCTGATGTTCCCTGAATCTCTATGTTAACCAAGGGTTTTGCAAATGTTACCTCAGAAGGGTAGAGAGAGGAAAGAGGGGGGAAGAGGTATTTATGATTGTCATAAACCTACCCACCAGGCCAACGTCATGACAGCACTGATTGAGGGATAGTGCGTTCCTGGTGTTAGTCGGCAATTGTTGTTGCCATCCTGTACCTGTCTCGCAGACTTTTGGGGAACACAACCAGAGACTTCTGACAAATTACTCTCGACAGAAAATGGACCGAGCAACTTCAACAGAGAAAGACGACAAGACATACAAGCGTAAATATGTACATTGCAATTATTTTCGAATGAGCGGCTGTTCATGTGCAAAGTATTAGCATTTCCAAGAGCATAGTTATCAACTGTATGTAGTGGGTCCATTAGGTCTTTCCCACTCTCTGTCCACACCCCTTTCCATTGTCAACCAAGCCGTCATATCGGTTTAGTCCACTAGGGCATTTTCATTGCATTTTGTAGTAATCAATGTGTAAGCTATTCTGTTTGAGTTTATGTAATTCTGTGTGATTAGTTAGTTATACAAATTGGCTTAAATATTTATTTTCTATCGCTGATTCATCATTTATGCTAGGGTTCGTGCAGATATCCAAGGATTTTGCAACATTCAGAATGAGACTGATAGAAGGTAATAAATAATGAATGACTGATTGAAGACTGAAATGTAAGAGATCTTTATATCTTTAAGAGTTCATTCATAAAACGATTACTTGTTAACTTTTTCCGTGGTGGCCCAAGATTCCTAATGAGTTAACTGTTACAGGATTAATGCAATCATCATAATAATTTAACATAGTTCATCAATTTGATAAAATAATCGTCATCACATTAATGATAAAGGCATGACAGCAGTCAAGCATCGATTATCATGTAACTAGAATAAGACCTATTTATTGGACAGGAGCATCAAGCTCATACCGTGCATTTTTACCACCCTGTGAAGTTAATCATAATTTATTTGATCTGTAGCCGAATAAACTTCATGTTTTCCCAAGTCGTAGTGGGAGGGCCACACACCATATCATCGCGTGACTCCAAGTTTACTTCGATATGATGGTTATTATATCAATATGTGCTCATAAATGCGTTTCCACCGCAATTTCTCGCATCATTAATTTTACAGACCCAAAAAGATCCCATCATGTCGAACGAACAAATTATCTGTAGGCATTTATAAAATTGTATCAAAACATCCTGTTTCCATCACAGCTCTCGTAACCGTTTTTTTTCATATTGTATGACTTTACTTGCATAAAAACTGTGGTTGGAAACGTTGTTACTGATGAAAAGTGACAGCCTTGTCCTGTTTCACGCATGTGTTTTATAATGATGAAATGAAGATGTCTGTAATGTTATGTTGAACCTTTTCCAAAGTATTCTAAAATAAATGTTACAATAGTGAGGGTTCCAGATTTATAGAATAGCTGAAGGGTTACCATAGTAATCAAAGTTATTCTACTTGTAAAATGTAATGTTTTGTGCAATAAAATTGCTGTACTTTACGTTATGAAATTAAATACACAAAATCGACTCTGTGCTGACTGACTTCGTTATTTTTTATTCATTGCAGGGACTGAGCTTCCCTTATCTCAGTCGAACCATACAACTCTACGCACAAAAATGTTGACCAAAACTAATTTACTTGAAGTACAATGTTCATCAAGTAAATGTGTTTTTGGTCAAATTTTCTGTGTCAATTGTTAAACGTAATCCTTGTGCATAGAGTTATCTTTTTTTAACTTGGCATACATTATAAAGTGAAAAGTCTGAGTCTCAGCGTTATTATGTTACTGTGGAATTGCCCTTTACAGTCTGCATTCTGAGGACCTGGTAATATCAGGGCTGCATTCAGCACATTTGAACGTCCTGGAATGTTCAATTGAACAGATGGTGCTGTACTCAACCAGTTACAAAACGGGGAGGGCTTGTTGGTTGGGGAACTCTGTCAGCATGGCAGTATGTCACTTATTGTTTCAAACCACACCCACCAAATGGGAGCAAACGTACCTCAAAGTCTATTCAAGAACTTACAAGAATGTTTTGAGGAAACGTGTTGTTCAGTACAAACCGTTCTGCAACGTAGAAAATGTTCAAGCGAACTGAACACACCTCAGGAGTTGCTGGAGGGAGAGACTGAACCTCTGAAACAGCTGGCCCCGGATCAGGACCCTGAATCAGGAGCCGTCGCTGTTCCTTCCCGAGTCGGAACCAGGAATGATCCACTAGGGACGGAGACTCCACCACAACTACCAAACAGAACACAATCAGTGGACAGGTGGACTGAACAACAGTCCTGGTGGTCATCAGAGAGACAGAGGCTCCAGTCAGGGATCCAGTCGGCAGCCCAGACCCTTCTCTTCACAGTCTCAGTGCAGGGATGGAGCAGGGCCTGGGGATGATAGAGATAGACCCTGCTGTTCCTATGATACAAACATCACAGTATCCATGATCACCCTGGGCTTCAGCCTTCACAGGGAGTGACAGAAGACAACCCTGGTGGTAATCTGTCTTCTCCTTCATGGTCTCATCTAGTGCCTGGTGACTGGGTTCATAGAAGGCCTGGACCTGGGTGTAGCCTTCCTCAGTTACCTCATGGTTACCCAACCGAAAACAGACATGGTCACAATGGGGGTTCACCATGAGAGGTACCTAACCTATAAAAAAAATAAAGGAACTCAGATGCACATTTTTTTGTATCCAATGTTTCGACAGGCAAGCTGTCTTCATCAGGGTATCTAGCCTTTAACACAGCACACAATCCCAACAACACCCAAACAATGGCTATAGGTCAAAGAGGGAGCTCAAAGACTAACCACCTGCTTGTCGCTCCTGCTTCTACCGCCTCTGTCATTGGGTCACAATGTGGGAGGCTGAGCATTAGGGCTGATGCTGACAAGCCGTACGCCTGCCCTACATGTGGGAAGTGTTTCGCTGAAGCGAACTATGTGAAGGAGCACCAGACCGTTCACACCAAGGAGAGGCCCTTCAAATGTAAACTGTTACAAGAGCCATTCTGCAATGTAGAACGGCTCTTGTAACAAGCGGTAGATGCAGGAGCCACAACCCTCAGGTGGTTGGTCTTTGAGTTCCATCCTGGACCTCTAGCCATTGTTTGGGTGTTGTTGGGATTGTGTGCTGTGTTATGGGCTTTAAAAGGGTATTTAAAAATATATTTAATTGATATTCATGCTCCACGAGGTGAGGCCAAGAACCCAAAGGCCAGCATTTACATGCCCGCCAAAGAAAGGTGGTGGACCAAGATTCAAGGGTCTGATTATGAAGGAAGAGGTGGTGGTTGCGTTTAGTACATTGTACGTTGAACTCGTCATTATGTCTGGTTGGCAAGTATGCAAATGGTTTGTGTACAGAGTGTATGGTTGATGAAACAGTGATGCATGTGTTGATTGATTGTTGTAAGTACAGGGCTCTTTTTATTTTCTTAGTAATACAGGATTCGATAGGAAGGTTTAGTTTCTCTTAATGTTTGTTTCTTTATTCGTTTAGTCTATTCATTTAGTTGTGCTTGACTACACACTCCAGTACAGTAGAGGCGGCAAGCTCCTCTAACGTTTGAGGACCGAAATAATATTATAGAAGAAGTAAACGGAAGTCAAGCGACAAAATACAAATTCCACGTTAGCGTTATTGTTTAGACGTGTTACAACACCCTAGACTGAAAAAAAAACGAATTAAACTACACCGCATTAAATACTTTCCTCAGGTAGTGTTTAATTCGCGTTGGATACGGGACTTGGTTGATAGATGTTATCTAGGTAACGCTAGCTAGCTGCTTAGCTAACAATGGCTAACTGTATGGTTTTTCACACTCAAATAGCCTCCGTCATGGAGGTGCTAGCGAATGCAGCCGTGGCAGAGATCTGTAAACTCGTAGACGACGACTATGCAGTATTTCGTTTGGAAATAACTCAAAGCCAGAAAGAAAACGGGGCCTTGCGGAGGAAACTACAGCTATTGGAACTAAAGGTGGCACGGGAGCGCGCAGAGAGGACAATACGAGAGCGCGTCCTCGCCAGTCGTCCCAGTAGTGTCAAGGTCCTCGACCGATACAAAGGAATGACAAGAGGTATATATTTGCATAAGGCTGAGGATGCGCGGCCTGTCGACGTTCATATCTCAGTGCCTGTCGCCCTGTTCCCTTCTGCACGTGTGTTAGAATTGGGTCTTGTTATTAAGCAGGATAGTAACACTTGCGCCAAGACACTATCATATTCTAACAAGATTCTTGATTTACTGCATTTCCTATTATTATTATATTATCTACTCAATGAAAGCAATGTGATGCATGTTACATAATAATACATCGATCAGTAAATAGTATATCAAGAATTTGATTAGTTATCTTACATCCTTGTAAATCCTCAACCGTGTTTGATATATATACCGTTGAGCATTGACAGTAGTTAACCTACGCCTATTTTCTCCCAATCTCACACTCAGGTGGACATCTCACTGGAGGCCACAGGAGCTTTGTGAAGCCAGCGGGTCACAATACATGGAGCGATGACCAACCAATCACTGTTGACGAGGGCACTCGAACCTCAATTCAGAACATTATTGTGATAGAGGTTAGTGTTATAGAGAGCAATATTAAAGGCGTCTTTTTGTAGGCGCTAACGGAGGCTTACAACGCCATGGCTCGTTGGCCAAAGCTTATGGGAAATTATTATTTGTTTTTTATAAATGTCGAAAATAAGGTCTGATAAACACAGGCTTAGATCTTATACGTTGTGTAATATGAAAATCATCAGATAACATAACTGTGAATTTTGAAGCATTTATGTAACCAAAACAAGTGAAAAGATGTGCTAACACAAAAATTAAAACATCTGCCATTGAAGTCTCGCTAACAGATTTAGCTTACCTTATCAAACGGACCCAAAGTTTCTTGATTACAACATCGTTCTCAAAACGGTAACCTTCCCGCTGTAGAGATATGGTTGTAGCCGGAAGCAAAACAATATACCATCCTTGCGTTTTCGTTCGATCTGGTAAAGGCCTCCACAGACTGTATGATTTTAGCCGTCTTATGTGGGCAAATTCTTAGGTCGTAAAAGATTTATATAAAGCCTTGGCTTGTTCAGTGTGTACCACTACGTGCGTTCGTAGACTCTGACTTTGTCAGGTTTAGAAATGTTTAGCCTTTATCGTAGAGTGGCTGGTGTTAAGAGCTGATAGGGTGGACTGGCCCATAAGAACACAATATAATAGTTTGATTTAAACGGTTACATGCTTTGCAAGAATAACTATTTCCCAAATAATATTTTTCATGACACATCTGAAATCAGGCGATAATGTGCATTTATCAAAATCAAAATAAACATTCTACCACAGCATCCATGTTATTTTGGGTAAAGCCTATTTGATTCTGAGTTCAGACATATGAAGTTTGTATGTGAAAACTATTTCTAAGATGCATAGTTTTCAGTTTTTCCGAACTCACTTCACTTGTACATAAGCACAGAATGAGACTTGCGCTGCTGGTGCTGGCACATGCGAATATCAGATACACCGCTGCAGTCGCAGAATGTGACGACAGAAATGATCCCTATTACACAATCTGGCCAGGTTGATAAATATTTTTGTAACATGTAGGTCCGTTTTTTTGAGTTGCATTCAAAAAATTCAGCCGCACAAATGTAAGTAGAGCTACGTAGAAAGCTAACAAAAAAAAAAGAACTAGAATGTTGGCGGACTGTAGTTTAGACTAGATTACGTAGTCGGCGTAGAGATGTAAAGAAAAAAAATCGGATTTATGTTGTAGTTCAATTTGTATGGCCGTTTAGGACTCGCAACTTACATATTTTGAGCACATAAAGGCTTCATAATATCAGTCAGTTAACATTACATTTATCTCATAGAACAAAACCTATAAGATCTCCGAAGCCTTGATCTCCGAAGCCTTGTGTGTTAACCTCGGGTCTTACTTTTGGTTTATACCCCTACCTGATGATTTCCCCCCAGAGGAATGCCCAATGAACCAGAGGTAAAGAATGCTAACTCATTTCATATTTTTTTGGGACTACAAGCTGGCGAGCTCAATAGTATTGCATAAAAAACAGTCTCTTCAGTCACTCTTTAAACAATGATGTTTACTCTCTCTCCCTTACTTTCATGTAGGCTATTTTAGCTTTGATTTCATCAGCAGCTCTATTTTCCCATGTGTGCTGTTATTCATTAATCTGTGTTGGATGCAGTCTCTCACGATCTGCAAATGTGAGTTGCGGTTTCTTGATTATTGTGAGTTGCTATTTGTTGATTATTAGGAGTACAGTAATACATCTGGCATTTCTGGAAAGCTCATTCTCCCCTTTTTAAGGAGAACATGTATTTATCCTGTTGACAGTTATGATGGGGAGACAAATCAGAGCTATAAATGGTTTAACCTGTAGCCAAGGCTTTATAGTATATGGTTAAGTATGGCTGGCATTGGTTACAATCTACCACAATATCAATGTTGCCAGCTAAGGTATAAGAGGGGATAGTAGAACTAGATGTACAAGGCTATCTGAATGGGCACACGATGGAAGTTAGACGTCTCCTAAATATTTTATTATTTAATAGAAAATAATGCACTGACTTAGGTGACTAAAATACATGTGAATAAGGAAGTGGAAGCTATTATGTGCACGATGGAAGTTAAGTTGGAGGTTTGTATGAAGTCTTCAGTAAAACAAAAATAACTACAATGATTAAAATGATTGTGATTATAACTAGACAAAAATTGTCCAGAGTTGTAGTCAACTGATAACTAAAACTAAGAAGGATGAAATTACTAAAATGGGTATTTTAGTCATAAAAACTCAATCTAAAATAGGTGAGAAAATGAACACTGCAGCCATCAATCTCTGTGCTCCCCAAAGAGTCACCCTCCAGGCATGTAGGTTAGCCTGGATGTTTGACGAAATCACCATTTCAGTAGTTCATCAAAGTAGATAAGCCATACTTTTAAGACTGCTAAATAAAAACATTACATCAATTAATGTATTGTCATGTAGAGATACCTAAGCAACTGCATCTCTCTATCGCTCTTCCTCTCCATGTCTGTCTGCCAGCCCCACTGGCAAGAACCAATAAGAACAGGCAGATGAAGATGCAATTGATTCTGGTCATTGTAGTTAATTACCACATGTTCTGTGCTTAACTATGATGAGTTTGGCAACATATCCCAGAGAGAGATCTCTCCAGAAAAACGGCGCAAACAACGCGTTGAGAGCAACAACAAACCAACAACAAACAAAATGGATTTCAAATAATTGAGTCCATCAATTAGTTATTTACAAACCAACATTTCGGTAAATAACTCAGCATCACAACAAGCTCTTATTTAATCTGAATAAATTATGAACAAACTACAACTTAGATTTACCAATTAGAAACAATTTGAATATCAAACTCACAAAAATGATAATTATACAATTACTAATTGTGATGGTAATTGTGATTGTAGCCATTTGGAGAACCAGGAAGAAAAAAAGAATTATGACGGTGATACCATCACACGTAATATAATTGAAAGCCCAGACTGTCTTCTCAAAGGTACAACAGGACCTGACACAGTGGCATGTATGGCTTTAATTAGAGATACGGATCATAAAGGAATGTCCATTAGAGAGGGCAAATTAATTGCTGAGTCTCAGGAGGATAGGGGAGCTTGTGAGACTTCTCCACGGCGTTGTTATCCAATTCAAGTCATGTACCAATAATAAGCTCCTCTCTTCTTGTCAGTCTGTAGATGCAGATGCTGGAGGATCGCCTCTGGTCAAGCAGGAGAAGTCTGAAGGAGAGGAGGACCCACGGCACAACAGAGACATCCAAACTGGAGCAGCGGCTGGAGTGCCCCCTATAGCCACGGAGGACAACACCACCGCTCCAGCGCAGCCCAGGACCCAACGCAGCATCACGGAGGTCAGTGGAACGCTGAACGCCGTCCTCAAGTCCGAGACAGACACAAAGACTTTAACTGTAACACGCAGGCTCTTACACACAGGATTTGACCACAGATCAGACCCAGAGAGACTTGGGCTGGGGAGACTGGGCTGTCCTCCTGCTCCCAGCTCCGAGTACTTACCAGTATTTCACCAGACCCAGAGGACGGTTCATTCCCGTGGAGATGGTGAAGGTGACACATTAGACACTGGCAGTGATGATCTGTCTTCCTCTTACGCTACAGAGATGGAACCTGGCAACATATCCTTGGGTTTAGAGACACAGACTGATCTGTCTAGAGGGTACTGGAACCAGTACAGTAGTAGTGTATACTCTGAAGGGTGCCTAGATAAGAAAAGGGAGGGTCTGGTCGTAGATGTGAAAGTGGAGGGCGATGCTCCTCCCACATGGAATGCAGATAGTCACCTAGGAGACCGACACTCACAGGGCAGAGAATTCTTAGATTACAGAGGAAGCTTAGAGACTAATCCAAATGTCGCAACCCACTCCCCTTTACACGCGTTCAGGGATCGCGATCCAGTGTCCGCGTCGATGGGGCTTTCTGATTCACAGGGCCCCGTCCTTTTCGATCAGGTCTTGAACTCAAACGACCAAAGGGCAAATGCTCGGGGAGGTGGAGAAACATCAGGCAATACTAAAGAGAAACGGTTCCTCTGCATGTTCTGTAACAAAGGCTTCAGCTGCCCCCAGAAGGTGGAGAGGCACCAGAGGATCCACACAGGTGAGAAACCCTACAGCTGCCCCCAGTGTGAGAAAAGGTTCTCCCGCCAGGACCACTTGAAGTTGCACCAGAAGGTCCACACAGGGGAGAAACCCTACAGCTGCCCCCAGTGTCACATGCGCTTTACCCAGGCTGGCAACCTGAAGATGCACCTGAAGGTCCACACGGGAGAGAGGCCATTTGCCTGTACGCACTGCGGGAAGAAGTTCTCAGAGAGGAGATACCTCAGGATACACCAGCAGAAAAACCATTCCACTCTAACATAGAAAGTAACCATTCCACTCAATAGCTTCTGGCGTTTAGATCAAACCCTGCATTAAAGACAAAGACTAATTTACATTGTTGTCAACAGAAATTATGCTTTTGGAATAACCAGAGTAACAGATTTCAGTGTTGAATATTCCTGGGCAGAATGTTGCATCCAGACATTGTGATATACACTGAATGTATAAAACATTAGGAACACCTTCTCTTTCTATGACAGACGGACCAGGTGAATCCAGGTGAAAGCTATGATCCCTTATTGATGTCACCTGTTAAATCAACTTCAGTCTGTAAATGAAGGGGAGGAGGCAGGTTAAAGAAGGATTTTAAAGCCTTGTGACATGGATAGTATGTGTGTGCCATTTAGAGGGTGACTGGGCAAGACAGACTAAAGTGCCTTTGAATGGGGTATGATTGTAGGTGCCAGGCGTACTGGTTTGAGTGTGTCAAGAACCGCAATGCTGCTGGGTGTTTCACTCAACATTTTCCTGTGTGTATCAAGAATGGTCCACCACCCAAAGGACATCCAGCCAACTTAACACAACTTTGGAAGCATTGGAGTCAACATGGGCCAGCATCTCTGTGGAAAGCTTTCGACATCTTGTTGAGTCCATGTCCTGACGAATTAAGGCTGTTCTGAGGGCAAAAGGGGGTGCAACTCAGTATTAGGAAGGTGTTCCTTATGTTTTGTGCAGTCAGTGTATAAGGCACATTCACTCCTGAGAAATCTGTTTCATATTGTGTTTGTGCTGTGTAGGATATATGATGTTCACAAATGAACCCAAAACACTTTTAATGAGAAAATGAATAGTTTATGAAGATCATGCAGATTTCTTTGATGAGTATGTGTGGTTTTCATATGGTATATTTAACACTTGTTTATGTTTAGCCCCTTCCACTTGTGGAAATTGGTCAATATGGATTGAGCCAAATTGAAATTTCTAACAGATTAACTATTAAAAGAATATGCATTACCATGGTAGAAATTGAAGGAGAACACTTTAGAGTTGATGGGGAAATTATTTGACCAAAGGTGAAGACAACAGTTCACCTGACACAAGACTGAATCCAAACATTACACGGTTGATTTTATGTGCATTGGACATTTACTGTACTTTTCATGGCATTTGTCAATAACAAAATCTGAAAATACTCTGGAAACATTCAGTAACAAAATATGAATATTCATTGTAATTTTGGAGTGGGAGCAAGATAGGTAAAAAATGGTTTGAGTCAAATGTATTTATATAGCCCTTCTTACATCAGCTGATATATCAAAGTGCTGTACAGAAACCCAGCCTAAAACCCCAAACAGCAAGCAATGCAGGTGTAGAAGCACGGTGGCAGGAAAAACTCCCTCGGAAGAAACCTAAAGAGGAACCAAGCTATGAGGGGTGGCCAGTCCTCTTCTGGCTGTGCCGGGTGGAGATTATAACAGAACATGGCCAAGATGTTCAAATGTTCATAAATGACCAGCATGGTCAAATAATAATAATCACAGTAGTTGTTGAGGGTGCAACAAGTCAGCACCTCAGGAGTAAATGTCAGGTGGCTTTTCATAGCCGATCATTAAGAGTATCTCTACCGCTCCTGCTGTCTCTAGAGAGTTGAAAACAGCAGGTCTGGGACAGGTTGCACGTCCAGCTCAGGGTTCCATAGCCGCAGGCAGAACAGTTGAAACTGGAGCAGCAGCACGGCCAGGTGGACTGGGGACAGCAAGGAGTCATCATGCCAGGTAGTCCTGAGGCATGGTCCTAGGGCTCAGGTCCTCAGAGAGAATTAGAGAGAGAGCATACTTAAATTCACACAGGACATGGGATAAGACAGAAGGAATACTCCAGATATAACAGACTGACCCTAGCCCCCCGACACAAACTACTGCAGCATAAATACTGGAGGCTGACGCTTCTGACAGGAGCGGTCAGAAGACACTGCTGCCCCATCCAATGATACCCCCGGACAGGGCCAAACAGGCAGGATATAACCCCACCCACTTTTTCAAAGCACAGCCCCCACACCACGAGAGGGATATCTTCAACCACCAACTTACCATCCTGAGACAAGGCTGAGTATAGCCCACAAAGATCTCTGCCACGGCACAACCCAATGGGGGGCGCCAACCCAGTGAGAGGTCTAACTGGTTAAAGAAGTGTGCATTATTTCGAAGTAATTTCAGTGCACTTTTATGACTTTATGGCTTATTTGAGCTCTGCTTGCATTGGCATTGAGGAACTGAAGCAAGAACACTTGCAGTTTTTTGTTTGGAACACAACCCTGCGTCCCCACCATCACACAATTCGAGACCTTGGGACTATAAAGGCTCTCACATTTTGGTCAAAAATGTGTTATTCACATAGTTGCTCTTTAGTTGGTACTCCACATGTGTGATGTCAGATTTGTGATAAAGACAACTTACGATGATAAAAGAAAAAGTGATATCTTCGCAAACATCTTTGAAACCCAGGTTGACATTTCAGAGCCATAAGGCTCTATCTGTGAATGACCCCCCAAAAAAAAAAAAAAAACTGATTTGCAAATGTCGCAAGATTTTTATCCCCTGCACTTCAGGTACCTTTTAAAGTGAGGACCTTATTGGGTTATGAAAGAAGAATTCATTACAAAACAGTTCTGAGATCTGGGATGAGAACTTTGATGCTCAATATCTCAGAACTATGCTTTGCGCAGATAGAACTTTAAACTCCCAAGGTCACAAATTACTGTTGCTGTTTACGTAATCTCACATTTTTCTATTGGAAATCGCAATCTGGGTCAGGTGGCAGCGTATCCATTTGACAGCGTATCCTATTGTCAACATGACTAGCTAATACAGTGGTAGGCTTTCAAAAGCTACTTCAGACAAACAGACTGTAATTTTGGTGCACATAGAATGGAGTCATGAGTGTATTCAAGTGCGTGTTCCGCGGCTAAGGTTCCACACAATACGACAAACACAGGCTCATTGTGTTCAGGACAACCCAGGGTTTAATGCATGTCATCCTTGTAACTGTGGATCAAACATAGCGATCATAAACGTTGATACTCTAAATGACATGTTTTCCAATATGGAAATGTGAAGTGCACATTTGGACTGAAAGGTGTGTGGTTTGCTTGTATGACATCAGTGGTAGTTATTATAATCCTCAACGTCTCATCTTTCAGAACGAATTGACTCAATTTCCAGCATTCCCCTCACTCAGACAACAACAAATGTGCTAAAGTAACCCAATTAACAGGTGGGATGGGGACATCTTGTTGCGCAGTGCTCAAGTTTATAACGGCTGTCAGTCAAATCTCATACAGTGATGTACAGCCACTGCATTCCAATTTAGGCGCTTATCAATGACAATCTTGTCTTTTCAACCCGTACACGGAATGACGGGCTGTGAGTGGAAAGGGTTAATATACACAAAATGGGACTTTTCATTCTAAGACTTTCATTGAGACTCTCTTTAGTATACATCACATCTGATCTCACCCTATTCTGCATACATACAACAGCACTTTATAACCAATATACACTTACTAAATATACCTACGCATACCCACACACTAACAAACACCTACTGTACACGTCATTATAGTTTAGTCAGGTATGTCTGATTTTTATTTCATTTTTACTTATCATAGCTGACTTGTTTTTACCCACATATTTATGTCCACCATGATGGGTTTAACAACAATGAAGTCATTATATAACTACAGTAGGGATGGGTAAACACACCACGTTGAAAGTCCATGCCTTTCAATCATCAAACCATCAATGCTGCATTATGTACCTTTTTGGGCGACCCCACCAAATTCACATAGAAATGACAGTTGTAGATCTGTCATTCTTATTGAAAGCAAGTCTAATAAGCGGTAGATCTGTTCTATGTGCACTATTTTTATGCTTCGCGTTCGTAAGTTTAATTTTTGCGTCTTTAACTTCCGGTTTTGTACACCAGCTGGAAATACTTTTTGGTTATTGACATGATATTTCACAGCGGTTTAGATGGTACAACGATTCTCTACACTTAGATAGGGTTGAGCGGTATCCAGATTGTCATACTGTCCTCTCAACCCAGGAAACAAACAAATAAAAGCCCATTGGGTGTCTATTACCAGAATTCTCACAATTGTCACAATTAATAGCGGATTTCCATGGAGGCTGATAGCTAAATATGTTAACAAGCGCAAACGAAAATAAACGAATTGCAAAGACAGGCAAAATCCAGCTCATGAAGTTAAACATACAGTGGGGCAAAAAAGTATTTAGTCAGCCACCAATTGTGCAAGTTCTCCCACTTAAAAAGATGAGAGGCCTGTCATTTTCATCATAGGTACACTTCAACTATGACAGACAAAATGAGGAAAAAACATCCAGGAGGATTTTTAATGAATTTATTTGCAAATTATGGTGGAAAATAAGTATTTGGTCACCTACAAACAAGCAAGTTTTCTGGCTCTCACAGACCTGTAACTTCTTCTTCTTCTTTAAGAGGCTCCTCTGTCCTCCACTCGTTACCTGTATTAATGGCACCTGTTTGAACTTGTTATCAGTATAGACACCTGTCCACAACCTCAAACAGTCACACTCCAAACTCCACTATGGCCAAGACCAAAGAGCTGTCAAAGGACACCAGAAACTAAATTGTAGACCTGCACCAGGCTGGTAAGACTGAATCTGCAATAGGTAAGCAGCTTGGTTTGAAGAAATCAACTGTGGGAGTAATTATTAGGAAATGGAAGACATACAAGACCACTGATAATCTTCCTCGATCTGGGGCTCCATGCAAGATCTCACCCCGTGGGGTCAAAATGATCACAAGAACGGTGAGCAAAAATCCCAGAACCACACGGGGGCACCTAGTGAATGACCTGCAGAGAGCTGGGACCAAAGTAACAAAGCCTACCATCAGTAACACACTACGCCGCAAGGGACTCAAATCCTGCATGTGTCCCCCTGCGTCTGAAGTTTGCTAGAGAGCATTTGGATGATCCAGAAGAAGATTGGGAGAATGTCAGATGAAACAAAAATATAACTTTTTGGTAAAAACTCAACTCATTGTGTTTGGAGGACAACGAATGCTGAGTTGCATCCAAAGAACACCATACCTACTGTGAAGCATGGGGGTGGAAACATCATGCTTTGGGGCTGTTTTTCTGCAAAGGGACCAGGACGACTGATCCGTGTAAAGGAAAGAATGAATGGGGCCATGTATCATGAGATTTTGAGTGACAACCTCCTTCCATCAGCAAGGGCATTGAAGATTAAACGTGGCTGGGTCTTTCACATGACAATGATCCCAAACACACCGCCCGGGCAACGAAAGAGTGGCTTCGTAAGAAGCATTTCAAGGTCCTGGAGTGGCCTCGCCAGTCTCCAGATCTCAACCCCATAGAAAATCTTTGGAGGGAGTTGAAAGTCCGTGTTGCCCAGCAACAGCCCCAAAACATCACTGCTCTAGAGGAGATCTGCATGGAGGAATGGGCCAAAATACCAGCAACAGTGTGTGAAAATCTTGTGAAGACTTACAGAAAACATTTGACCTCTGTCAGGGTCAACAAAGGGTATATAACAAAGTATTGAAATAAACTTTTGTTATTGACCAAATACTTATTTTCCACCATAATTTGCAAATAAATTCAGTAAAAATGTGATTTTCTGGATTTTTTTTTCTTTTCATTTTGTCTGTCATAGTTGAAGTGTACCTATGATGAAAATTACAGGCCTCTCATCTTTTTAAGTGGGAGAACTTGCACAATTGGCTGACTAAATACTTTTTGCCCCACTGTATATATAGGTAGGAGCTACCGAATGTATTTTTTTGGTGAGTTTGGACATTTACAAACAAATGTGAATGACAGACATTGTGCAAATGAACAAAGTTTTGATACATACAGTCCTGGCTCTCAAGCAGCATGTCTACAACTGTGTATGTGTGGAGTCTGTAGTCGCTAGTGCAACGGGCCTACCTGCTACGAGAAGAGAGAAATGCAAGGAAATCAAGATAAGTGGCAGCTGTTCAAATAACTAATCCAAATGGCTTTGACTTCTCAAACACGACAGAAAGTTGACACAATATGATGCCCCACCACCTTATTAAAACAGACACTGACTTAGCAAGTTCAACTAGGGTTCGTGTTAACACAACAAAAAATATATATCTTGCTGCGTTTTGTAAACGCAGATCTAAAATGCTTCTTATTGTAAATTCTGCTCGGCATCAGAGCAATTTTGTACTTCAGTTGCAACTCATCTTGAATGAGAATTCACGAACAGGCAGACAGTACTCTGAGTGATGTGAAGCTTTTTTTCTCCGGTACATTTCTTGGTGTAGCCAGCCGATTTTCGATGGTAAAGTGCTAGATTCACTTTAAGCAACATATTAGGACAAGTAGCCAGCTACCTTCTTTCTATGATAGGTCTAAACATTAGAAAGATATTGGCCATCCATCGTTTTTGGTAGAAAAAAAGACAGCTTTTTCATTGTAAGTTAATTTACTTGTGTGGCTGCCAGCCAAATTGCGTTGCACTTCTGTTGTCATCTTATGAAAATTAAGCTATTTTCTGCCTGTGTTGCATTAATGTATTTTCTGTGAAGAAAAACTATAGTTGCACGTCCTTGATCACTCTATTGAAGAAAAAAAACTCCCAGTTGACTTTAAATATAAAACGCGACCCCTGTCAATACACAGCTGGATTTAACTGCTCCCGCTTTCCCCTGTAGTGCTATTTACAAACAAACACCTGACTGGCTCAACTGTGCTGGGGACCTAAGTAAGCTTCGTGTTGATGCCATGTTTCATGAGCTGAAATAAAAGATCCCTGAAATTTTCCATATGCACAACAAAACGTAATTCTCTCAAATGTTGTCCATACATTTCTTTACATCCCTGTTAGTGAGCATTTCTCCTTTGCCAAGATAATCCATCCACCTACCAGGTGTGGCATATCAAGAAAATGATTAAACAGCATGCTCATTACACAGGTGCACCTTGTGCTAGAGACAAAAGGCCACTCTTAAATGTGATTGCAGGATAGTCCATTAGAGCTGTTGCCAGAGAATTGAATGTTCATTCATTCACTATCAGCCACCTCCATTTTTAAAAAATGTGGCATTATGTCCAACTGGCCTCACAACCGCAGACCATGTGTAACCACGCCAGCCAAGGACCTCCACATCTGGCTTCTTCACCTGAGGGATCGTCTGAGACCAGCCACCTGGACAACTGATGAAACTGGGTTTGCATCAGTGTTTCTGCAAAAACTGTCAAACTGTTTTAGGGAAGCTCATCTGCATGCTCATCGTCCTCACCAGGGTCTTGACCTGACTGCAGTTCGGCATCATAACCAACTTCAGTGGGCAAATACTCAACTTTGATGGCCACTGGCACGCTGGAGAAGTTTGCTCTTCATGCATGAATCCCGGTTTCCAATGTACTGGGCAGATGGTGTCGTGTGGGCGAGCGGTTTGCTGATGTCAACGTTCTGAACGGAGTGCCTCATGATGGCGATGGGGTTATGGTATGGGCAGGCATAAGCTACATACAATGAACACAATTGCATTTTATCAATGGCAATTTGAATGCACAGAGTTGCCGTGATGAGATCCTGAGGCCCATTGTCGTGCCATTCATCCGCCTACATCACCTCATGTTTCAGCATGATAATGCACGGCCCCATGTCTCAAGGATCTGTACACAGTTTCTGTTCTTTCCCAGTTCTTCCATGGCCTGCATACTTACCAGACATGTCACCCATAGAGCATGTTTGTGATGCTCTGGATCGTCGTGTACGAAAGTGTTCCAGTTCCCGCCAATATCCAACAACTTTGCACAGCCATTGAAGAAGATAGGGACAACATTCCACAGGCCACAATCAACAGCCTGATCAACTCTATGTGAAGGAGATGTGTCGCGCTGCACGAGGCAAATGGTGGTCACGCCAGATACTGACTGGCTTTCTGATCCACGCCCCTACTTGTTTTTAAGGTATCTGTGACCAACAGATGCATATCTGTATTCCCAGTCATGTGAAATCCATAGATTAGGGCCAAATGAATTTATTTCAATTGACTGATTTCCTTATATGAACTGTAACAATGTAAAATCTTTGAAATTGCTCCATGTAGCATTTTTATGTTTTTCTTCAGTGTACATTTGTTATAGTATCAAATCAACTAACATGTTTGCATAGTGTCATATAAAATAGCATGTTTGCATAGTACTCATAGCAATCCCTCATTGCCCAATCAGAAGATGCTCATAGCAGGGTGCTCATATAAGATTTCTTGATCCAACATCCTCTCCCTCTATATCTCTTACAGCCAGTAGACATGGAGGATGGGAAGCCTGATCTGCTGCTGGTCAAAGAGGAGACAATAGAAGATGGACCAGAGAGCATTGACCTGCTGATGGGGGAGCAAGGTAAGAGAGAAATACATATAGCCTCCATACAGTAATATATCTTCAATGGGAATAGTGATGCGCCTGGCTATTATAATTTTGAAAAAATGTTTTTTTCATAAAATTAAGTTAATACAACATGTTTACATACAAAAACACACATCATAACGTATGAAAATGTCCAGGGCCTGATTTCCCTATAGCGATGGAACTTAGGCGTACAAGTTTTTTTACAGATGCGTCTTTCTTACAACGTCCTAAAATGTAACATGCGTTTCCCAAAACACCAAGCAGAGAGAACATTCGCTAAGTGCGTTGTTGAGACATGTGTCGATACTGATAGGATCGAAAGAATGGCAGCCCTGCTCTCAGATCAGCGTTCTCCCTTTCCAATCTTACCTTTAACATTTGAATTATTCCACGATACTGACGACGGATCAGCTCCTAGACATAGTATCACCTATGGCTACAAATATTGAGGTGGCTTATTCTAATGCTTACCCTATAATAATGCACTAGGTCAAGGTTTGGAACATTGTTGCGCACATGTTACACATCATGACATATATTGAGGCCAAAATTACAGACAGTAGCATACAAAGAGCTAAATAAAGCTCCATTGAATTAACATTCAAAATACAGGTCTCTGTAGCCTATAGGCCTAAATATATTTATTTTAATATAGTCATCTAGGTTTTCATTTGAAGCATCTTTATATCCTTTGCTTGTTATGCAAAGAAATTAGCAACTTTGTATTTGTAGTTTTGTAGTCACTGTCACATTCGTTCTGAAGTTGTCGGCTGTCACAGAAAGACCGGTAAACATCTTGATTTTGTGTTTAGCGGACATCTTGATTGTGTGTATAAAGTGATGCGGATGGGCAAAAAAGCATCTAACGACGTACTTAGCTGTTCTACATGTGGTCTGAGGCAGTCGTTAAACAACAAGCGTTTTCAAGAGCAACTTTAGTAATGATGGTTTTGGGAAACCGATTAACGATGCTCATATGAAGGTTCTAACGATGAACATAGCCTTAAGATGCTTTTGGGAAACCGGCCCAGGTAACTAACTAAAAAAAAGCTCTACATGTAAAGTTCTCTGCCATGTTTTTAAAGTCTATTTTCTTAACGCATCCTGCAGGTAGTTGGCTGGAGGATAACAGAGAAGACTGGTCGGCCATCTTGGATTCCCAGAACCAGACGGGTGCCAAGGGCCCAGTGGATAACATCACTGAGCAGGCCAGGACCAGAGGCGATATAGTGGAGGTCAGTGGATGGGACAGCATCTTCAACTCTGGACTGGGGAACAACATTGTTAACCACAACCAGAAACAGACAGTCGAAAACAAAACAACAACTGAACATAGTCTCCATGACAACAGACTGGCTGAGACCAGGGCGAGGCGTAGATTTTGTCTGCGGGGACGGGGAGGTGTCGGTATGCAGCGGGAGAGAACAGACACAGACTCCTCAAGTGATGCTCCGGCCTGCTCCTATAGTTGTGATTCAGAGAGACTGACGGCGCCTCAGGTTAACCCCCTAACAGGTGCTGCCTTCAGCCTGCCTTCTATAGGATCTATCAACTGGAACATGGACCCTGCGACAACACAGACACTCCCTGGCCTTCATCCTCCTCACACTCTCCTAATGTTAAACCAGACCTCGGACAATGCCAAAACACTAAATGGCTACACAAGCCCATTGACAAATGATGGTAATAGAGACGGAATCAGTAAAGGTGTCAGCACCAAAGAAAAGCGCTTCCCGTCTTCATTCTGTGGGAAAGTCTTCAGTTTCCCCGAACAGGTGGAGCTCCACCAGAGGATGCACACAGGAGGGAAACCTTTCGGCTGCCACCTGTGCCGGGTCAGTTTTTCAGACTCGTCCAACCTGAAGAGGCACCTGAGGGTCCACACAGGGGAGAAACCATACAGTTGCCCCCAGTGTGAGAAGAGGTTCTCCCGCCAGCACAATATGAAGATGCACCTGAAGGTCCACACGGGATAGATGTCGTTCGCCTGTACGCACTGCAGGAAGGGGTTCTCAGAGAGGAGCTTCCTGAGGACACAACAGAAAATGCATTCAGCCCATGTATAGTAATATGTACAGTGCCTTCACAAGGTTTTCACACCCCTTGATTTTTCCACATTTTGTTTTTACAGCCTGAATTTAAAATGGATTACATTTAGATTTTTTGGTCACTGGCCTACACACAATATCCCACAATTTCAAAGTGTAAATATGTTTTTAGAAATGTTTACAAATTAATAAAAAATGAAAAGTTAAAACCCCTTTGTTATGGCAAGCCTAAATAAGGTCAGGAGTAAACATGTGCTTAACAAGTCTCATAATAAGTTTCATGGACTCTGTGTGCAATGATAGTGTTTAACATTTAAAAAATTATGACTACCTCATCTCTGTACCCCACACATACAATTATCTTTAAAGTCCTTCAATCGAGCAGTGAATTTCAAACAGATTCAACCACAAAGACCAGGGAGGTTTTCCAATGCTCTGCAAAGAAGGGCACCTATTTGTAGATGGGTACAAAAAAAAAAAAAAGCAGACATTGAATATCCTTCTGAGAATGGTGAAGTTATGAATTACACTTTGAATGAAGTATCAATACACCCAGTCACTACAAAGATACAGGCGTCCTTCCTAACTCAGTTTCCGGAGAGGAAGGAAAACACTCAGGGATTTCACCATGAGGACAATGGTGACTTTAAAATAGTTTGAGTTTAATGGTTGTGATGTGAGAACTGAGGATGGATCAACAACATTGTAGTTACTCCACAATACTAACCTAATATTCAGAGTGAAAAGAAGGAAGCCTAAACATTCCAAAACATACATCCTGTTTTCCAAAAAATTGACAAAGCAATTCACTTTTTTGTCTTGAAAACGAAGTGTTATGTTTGGGGCAAATCCAATAAAACACATTACTGAGTACCACTCTCTATATTTTCCAAGCATAGTGCTGGCTACATCATGTTATGGGTATGCTTGGAATTGTTAAGGAATGGGACGTTTTTCAGGATAAAAAAATAAACGGAATGGAGCTAAGCACAGGCAAAATCCTAGAGGAAAACCTAGTTCAGTCTGCTTTCCACCAGACACTGGGAGATTAATTCACCTTTCACTAGGACAATAACCTAAAACACAAGGCCAAATCTACACGGGAGTTGCTTACCAAGAAGAAAATGAATGTTCTTGAGTGGCCGAGTTACAGTTTTGACTTAAATCTGCTTAAATCTATGGCAAGACCTGAAAATGGTTGTCTAGCAATGGTCAACAATCAATTTGACAGAGCTTGAAGAATTTTGATTTAAGAATAATGGGCAAATGTTGAACAATCCAGGTGTGGAAAGCTCTTAGAGACTTACCCAGAAAAACTCACAGCTGTAATCGCTGCCAAAAGTGATTCTAACATTGAATACTTATATGATGTAGAAACAGTATATTAGTGTTTTCTAATTATTTACTGATGTTTGATAGTATTTTTAGTAAGATCATTGACAAAAAAATTACAAATCCAATTTATCCCACTTTGTAACACAACAATGTGGAAAAATTCACGGTATGTGAATACTTTCTGAAGGCACTGTAGTACTATTTAGTTTGTTTGTAGTTAATTCTGCTGGTTTGGGTTGTAGTAGGGAACTGGATGAGGTGAACTAAGTAAAGAATGAGTATGATGAGGCAGAGTAGATGATATGGTGGTGATGATGTCTGTAAAAATGCTTCACTGATGAAAAGTGACAACCTGTCATGTTGTTTGACGTTGGTGTTTTATGAGGAAATGTTAGTGCCTTAATTCATGTTTACTTGACATAAAGTAGTGAAGATGTGTGTAATGTTGAATCTTTTCAAAAACCATTCTAAAATGTTTGTCATCAAAGCGAGATTTACTTAAAAGTTCAAGTGTTACCATACTGAGAAAAGTTACTACCTTGTTATGTATTGTTTTGTACAATAAAAGTACTGTACACCAGGTTACGTGAATGTATGACCATTTTGTTCAAATTAAATACATAATTGACTCTGTGCTGTCTGACTTGGTTATTTTTGTATCATTGCAGATACTGAATTTCCCTTCTCTCAGTCAAACCAAAACATTATACTTAATTCCTGAATCAACACATATGGATTTTTTTATAATAAACTCCAATGACTCCATATTGTTAGGTACTTTAATCACATTGTTAGAGATGGGCTTGACATTTTATAATAGGTCATGTTCAGCAAAGACTTAGAAACCTTTATATGCTCTTCGGTACAATTAGTTTTTAGGGCAGTGACAGGATCTCTGAAGCGGCTGGTGACAAACAATGGATCAGGAGTCGTCGCTGTTCCTTCCGGAGTCGGAACCAGGACCGAACTACGATATACAGAGACTCTCCATCACCACCACACAGAACACAACCAGTGGACAGGTAGACTGAACATCTTCAGTCTTGGTCGTCATCAGAGAGACAGAGGTTCCAGTCAGGGATCCAGTCTGCAGAACAGACCCTTCTCTTCACAGTCTCAGTGCAGGGATGGAGCAGGTCCCGGAGCTGATAGAGATAGACCCTCCTGTTTCTATGATACAAACACCACCATATCCATGATGATCAGAGCAGGTCATCCTGGCAACCAGTGGCAAACCTTGAAGGCCTTCTAAGCCTTCAGAGAGGATATATAGATTGATTTGAATGTTTTTGTGAATAGCCTGCTATTTCTTTGACACTATTTGATGCTGTCTATCTGCCGTGTCTATGTTTGACCAAAACCGCGCTCTCTTTTAGCCATGGAGTGCTATGTATTACGGTCGCTGTCCTTTCAGCACCACGAGCCTCACCTTTGATGTGTCACTGTTGTCACTTTTGGTGATGGTGTGATAGTGGTGTTAGGCTACAGTAGGTTGTGTAAACAGTGGTTTTTGTTTTGCTGGTTGCATTATTTTATGCTGTGTGTTACATTTGTGTCTGTGCTGGTTCTGTCTCTGTGTAAGCGGCAGCCCGAAGCACGGCCAGGGCTGTTTGATTCATTCATAATGTCACCAAAATGCATTGTTCCTCCTTCGCTATAACTTGAATGGTCCGGCTCCATTAGATACAATGTAGGCTTTTGGAAGATTTTTTGTCCTACAGTAACAGTTCGCTAGAAATAGTCCCTCCCGTTCCTATGATACGAACAAACAAACACCACAGTATCCATGACGAACAGAGCAGGTCACCCTGGGCTTCAGCCTTCAGATTGTGGTGGGAGACCCCCTTGGTGGTAGTCTATCAGGAAGTCTGTCTTCTCCTTCAGGGTCTTGTCTAATGCCTGGTGACTGGGTTCATAGAAGGCCTGGACCTGGGTCTAGCCTTCCTCAGGGTTACCCCACCAATACAGATGGGTCAGGATGGGTGTCACCACAAGAAGTGGTGAACACAGCACACAATCTAAACAATGGCTAGAGGATGGAGCTCAAAGACTAACCACCTTAGTTAGGGTGTTGGCTCCTGTTTCTACCCCCTCTTGTGTCATTGGGTCACAAAGTGGGAAGGGCGAGCGTTAGGACGGACGCAGGCAAGCCGTACGACTGTCCCACGTGTAGAAAGCACTTTCCCCAGGTGAACTATGTGACGAAGCACCAGACCATTCACATAAAGGAGAGGCCCTTCAAGTGTAAGCTGTGTTACAAGAGCTTCTCTTTCCTGATTAACCTTATCAGACATATGAGTGTCCACAACAGGGAGAAATTGTGGGTTGAGATGTACGCAGGGGAACAAATCTTTAGCTGATTATTTTATTATCATCCTGTGAAGTGTCCTGGGGTAAGAGTTTTAAATAAATGTATTACTAAGTCCCTCAGTTGTGCAGCTAGGTATGCGGAATGTCCACATTCTCACATGATACAGACTTGTATTTTGGTTCCTGGGACTGGAAGACTTCTCAGTGGAGGAGTTGCAGCGAGTATTGTCACGAGCCGTACCACCCTCTCAGGCCCCAGAGCCTAAGAAGGGAGATATGGAGCTTTGAAGGACAGAAGAATTGGGAGTATTGTAAATGTATTATTTTTAGTTGTGTGGATTAAGTTTGTCGACACCACATATGAATTTACTATTTAAATTGTTTTTTTCAACCCTGTCCTGTTGGTGGCGGCAATACACCTTTTTGGGATGTAATCTGCCATAAAACCCACAGTAGAAGAAGAAGTTAAGATGGATGAGGAGGAGGAAACCTGACTGACAACTGTGGCAAGTTTTGGGAGTATGGAGAGGCCAGAGATAAATTGGGATAAGGAACAGAAGGTGGGTATTGGACAAAGGCCATCAGTGTGTCTGCTGCAAGCAGTACAGCAGATTTAGGTGCGGCATGAGCATGGTAAACGGAAAGACTTGGTCATGGATAGCAAGGAAGAAGTAGAAGAGCGAAGTGCAATGGGAAGACGTGTGTTGAGGAAGAATGGCTCCAAGTACAAACCGTATTCTGCTGTCTGATGGCTCAGGAATTTTACCTGACGAGAGTGAGGAGGAATTACCTCTGGTGGCAGGTGTGGTGAAGACCTCCAAGTCCAAGAAAAGGATGATTTGGGTGCAGTGGTGGTGACATTTCTGGAGAAAGTGGATCCCTGCCTTTTCGCTGATTCATAGGTAGTCTCAGGTTGGGTAGAAAATAAATTGGTGTAGGTACCTCGAAATGGACTTGTGATGATTTTCTGTGTTTCTTCTGTCTGTGTTTCTTTGCGTTATGTGCCTAGGGAAAAGACTTGGCTTGCCTTTGAAAGGAGTGATTACTGGGTTGCTGTTAAGTGTTGAGGTTGTGATAGGTGAGATATGTCTGTTAATTGAATGATTTGAATATTCCGCCCTGAAACATATAATTGTATGGAATTGATTAGAATGTATAAAATCATAATCAATAAATGTGTAGTCCTAGTCAGAATTAGGGTAAAACAATATGTCTTTATGGTATTTTAAACACAAACTGTCTGAGCTTGGTGCCGACCTGACTAGAGCTTTGGGAGAGGGGAGTACGTCTCAAGGACAAGGTCACTATCTCTGTCGGCTGGGTAGTGAGGCAGACAGTGTGTATGTAGCAGGACATGTGTGTGTGTGTGTGTGTGTGTGTGTGTGTGTGTGTGTGTGTGTGTGTGTGTGTGTGTGTGTGTGTGTGTGTGTGTGTGTGTGTGCGTGAGAAGTCAGTATAAAATGAATTGATTTGTATTCTTGACTTTACGTTCCCGTGAATAAACCTTTTTGACTATTTTAGCTGGGCCTCCGTCTGTTTCATTCGACCAGGATCTTACAAATTCTAGTTGGCAGACTGAGAATAATATAATTAAATTGTGTGATGTACCTGGAGAACATAATTATCTTATCAGGTTGAGAAACTAAAATAGAATATTCCCTGTGTCTGTGACGCCCGCTGTTTTGGGTTCGAAGCAGACCCCGTGGCGAGTGTGGTGAAACTGATTAGAAACGGTCTGTCCTTTTTGAGTTTTGAAGCAGTCTTTTCCTGATAGTCAGGTTGGGATATGTCAGTTGTCCCGTGAGAGCTTTTGTGCCAAACCCACTAAGGTGTTTCAGAAGCCACGCTTATGGTCATGTTGTAGGAGGGAGAGTTAAAAATGTGAAAAGTGTGCAGGAGGGCATGGGACAAAGAAATGTGTAGTATAGGTGGAAAAAAACATTGTGTAAATTGTGGGGGTGCCCATGTTGCTGGGGATCAGAAGTGCCCGGTGTAAGAGACAGGTTGAGGTTGCCAGGGAGAGCAGAGGATGATGGGTCAAGGGCCTTGGCCAATAGAGTGATTCGAATGTTATCTTCAGTAAGATTGGCTTCTTAGCATTCATTGCCATGGTTATCAACTGTACCGCAGAAATAGAATGTAAATCACAGAAAATATATGTTGTGGTGGCAGCTGCTACGGTAAGTACTTGGATTTACCAGGTTTTACTGGAGAGTTTTGTTTTTTATTTTATTTCACCTTTATTTAACCAGGTAGGCAAGTTGAGAACAAGTTCTCATTTACAATTGCGACCTGGTCAAGATAAAGCAAAGCAGTTCGACACATACAACAACAGAGTTACACATGGAGTAAAACAAACATACAGTCAATAATACAGTAGAAACAAGTCTACATACGATGTGAGCAAATGAGGTGAGATAAGGGAGGTAAAGGCAAAAAAAGGCCATGGTGGCAAAGTAAATACAATATAGCAAGTAAAACACTGTAATGGTAGATTTGCAGTGGAAGAATGTGCAAAGGAAATAATGGGGTGCAAAGGAGCCAAATAAAATAAATACAGTAGGGAAAGAGGTAGTTGTTTGGTCTAAATTATAGACGGGCTATGTACAGGTGCAGTAATCTGTGAGCTGCTCTGACAGCTGGTGCTTAAAGCTAGTGAGGGAGATGTGTTTCCAGTTTCAGAGATTTTTGTAGTACGTTCCAGTCATTGGCAGCACAGAACTGGAAGGAGAGGCGGCCAAAGAAAGAATTGGTTTTGGGGGTGACCAGAGAGATATACCTGCTGGAGCACGTGCTACAGGTGGGTGATGCTATGGTGACCAGCGAGCTGAGATAAGGGGGGACTTTACCTTGCAGGGTCTTGTAGATGACCTGGAGCCAGTAGGTTTGGCGACGAGTATGAAGCGAGGGCCAACCAACAAGAGCGTACAGGTTGCAATGGTGTGTAGTATATGGGGCTTTGGTGACAAAACGGATGGCACTGTGATAGACTGCATCCAATTTGTTGAGTAGGGTATTGGAGGCTATTTTGTAAATGACATCGCCGAAGTCGCGGATTGGTAGGATGGTCAGTTTTACAAGGGTATGTTTGGCAGCATGAGTGAAGGATGCTTTGTTGCGAAATAGGAAGCCAATTCTAGATGTAACTTTGGATTGGAGATGTTTGATGCTGGTCTGGAAGGAGAGTTTACAGTCTAACCAGACACCTAGGTATTTGTAGTTGTCCACGTATTCTAAGTCAGAGCCGTCCAGAGTAGTGATGTTGGACAGGCGGGCATGTGCAGGCAGTGTTCGGTTGAAGAGTGTGCATTTAGTTTTACTTGTATTTAAGAGCAATTGGAGGCCACAGAAGGAGAGTTATATGGCATTGAAGCTTGCCTGGAGGGTTGTTAACAGTGTCCAAAGAAGGGCCAGAAGTATACAGAATGGTGTCATCTGCGTAGAGATGGATCAGAGACTCACCAGCAGCAATAGCGACATCATTGATGTATATAGAGAAGAGAGTCGGTCCAAGAATTGAACCCTGTGGCACCCCCATAGAGACTGCCAGAGGTCCGGACAACAGACCCTCCGATTTGACACACTGAACTCTATCAGAGAAGTAGTTGGTGAACCAGGCGAGGCAATCATTTGAGAAACCAAGGCTGTCGAGTCTGCCGATGAGGATGTGGTGATTGACAGAGTCGAAAGCTTTGGCCAGATCAATGAATACGGCTGCACCGTAATGTTTCTTATCGATGGCGGTTAAGATATCGTTTAGGACTTTGAGCGTGGCTGAGGTGCACCAATGACCAGCTCTGAAACCAGATTGCATAGCAGAGAGGGTATGGTGAGATTCAAAATGGTCGATAATCTGTTTGTTGACTTGGCTTTCGAAGACCTTAGAAAGGCAGGGTAGGATAGATATAGGTCTGTAGCAGTTTGGGTCAAGAGTGCCCCCCCCCTTTGAAGAGGGGGATGACCGCAGCTGCTTTCCAATCTTTGGGAATCTCAGACGACACGAAAGGAGGTTGAACAGGCTAGTAATAGGGGGGCAACAATTTCGGCAGATAATTTTTAGAAAGAAAGGGTCCAGATTTTCTAGCCCGGCTGATTTGTAGGGGTCCAGATTTTGCAGCTTTTTCAGAACATCAGCTGACTGGATTTGGGAGAAGGAGAAATGGGGAAGGCTTGGGCGAGTTCCTGGTTCTACATTTCTTGAATGGGGCATGCTTATTTAAGATGGTTAGGAAGTCAGTGATGAGTGGAGGTCGTTTGACCGCTGACCCATTACGGATGCAGGCAATGGGGCAGTGATCGCTGAGATCTTGGTTGAAGACAGCAGAGGTGTATTTAGAGGGCAAGTTGGTTAGGATGATATCTATGAGGATGCCCGTGTTTACGGCTTTGGGGAGGTACCTGGTAGGTTCATTGATAATTTGTGTGAGATTGAGGGCATCAAGTTTAGATTGTAGAATGGCTGGGGTGTTCCAGTTTAGGTCGCCTAGCAGCATGAGCTCTGAAGATAGATGGGGGGCAATCAGTTCACATATGGTGTCCAGAGCATAGCTGGGGGCAGAGGGTGGTCTATAGCAGGCGGCAATGGTGAGAGACTTGTTTTTAGAGAGGTGGATTTTTAAAAGTAGAAGTTCAAATTGTTTGGGTACAGACCTGGATAGTAGACAGACCTGGATAGTATTACAGAACTCTGCAGGCTATCTTTGCAGTAGATTGCAACACCGACCCTTTTGGCAGTTATATCTTGTCTGAAAATGTTGTAGTCAGGGATGAAAATTTCAGAATTTTTGGTGGTCTTCCTAAGCCAGGATTCAGACACAGCCAGAACATCCGGGTTGGCAGAGTGTGATAAAGCAGTGAATAAAACAAACTTAGGGAGGAGGCTTCTAATGTTAACATGCATGAAACCAAGGCTATTACGGTTACAGAAGTAATCAAAAGAGAGCACCTGGGGAATAGGAGTGGAGCTAGGCACTGCAGGGCCTGGATTCACTTCTACATCACCAGAGGAAAAGAGGAGGAGTAGGATAAGGGTACGGCTAAAAGCAATGAGAATTGGTCGTCTAGAACGTCTGGAACAGAGAGTAAAAGGAGGTTTCTGGGGGCGAAGAAATAGCTTCAACGTATAATGTACAGACAAAGGTATGGTAGGATGTAAATACAGTGGAGGTAAACCTAGGTATTGAGTGATGATGATAGATATATTGTTATATAGAGATATAGAGATATTGAAGAGTTACAAGGTCTGCTGAACAAAAGAGCCCCATCACCCCAAACAGTTAAAGTAGTGGAATTGGGTGGTGATTTTTATTTGTGTTATGAAATCGTGTTCTATAGGTGTTGGGTTAGTTGGTGGTGTTTTTTTTCCTCCCTTTTGCACGTTTTTTATTTTTGTAAATGTAACGTGGCCGATCACACAGTAGGTGGCGGCATGAACGAACAAAATGTACGTACACCATGATACCAAAGAAGAAGTAGAAAACGGAAGTGAACAGTAATCGTGTATTTTTTCAATTTCAACGTTAGCGGTTTTATTGTTGTAATTTAGACGTTTGTTAACACCATGGAACTCAAAATATGACGAATTTAACTGTACAGCATCACATACTTACCGCAGGTGGTCTTTAATTCACGTTGGAGAAAGGACTTGGTTGATAGAGCTACGTAGTAACGCTAGCTATTTGCTAACAATGGCTAACTGTATGGTTTTCCACACACAAATAGCCTCCATTATGGAGGTGCTAGCGAATGCAGCCGTGGCAGAGATATGTAAAGTCGTCGACAACGACTATGCAGTGTTTCGTTTGGAAATTTCTCAAAGCCAGAAAGAAAACAGGGGGTTGCGGAGGAAACTACAACTAATGGACTTGAAGGTGGCACGGGAGCGCGCAGAGAGGACAATACGAGAGCGCGTCCCCGCCAGTCGTCCCAGTAGTGTCAAGATCCTCGACCGATACAGAGGAATGGCAAGAGGTACATTTTGCAGAAGGCTGAGGCTGCACGAACTGTCGCGGTTAATTTAATAGCTCAGTGCCTGTCGCTCCGTTACCTTCTGCACATGTCTTCAGATGTGTTAACCAGAATTGGGTCTTGGTCAATTTTAGGATAGCAAGCACTTGTGCAAAGACATTATCATATTCTAACCAGATTCTTTATTAACTGAATTTCCTATTATCTACTCAATGAAAACAATGTGAATACAAGACATTGATCAATAAATGGTATATCTAGAATTTAATAAGTGTTACCTGATCATAACTTACTTAACCACCACTTTTTCCCCAATCACTCTTAGGTGAAGGACATCTCACTGGAGGCCACAGAAACTTTGAAAAGCCAGCGGGACACAATGCGTGGAGAGATGACCAACCCATAGCTGTAGATGAGGGGAGTGGAACCTCAACCCAGCATGTTATTGTGATAGAGGTTAGTGTCATAGTGTAACATTCAAAACGAAAGTATGTAGAATGTGGCTCATTTATTTCAGAAAGGCTCCCCTTAGCCATTAATTTGCTTACATGGTCATCCTTAATTATCTGCCATATGAGAGCTTGTGAGACTTCCCTACGACATTGTTATTATATTCCCTGATTGTTATCCAATTAAACTAATGTACCGATAATAACCTAGTGTCTTCTTGTCAGTCTGCAGATGCAGAGGCAGCAGGTCCTGGAGGATCGTCTCTGGTCAAGCAGGAGAGGACTGAAGGAGATGACCCACAACACAGCCGAAACATCCAGACAGGAGCAGCGGCTGGAGTGGCACTCCCTGTAGCCACAGCAGACCTCGTCAACGCCACGGCGCCCCAGCACAGGACCCGACGCAGCATCACGGAGGTCAGTGGAATGTCGAACGCCGTCCTCAAGTCAGAGACTTTAACTGTAACACAAAGGCTCTTACACACAGGATCTGACCATAGGTCAGACCCAGAGAGACTGGGCTGTCCTCCTGCTCCCGGCTCAGAGTATTTTCTTTATGGTAGCCCGAGGACGGTTCATTCCCATCGGGACTCAGGTGACGTGTTAGAGACGGTCAATTTTCCGTCTTGCTCTTACACTACAGAGATGGACCCTGGCAACATCCCATTGGATTTAGAGACACAGACTGATCTGTCTAGAGGGGACTGGAACCAGTACAGTAGTAGTCTATACGCTGAAGGGTGCCTAGATAAGAAAGAGGAGGTTATTGTCGTAGATGAGGTGACTATGAAATTGGAGGGCGATGCTCCTCTGATATGGAATGAAACTCACTTAAGAGAAGGACACTCACAAGGGGGAGATTTCTTAGATTACAGGGAAAGCTTAGAGACTAATCCAGATGTCATAACCCACTCCCCTTTACACACGCTCAGGGATCACGAACCAGTGAACACGTCGTTTTGGCCTACCGATCAGGTATTGAACTCAAACGACCAAAGGGCAAAGGTTCAGGGAGGGGGACCAAAATCAGGCGGTAGTAAAGTGAAACGGTTCCTCTGCATGTTCTGTAACAAAGGCTTCAGCTGCATCCAGAAGGTGGAGATCCACCAGAGGGTCCACACAGGGGAGAAACCATTCAGCTGCTCCCAGTGTCACATGCGATTTGCTGAGGCTGGCAACCTGAAGAGGCACCAGAGGGTCCACACAGGTGAGAAACCCTACAGCTGCCCACAGTGTCACATGCGTTTCGCCCAGTCTGGCAACCTGAAGATGCACATGAAGGTCCACACGGGAGAGAGGCCGTTCACCTGTACACACTGCAGGAAGAAGTTCTCAGAAAGGAGCTACCTCAGGATACATCTGCAGAAAAACCATTCCACTCTATAACATAGGAAGTAAACATTCCACTCGATCGCTTCTGACGTTTAGACAAACCCTGCATTAAAGACAAAGATTAATTTTCATTGTTGTCAGTAGAAAATATCCACAGATGAATTTGGAATAATGAGAGTAACAGATTTCTGTGTTGAATATTCCTGGGTAAAAAAATTCCATCCAGACGTGTGATATATAAGGCATATATAAGCCTAAAGTCTGTTACATATTGTGTTTGTACTGTGTAGGATATATGATGTTCACAAATTCCTATTTCATTACTTCCATTAAACTACTTAATCCCCCCCCCAATACATTTTTCCAGAGAATATTATTGCAGTTTATCAAGTTTATGCTGATTTTTAGTTGAGACATGGATGTGTGGTTTTCATATGGAGTATTTAAAACTTGTTTATGTTCAATAAACACCACCATTTTACTTTTCATTCTAAGACTTTCATTGAGACTCTCTTTAGTATACAGCATCTGATTTCACCCTATTCTGCATTCACCTTACAGCACGTTATAACCATTATACACTTACTATATATACGTACACAAACCCACACACTAACAAACACCTACTGTACACGTCATTATATTTTACGTCAAACTAATTTAGTCAGGTTTGTCTGATGACTTGATTTTTTCATAGCTGACACATCTTTTACCCATAACAGTTTTATGTCCGCCATGATGGGTTTAACAACAATGAAGTCATTCTGTAACTACAGTATAGGACTCAAACGGAGTGGGGATGGGTAAAGACTCACTTCGTTTGAAGACTTTGAAAGTGTGTTTATCTGTGTGTACATACCTGAGGGAGTATATGTCTGTGGAATCTGTAACATCTCTCTTTTCAAGGAGGAGGAGGGTCTGGAGGTGCAGCTGGTGAAGGAGGAGGAGGGTCTGGGGAACCGTAATGGGACCATGGTCATGGAGGACATCCAGACTACACCTCCTGAACCCACAGAGGGACCATCTGAGCAGCACAGGACTACACACAGTCTCACTGAGGTGAGCCCACTGTAAACTATTGGTTGAATGGTATTTGGTCGGAGCCCCTATCCACAAAGTCTCTCCTAAGTAGGAGTGCTGATCTAAGATTTATATAATAATGAGACCATGTAGACGGGTGGGGACCTGATCCTCTATCAGTACTTCTACTTTTTGTGGATACGGGCCCAGGTCTTGATGAATTTTGTCACAAGTGTGGGACCATGCCTTTCAATTATCACACTATTAAATAGAGTATAGTACTCATAGCAATCTCTCATTGCCCAATCAGAAGATTCTCCATAGAAGGGTGGTCATATCAGATCCAACATCCTCTCACTCTGTATCTCTTACAGTCAGTAGACATGGAGGATGGAAAGCCTGATCTGCTGCTAGTCAAAGAGGAGACAATAGAAGATGGACCAGTGAGCATTGATCTGCTGAGTGGACTAAAGATGGGGGAGCAAGGTAAGGGAGCAATACATATAGCCTACAGCAACTTATGTTTACATACAAAAACTTCACCAGGTAATGGACAAAACTCCATATGTAGAGTTTTCTGTCGTGTTTTTAAAGTCTAAAGTCTTCTTGCAGGTTGTTGGCTGGAGGCTAACAGTGGAGACTGGGTGGCCATCTTGGATTCCCAATCCCAGATGGGTGCAGACAAGGGCCCAGGGGACAACATCACTGAGCAGGTCAGGACCAGAGGTGACAGGGTGGAGGTCAGTGGATGGGACAGCGTCCTCAACTCTGGGCTGGGGAACAACAATGTTAACTACAACCAGAAACAGACAGTGGATCACAAAACAACAACTGAATTTAGTCTCCAAGACAACAGACTGGCTGAGACCAGGGCGAGGTGTAGATTTGGTCTGCGGGGACGGGGAGGCCAGGTTCGTATGCAGCAGGAACGAACAGGCATAGTCTCGGCTAGCGAGGCTCCATCCTGCTCCTATAGTTGTGATTCAGAGAGACTGATGGCGCCTCAGGTTAACCCCCTAACAGATGCTTCCTTCAGCCTGCCTTCTATAGGATCTATCAACTGGAACATGGACCCTGCGACAACACAGACACTCCCTGTCCTTCATCCTCCTCACACTCTCCTAATGTTAAACCAGACATCAGACAATGCCAGTGCCTCAACACTAAATGGCTACACAAGCCCATTGACAAATGACAGTAGTAGTAACGCTGTCAGTAGCTCCGGTGGCAAAGAGAAGCGCTTCCCGTGTTCGTTCTGTGGGAAAGCCTTCAGTTTCCCCAAACAGGTGGAGATCCACCAGAGGATACACACGGAGGAGAAACTATTCGGCTGCCACCTGTGCCGGGCCAGTTTCTCACACTCGTCCAAGCTGAAGAGGCACCAGAGGGTCCACACAGGAGAGAAACCCTACAACTGCCCCCAGTGTGAGAAGAGGTTCTCCCACAAGCACCAGCTGAAGATGCACCTGAAGATGCACACGGGAGAGAGGCCATTCGCCTGTACACACTGTGGGAAGAGGTTCTCAGAGAGGAGCTACCTCAGGATACACCAGCAGAAAATGCACACGGCCCATGCATAGAGTACATGTAATGTAGTACTAGTACTAGTTCGTTTGTAGTTCGTTTGTAGTTAATTCTGTTGGGTTTGGATGTAAAGGAAACTGACAAAAGAATAAGTATGATGAGGCAGAGTAGATGATATGGTGATGGTTGGTGTGATGGTGTCTGTAAACATGCTTCACTGATGAAGAGTGACCAACTTAGTCCCTTTAGGTTGATGCTGGTGTTTTATAGTGAGGTGAGGATAGTGCCTTGATTCATGTTTACTTGATATAAAACAGTGAAGCTGTTTTAATGTAATGAACCTTTTCCAAAGTATTCTAAAATAATTTATAAAAGCAAGGGTGTCAGATGTACAGAAAAGGTCAAGTGTTACCAAAGTTATTCTACTTGTCATGTATCATTTTGTGCAATAAAAGTTCAGTACTTCACTATGTGAGTGTTTGACCATTTTATTAGAATTAAATATAAAATTGAGTCTGTGCTGACTGACTTGGTTATTGTTGTTGCAAGGGACTGAGTTTCTCTTATCTCAGTCAAACCAAAACATTATACTTAATTCTTGAATCAACCAACATGGATTTAAAAAAAATAATAAACTCCAATGGCTCCATATTGTTAGGTACTTGCATCACAGTGTTAGAGATGGGCTTGACTGGTTAACATTTTATAAAGTCATGTTTTTGTGTGAACAGCAAAGCGTTTCTTAAATAAACCTTTATGCTTTTCTGTACAATTTTTGTTTGCAGTCTGCAGTCCATCAAGGCCTGCTGATATCCAGTGTTACTGGTGGGAGAGACGACCTCTGAGACGGATGGTCACATATCCTGTACCGGATCAGGACCATGGATCAGTAGCCATCACTTTTCCTTCCCAAATCGGAACCTGGACTGAACCGGGAGGGACAGAGACTCCACCACCACACAGAACACAACCAGTGGACTGAAAAACCTCAGTCCTGGTGGTCATCAGAGAGACAGAGGCTCCAGTCAGTGATCCAGTCTGCAGCCCAGACCCTTCTCTTCACAGTCTCAGTGCAGGGATGAAGCAGGGCCTGGACCTGATAGAGATAGACCCTCCTGTTCTTATGATACAAACACCACAGTATCCATGATGAACAGAGCAGGTCACCCTGGGCTTCAGCCTTCACAGAGAGTAGTGGGAGACCCCCCTGGTGGGAGTCTAATAGGAAGTCTGTCTTCTCCTTCAGGATCCTGCCTAGTGCCTGGTGACTGGGTTCATAGAAAGCCTGGACCTGGTTCTAGCCTTCCTCAGTTACCTCATGGTTACCCCACAAATACAGATGGGTCAGGATGGGCTTTCACTACGGGAGGTGCCTAGCTTATAACACAGCACACAATCCCAACAACGGCTAGAGGTCAAGGAGGGAGCTCAAAGACTAACCACCTGAGGCTGGTGGCTCCTGCTTCTACCTCCTCTAGTGTCATTCGGTCACAACGTGGGAGGGCGACAAGTCTTACTCTTGCCCTACGTGTGGGAACCGGTTCGCCAAGGCAAACAATTTGAAGGAACACCAGACCGTTCATACCAAGTAAAGGCCAATTAAGTCCAAACTATGTTACAAGCTTTTCCTTCCTGAGTAGCCTTAGACATAGGAGTGTCCACAACAGGGAGATATACAAGTTGTCTGTTTCTCTCTTTTAAAAGGTTTGTAATCAGGTCACTTTTCTGCAATTCAGGTTTGGCGGCGCTTCCGAGAGCGTTCTGACAAGTTGGCGCAGTCACCCATCTAGGCTTCAAGAGAGGCTGCTGGGCGGCCGGCGGCACTGTTGCGGCGACCGGGGCTTCCACAGGGGAGCTAGGAGCTTCTTGGACCTGCTCGCCACACTTTCGGCCACGAGCTGCTGCTCCCAGCCGGCATGAAGAAGGCGGAGGTTGGCTGTTTGGGAGCCGACGCACCACAGGAAAGAGGCAGCTGCTTCTTTTCCTCCCCTAACTTCACGAGATGCCCCGCTGTCTTTCTTATGGTGTCTCCGAATAGAGGCCCTTTTCAGAGATGGGTGCATTGAGCAAAGGTGTCTTGTTTGTCTCCTTGATGGAAGTCATGGAGAGCCAGAGGTGTGTCTGCGTCATGACCAACACAGCCATCACTTGGCCGGTGCAGACTGACAACACTTGAGTGATGTGGAGAGCAGCGCTGGTGAAACATGCCTCCTCTTCAATGCCAGTTATCCAAGCAGGCCCAGTTATTCAAACTTAATGGGCGCTCTGCCTTCTCTCTGATCGGAGCGGCTAATCGTTGCGCACCTCGAACCCATGACGCTTCAATAGCCCACGGGCGAGGGATTCGACTGGGAGTCCCTCAAGTGAGTAGGCCTGAAGAGAGAGATCCAGAGAGGATGAGTTTTAATAAGGTTGCGTTTATGGCCATGGTGTTCAACTGCACCGATGGAGCAGAAATCACATTAGATAGATGTGATAGTCGCAGCAGCAGATAAATATTTGTGTGTGAGAGATTTTAGTGCTGTAGATCTATGGGGAGTTTTGAGAGAAGGGGTTCAATCCTCCCAGGCCTGGTGTAGGATCGTTCAGGGCCAAAGTAGTGGGATGGGGTGGTGGTTTTGGGGGATAGTATATAGGCCCCGGGGTTGGTCCATTACTATTTCACTGTTTTTTTGTGACCAAAATGTGCAATCCGCATTCCGACCTGTGAAAGGCAGCAATGGGCAACACATCGTCTCGTCTGCCGGAAATTCGCAAAGTAGTAAACGGAAGTGAACCGTGACCAATAACAGTTACAACGTTTGCGTTTTATTTAGACGTAAATTAAAACCCCGGAACTCAAAATGTCACATACTTCCTCCATGTAGTGTTTAATTCGCGTTGGAGACAAGACTTAGTTGGTGGATGTTATCTAGGTAATGCTAACTCGCGTTGGAGACAAGACTTGGTTGATAGATGTTATCTAGGTAATGCTAAATAGCTAGCCGCTAAGAATGGCTAACTGTAACGTAATGGTTTCTCACACTCAAATAGCCTCCATAATGGAGGTGTTAGCGAATACAGCCGTGGAAGAGATCTGTAAACTCGTAGACGACGACTATGCAGTGTTTCGTTTGGAAATTTCTCAAAGACAGAAAGAAAACAGGGGATTGCGGAGGAAACTACAGCTACTGGAACTGAAGGTATCACGGGAGCGCGCACTCGCCAGTAGTGTCAAGATCCTCGACCGATACAGAGGAATGGCAAGAGGTACATTTTGCAGAAGGCCCGTTCCCCTCTGCGCATGTGTTAAGCACATATTGTATGGTTAACCAGAGTTGGGTCTTGGTCAGTTTTTGGATTGTATGCAATAATTCCCCTGATTACTTAGCAGTCTTGCACAAAGACACTATCATATTCTTGACTTACTACATTTCCTATTACTTACTAATTGAAAACAATCTATTTATGAATAGTTGTGTGATATGTTACCTTATATCCTTGCCAATTGAAGACGGTGTCAAATACTTTACTTGACAATATAGTGATGAGCATTGACAACACAGTACCTAACCTAACCACCTATTTTCCCCCAACCACTCTCTCAGGTGAAGGACATCTCACAGGAGGCCACAGAGGTTTTGTGAAGCCAGCAGGACACAATACATGGAGAGATGACCAACCAATCACGGTTGTTGAGGGAAGTGGAACCTCATCCCAGCATGTTATGGTGATAGAGGTTAGTGTCATAGTGTATCATATGAATTACAGTACATCTAATGTGGCTTGTTTATTTCAGGAAGTCTCCCCTCAGCTATTTCCTTGCTTACTTGTACATCCTTGTGTATCTGCCATAGTGGAACTTGTGAGACTTCCATACAACATTGTTATCCAATTCAACTCATGTACTGATAATAACCTCTCTTCTTGTGTCAGTCTGCAGATGCAGAGGCTGCAGGTCCTGGGGTCAAGCAGGAGACGTCTGCAGGAGAGGAGGACCCAAGGTACTGCAGAGATATCCAGACTGGAGTGCCCCCTGTATCCACAGAAGACCCCGTCACCACCCCAGCACTGCCCAGAACTCGACACAGCATCACGGAGGTCAGTGGAACGCTGAACGCCGTCCTCAAGACAGAGACTATAACGGGGCTGAGGCAACTGGGCTATCCTCCCTTCTCAGAGTATTTACTTTACAGTAGCCCGAGCGCGGTTCTGTCCCATTGGGATTTAGGTGACTCGTTACTGATTGTAAATGATCCGTCCTGTTGATGTGCTACAAAGACCGAGATGATACATGGTGACCTGCCTGTGGGTTTAGATACACAGACTAATCCAATGAGAGGGGACTGGAACTGGTACAGTACTAGTGTATATTCTGAAGGGTGCCTAGATAAGAAAGGAGAGGGCCTGGTTGTCGATAAGGTGACTGTGAAAGTGGAGGGCCACGCTCCTCGGACATGGAATGCAGAGTTTAATTTAGGACACTCACAGGTCAACACCAGGGACTTCTGGGATTACAGGGAAAGCTTAGAGACAAATACAAATGTCACTTTACACATGCTTAGGGATCGCGACACAGTGTCCATGACTATGGCACCTTCCGATTCACACGGCTATATGATGTTCAGAAATGCCTATTTCATTACTTCCATTCAACTACTTAATTTTGTTCCTCAAAACACTTTTTATGAGAAAAGCATTGTACACTGAATAAAAATATAAACGCAACATGCAGTCAGGTCCAGACCCTGGTGAGGACGACGAGCACGCAGATGAGCTTCCCGGAGACAGTTTGTGCAGAAATTCTTCAGTTGTGCAAACCCAAAGTTTCATTAGCTGTCCGGTTGGCTGGTCTTAGATGGTGCTGAAGGTGAAGAAGCCGGATGTGGAGGTCCTGGGCTGGCATGGTTACATGTGGTCTGCGGTTATGATGCCGGTTGGACGTACTGCCAAATTCTCTAAAGTGACGTTGGTGGCTTATGGTAGAGAAATTAACATTCAATTATCTGGGAACAGCTCTGGTGGACATGCTTGCAGTCAGCATGCCAATTGCATGCTCCCACAAAACGTGTGGCATTGTGTTGTCTGACAACTGCACATTTTAGAGTGGCCTTTTATTGTCACCAGCACAAGGTGCACCTATGCGATATGCCACACCTGTCAGTTGGTTGGATTATCTTGGCAAAGGAGAAATGCTCACTAACAGGGATGAAAACAAATTTGTGCTCAAAATATTTGGGAAATAAGCTGTTTGTGCGTATCGGGGATCCTTTATTTCAGCTCATGAAAAATGGGACCAACACGTTACATGTTGCTTTTATATTTTTGTACAGTGTAGTTTATCATGCACATATTTAGTTGAGACTTACTTTTGGCCATGCAGTGTATGTGGACACCTGCTCGTCGAACATCTCATTCCACAATCATGGGCATTAATATGGAGTTAGTCCCCACTTTGCTGTTCTTCATCTTCCGCTATTCTGGGAAGGCTTTCCACTAGATGTTAGAACATTGCTGCAGGGACTTGCTTCCATTCAGCCACGAGCGTTAGTGAGGTCTTGCACTGATGTTGGTGCGATTAGGCCTGACTTGCATTCGGCATTCCAATTAATCCCACAGGTGTTCAATGAGGTTGAGGTCAGGGCTCTGTGCAGGCCAGTCAAGTTCTTCCACACCAATCTCGACAAACCATTTCTGTATGGATCTCGTTTTGTGCACTGGGGCATTGTCATGCTGAAACAGGAAAAGTCCTTCCCCAAACTGTTGCCACAAAGTTGGAAGCAAAGAATGTCTATGCTGTAGGGTTTAGATTTCCCTTCACTGGAACTAAGGGGCCTAGCCTGAACCATGAAAAACTGCCCCAGCCCATTTCCGCTGCTCCAGAGTCCAATGGCTGCGAGCTTTACACCACTCCAGCCAACGCTTGGCATTGCACATAGTGATCTGAGGCTTGTGTGCGGCTGCTCAGCCATGGAACCCAACCATTGAAGGTCCCCAAGAACAGGCCTGAATGCCAAGCGTCACGTCTGGAGGAAACTTGGCAAACTTTGACTGCGTAAAGGGTCTGAATACTTAAGTAAATGTGATATTTCCAAGAAAAAAAAATAATAAACCAAAATCTGTTTAATTTATATTTTTATATATACATATACAGTGGGGAGAACAAGTATTTGATACACTGCCGATTTTGCAGGTTTTCCTACTTACAAAGCATGTAGAGAGGTCTGTCATTTGTATCATAGGTACACTTTAACTGTGAGAGACGGAATCTAAAACGAAAATCACATTGTATGATTTTTAAGTAATTAATTTGCATTTGCAATGATTATATCATTCTGTAACTACAGTATAGGACTCAAATGTAGTGAGGATGGGTAAACACTCTGAGTGTATGTCTGTGTGATCTGTATCACCTGTCTCTTCCAAGAGGAGGAGGGTCCAGAGGTGCTGCTGGTGAAGGAGGAGGGTCTGGGGAACCCTGAGGGGCCCATGGACATGGAGGACAACCAGACTACACCTCCTACTGAACTCACAGAGGAACCAGCTGAGCAGCACAGGACCACACACAGTCTCAATGAGGTGAGCCCAATGTAAACTACTGTGGTATTAGGGGCCGTATCCACAAAGCCTCTCTGAGTAGGAGTGCTGATCTAGGATCAGTTTTGCCTTTTAGATCATAATGAATAAGACTATATAGCGATCAGCACTTTTACTCGGAGACTCTTCATGGATACGGGCCCAGGTCTTGGTACATTTTGTATTAAGTGTGGGACCATGCCTTTATCAAACCATTAAAGTGTCAAGTGTCAATCAAATCAACGAACGTGTGCATAGTATCAAATAACATGTTTGCATAGTACTCATAGCAATACATCAGAAGATGCTCCATAGCAGGGTGCTCATATCATATTTCTTGATCCAACATCCTCTCACTGTGTATCTCTTACAGTCAGTAGACATGGAGGATGGGAAGCCTGATCTGCTGCTAGTCAAAGAGGAGATGATAGAAGATGAACCAGAGAGCATTGACCTGCTGAGTGGTCTAAAGATGGGGGAGCAAGGTAAGAGAGAAATACATATAGCCTCCATACAGTAATAGATCTTCAATGGGACTAGTAATACATATAGCCTACATACAGTAATAGATCTTCAATGGGAATAGTAATACATATAGCCTCCATACAGTAATAGATCTTCAATGGGACTAGTAATACATATATCCTCCATACAGTAATAGATCTTCAATGGGAATAGTAATACATATAGCCTCCATACAGTAATACATCTTCAATGGGAATAGTGATATTCCTGGCTTTTGTTTTTTCTTCATTCATAAAATTAAAACATTACAACTTGTGTTTACATACAAAAACACACATAATGTATGAACTTCACCAGGTAATAGACAAAAAAATAACTCAATATGGAGAGTTCTCTGCCATGTTTGGAAAGTCTATTTTGTAACCTCTTCCTGCAGGTGGCTGGCTAGAGGCTAATAGAGGAGACTGGGCGACCATCTTGGATTCCCAGACGGATGCAACCAAGGCACCAGGGGACATCATCACTGAGCAGGCCACAACCAGAGGTGACTTGGTGGAGGTCAGTGGATGGGAAAGTGTCCTCAACTCAAGTTAGTCGCCGCTCTAGCGACTCCTGTGGCAGGCTGGGATCAATGCATGTTGATATGGTCGCCAGGTGTATGGTGTTTCCTCCAATACATTGGTGCTTCTGGGTTAAGCAAGCATTGTGTCAAGAAGCAGTGCGGCTTGGTGGGGTCGTGTTTTGGAGGACGCACAGCTCTTGACCTTCGCCAGATATGGGACAAGACTGTAACTACCAATTTGGATATCACAAAGAAGAACAAAATATATATATAAAAAAAGGTAAAACTCTGGGCTGGGGAACAACACTGTTAACCACAACCAGAAACAGACAGTCAACAACATTTCTGGCTGAGACCAGGGCGAGGTGTAGATTTGGTCTACGGGGATGGAAAGAACAGACACAGACTTTTGGCTAGTGATGCTCCTATAGTTGTGATTCACAGAGACTGATGGCGCATCAGGTTAACCCCCTAACAGGTGCTGCCTTTAGCCTGCGTTCTATTAGCCTGATGATTAGCCTGATCTATTGGCCTGATGATTTTGATTCTTTGTCATTCGCTACATACTTTAGTCTGAGACTGCCATAGTTGAAGTCGTTTGTGGTGACGAGGGGCATTGTACAACACAAAGTCATCGGCGATTTTATCGACTCTAACCAATCAAAGTATTTTGTATTTGTATTTATGAAGGAAATCGTTGTGAAATCTGTTTCCGCTCAAGTCGGCTACGCAATGCAATGCTCTTTCTATTGGCTGGCTGGCTAGCTAGCAAACATAGCTGCACACAATAATACCAAACACAATATCAGTATGTAAAGTAGCTAGTTAGCTGTAAAATCACCGAAACAAACTGCAGTATCAATCTCACCATGTTCAACCTGCTGATTAATGTGCCTCTGAGTGGATTACTGTGCGCCTCCCATAGTCTGTTCTTGACTTGGGGATTGTGACGAGACCTGGTGCCATGTCTGTTTGCTATTGTCCGAGCTGTTTGTCCGAGCTGTTTGCTATTGGTTGAAACAGACAGCTCGGTGCGTCAACACTTCTTACACAAACAAGTAGTGATGAAGTCAATCCCTGCTCTACTTTGAGCCATGAGAAATTGACATGCATGCATGCATGTATTAATGTTAGCTCTCCATGTACATTTAAGGGCCAGCCGTGCTGCCCTTTTGTGAGCCAATTGTAATTTTCCTATTTGTGGCACCTGGAACGTAGTCCAGGTGTGACAACTATGGCCTGTAGGACCTGCCTTGTTGATAGTGTTGTTAAGAAGGCAGAGCAATGCTTTATTATGGACAGACTTCTCCCCATCTTAGCTACTGTTGCATCAACATGTTTTGACCATGCCAGTTTACAATCCAGGTTTACTCCAAGCAGTTTATTCACCTCAACTTTCCACATTATTTATTACAATATTTAGTTGAAGTTTAGAGTATCAAAGCCAATGAATAATTGTCAAACCTCCGCTTTACCCACGTGTGTTCTGGCTCTGGATTACTTAATTGGCAAAGTGGTCAAACAACGAACAAACAGTGAGCCATCGTATTCATGCATCAAAATCCAAAAACTAATAATAAAAAAGCATTGCAAGTTTGAATGTTGTATAGATAGTGTGGGAGAGGTGGAAAAATTATTGTTATCGATCATTAATGACAAACCTCCTGGCATTGACAACTTAGATGTAAAGCTACTGAGGATGGTGGGAGTGGCTATTGAGTCAGCTATCTGTCATATCTTTAAGCCTAGAGGAAAGTCTTTGTCCTCAGGCCTAGAGGGAAGCCAAAGTAATTCCGCTACCCAAGAGTGGTAAAGCGGCCTTTACTGGTTCTAACAGCAGACCTATAAGCTTTCTGCCAGCTCTTAGAAAACTGTTGGAAGACATGTTTGACCAAATACAATGCTATTTAGCTTTAAAAATATTAAAAATAGACTTTCAGCATGCTTATAGAGGAGAGCACTCAACATGTACTGCACTGACACAAATGATGATTGGTTAAAAGAAATTCATAATAATACGATTGTGGGAACTGTACTGTTAGATTTCAGTGCAGCCTTTGATATTATTGACCAAAAGCTGTTGTTGAAAAATGTATGTGTTATGGCTTTTCAACCACTACCATATTGTGGATTCAAAGCTATCTATCTAATAGAAATCAAAGGTTTTTCTTTAATGAAAGCTTCTCTAATGTCAAACATGTAAAGTGTGGTGTACCGCAGGTCAGCTCTCTAGGCCCTCTACTCTTTTTTATTTTTACCAATGATCTGCCACTGGCATTAAACAAAGCATGTGTGTCCATGTATTCTGATGATTCAACCAGCAACCACAGCTAATGAAACCCATAACAAAGAGATGCAGTTTGTTTTGGATGGGTGGCCAGTAATAAACTGATCCTGAACATCTCTAAAACTAAGAGCATTGTATTTGGTACAAATCATTCCATAAGTTATAGTCCTCAGCTGAATCTGGTACTGACTTGTATGGCTGTTGAACAAGTTCAGGAGACTAAATTACTTGGCACCACCTTAGATTTGTAAACTGTCATGATTCAATGGTTGTAAAGATGGGGAGAGGTCTGTCTGTAATAAAGAGATTCTCTGCTTTTTTGACACAATTCAAAAAGCAAGTCCTGCAGGCTCTAGTTTTGTCTTATCTTGATTATTGTCCAGTTGTGTGGTCTTGTCCTGCAAGGATAGACCTAGTTCAGCTGCAGCTGGCCCAGAACAGAGCGGCACTTCTTGCTCTTCATTGTAATCAGAGGACTGATATAACTACTATGCATGTCAGTGGAGGAGAGACTTGACTGCATCGGTTTTTGTTTATGAGAAACAATGTGTTAAATCCCAAATAGTTTGCATAGTCAACTTACACACAGCTCTGACACACACACTTACCACACCAGACATGCCAAAAGGGGCTTTTTACAGTCCCCAAATCCAGAACAAATTCAAGAAAGTGTACAGTATTATATAGAGCCATTATTGCATGGAACTCCGTTCCATCTCATATTGCTCAAGTGAACAGCAAACCTGGTTTCAAAAAACCGATAAAGCAACACCTCGTGGCACAACGCCTCTCCCGTATTTGACCTAGATAGTTTGTGTTTCTGTATTGATATGTAGGGTTATATGTGCCTTTTGTTTAAAAAATATATATATTTTTTTTGTCATTTTTACATGTTTTGTGTGGACCCCAGGAAGAGTAGCTGCTGCTTTTGCAACAGCTAATGGGGATCCTAATAAAATACCAAATACCAAATCAACACATAATAAACTCCATATTGTTAGGTACTTGAATCACAGTGTTAAAGATGGGCTTGACTGTGGTTAGCATATTATATGTCATGTTTCTGTGTGTACAGCAAGGAGTTTGTTATACGTCTTTATATGCTCTTCTGTTCAATGTGTGTTTACAGTCTGCAGTCCATGAGGACCTGCTGATGTCCGGTGTTGCTGGAAGGAGAGACTGGATATCTGAGGTGGCTGGTCACAAACCCTGGCCGCGGATCAGGACACTGGATCAGGAGCCGTCACGGTTCCTTCTTGAATCGGAACCAGGTCCCAACCGCGAGGGACAGAGACTCCACCATCACACAGAACACAACCAGTGGACAGGTGGACTGAACAACCTCAATCCTGGTGGTCATCAGAGAGACAGAGGCTCCAGTCAGCAGCCCAGACCCTTCTCTTCACAGTCTCAGTGCAGGGATGAAGCAGGACCTGGGCCTGATAGAGATGGACCCTCCTGTTCCTATGAAACAAACACCACTGTATCCATGATGAACAGAGCAGGCTACCCTGGGCTTCAGCCTTCACAGAGAGTGGTGGGAGAACCCCCTGGTGGTAGTCTATCAGCAAGTCTGTCTTCTCCTTCAGGGTCTCGTCTAATGCCTGGTGACTGGGTTCATAGACAGCCTGGACCTGGGTCTAGCCTTCCTGGTGATGGTTACCCCACAAATACAGACAGGGTCAGGACGGGCGTACCTCACAAGAGGTACCTAGCCTATAACACGGCACACAATCCCAACAACACCCAAACAATGGCTAGAGGTCAAGGAGGGAGCTCAAAGACTAACCACCTGAGGACGGTGGCTCCTGCTTCTATCTCCTCTGGTGTTATTGGGTCACAACGTGAGAGGCCGAGCATTAGTACCGACGCCGACAAGCCCTACTCCTGCCCCACGTGTGGGAAGTGCTTCGCTAGGGCAAACTATTTGAAGGAGCACCAGACCGTTCACACCAAGGAGAAGCCCTTCAAGTGCAAACTATGTTACAAGAGCTTCTCCTTCCTGACTAACCTTACCAGACATAAGAGTGTCCACAACGGGAAAAATTTGTAGCAGTGTGGTTTGAGATGTACACAGGGGATGTCTGGGAATTATTCTTCACCTGACATATTATAGTTATCATGTGAAGTGTCTTGGGATAAGAAGGTAATTAACCACATACCCCTCATTAACCCTTTATTAACATGTCATGTTCTGGAGCAACGTGTTGAAGGTGCCTGAAGTCAACTCTGAAAGACTAGCAGGAAGTGTTAGTTGCATGCATGAGAGGACCAATGGGCAGGCTCGGGTGGAGATCGTTGATGTCACTCGCTCTCGGAGTTGGAGACGAGGGCCAGCTGAGGGGGACCTATTGGATTGGTGCTCACCCCTGCCCCTCCGTGTCCAGCGTCTCTGTTCTTAGGGGGACGGTCCAGCCTCTTGGAGTTCTTCTTGGAACATAGGACATATCCAGGCTGTTTCACATCCGGCCGTGATTGGGAGTCCCATAGGGCGGCGCACAATTGGCCCAGCGTTGGCTGGGGTAGGCCGTCATTGTAAATAAGAATTTGTTCTTAACTGACTTGCCTAGTTCAATAAATTATCATTTTAAAAATATGAAACATGTAAATACCTGTTTTTAGTGACTGTAAACTTAGGCTAGAACAAGGACAGTTACATATTTACCTTAGTGAGGTGATGTAGATGGAATAGTCATTCTACTCTATTCTTGCTAACACACTGTTTGTTCTAAACAAATCTGCTCTCAGCTTCAAAGTGGTGGAAAAAGTACCCACAAATCATACTTGACTAAAAGTAAAGATACCTTAATAGAAAATGACTCAAGTAAAAGGTACACAGTTAAATTCTACTTGAGTGAAAGTATAAAGGTATTCGGTTTAAAATATACTAAAGTATAAATCATTTATAATTCCTTATATTAAGCTAAACAGATGGCACAATTTTCTTGCTTTTTTAATTTACGGAAAGCCACGGGAACACTAGTTTACAAACAAACCATGTGTGTTTAGTGAGTCCGCCAGATCAGAGGCAGTAGGGATGTTCAGTTGATAAGTGCGTGAATTTGACCGACTATGTTCCTGTCCTGCTAAGCATTCAAAAGGTAACGAGTACTTTTGGGTGTCAAGGAAAATGTATGGAGTAAAAAGTGCCTTTGTTGCATTTAATCACAATTTTATTTCAGTGGGCTATCTCTTTGAAATAACTTCTCAGCCTATTCACAATAATATTGGGCTGAATGCTGATAGGGGAAACTTGCTGAATGATCAGAGAAAGGATAGTCAAAGCTTATTTTTTTGGACTATTTACAGAAAAATAAGTCCTGGATGCTTTGCTGGCAATCGACAACAAGAAATCCACAGGGGCCAACCAATTGGATCCAGGTCGACTTAGGTTTGCAGCACCCATCATTGTTGGCTCGATAACCCACCGTTTTTATTTATCGTTTATCAGGAAATATTACACAATTATGGAAATCAGCTCTTGTGCTGCCTCTCCATAAGGCCAGGATAGTAGTTATCTTAATATCACCCCATTTCAAGCTTCTTGAATCGTTGGTAAATATACAACTTTGCTATTTTCTATCTGAGAAATGTATTTTGAATGTAAACCAATCAGGTTTTAGGCCTGTGCAGAGCACTATTACAGCAACCACTTTAGTTATGGATCTTGTCAATGCTTTAGACACAAATTAATGTGTTGCTTTGTGGACCTGTCAAACGCTTTTGATACTGTTGATCATGTCATTTTATTTAATAAGTTGTCATCGATGGGCCTGATTTCTGACTCCTGGTTATCTTAGTGACAGAACTCAGGCCATCGTGATTGATGGGGTTAAGTCTGAATTTCTTGAGGTACATAAGGTGTACCACAGGAGTCGATTTTGGGACCTGTATTCTTCACTATTTATATAAACACCATTGGTTAATCTGTTTAAAAATGGTCAACTTCATCTACATGCAGATGATACTGTTTATGCTATTGCCCCAACTGTCGATCTGGCTGTGTCAAAACTACGGTCAAACTTTATAGCTATGCAGGAATCCCTTGCTGATTTAAAATATGTGCTTAAAATGGGCAAATTCAGTGCATTTGGAAAGTATTCAGACCCTTTGACTTTTTCCACATTTTGTTACGTTACAGCCTTATTCTAAAATGGATTAAATAAAACAAATTCCTCAGCAATCTACACACAATACCCAATAATGACGAAGCGAAAACAGGTATTTGGACATTTTTGCTAATTTATTACAAATAAAAAACAACTTATTTACATAAGTATTCCTATGGGACTAGAAATTGAGCTCAGATAAATCCTGTATTAATTGATCATCCTTGATGTTTCTACAAAGGCACCTAAAGACTCTCAGACCATGAGAAACAAAATGGTCTCTGGTCTGATGAAACCAAGATAGAACTCTTTAGCCTGAATACCAAGTGTCACATCTGGAGGAAACTTCACCTACAGTGAAGAGTGGTGGCAGCAGCAGTATGTTTTTCAACGGCAGGGACTGGGAGACTAGTCAGGATCGAGGTAAAGATGAACGAAGCAAAGTACGGTGAAATCCTTGATGAAATCCTGCTCCAGATGGCTCAGGACCTCAGACTGGGGTGAAGATTCACCTTCCAACAGGACAATGACCCTAAGCACAGAGCCAAGACAATGACCAAAGGCTCGTATTTTTGTGTGTTTATAATATTATAATTAAGTCTATGATTTAATATTTGATAGAGCAGTCTGACCGAGCAGTGGTAGGCAGCAGCAGGCTCGTAAGCATTCATTCCAACAGCACTTTACTCGGTTTGCCAACGGCTCTTAGCAATGCTTGAAGCACAGCGCTGTTTATGACTTCAAGCCTATCAACTCCAGAGATTAGGCTGACAATACTAAAGTGCTTATAGGAACATCCATTCATATCCAAGGTATGTGAAATACAAATGGTATAGAGCGAAATAGTTGACGCGTCATAATGCCGATAATAATGACAACCTAAAACTTCTTAACTGGGAATATTGAAGACTCATGTTAAAAGGAACCACCAGCTTTCATATGTTCTCTTGTTCTGAGCAAGGAACTTAAACGTTAGCTTTTTTTACATGGCACATATTGCACTTTTATTTTTGTTCACTATATTTTAAGGCAGACTGACAAACCTTAGTTGATTTCCAAACTGTATCAAGGGTTGATATTGGCTTTTCCCGATGACACAAAATATGTAAACAACACAATGTCACAATGATGGCAGAAATGTCAAGTTATACATAACTTGATTTGATTTATTAGAAGTTTAAAGGTATACTGCAACTTTTATGGTGTCTGGATGCCTTATATGGAAAACTGCACAATAAAAGGAGTCTGTATTGAAAACATGCCCAAGTCAGGGGAGATACATAATTACGCAATCCCTAGATGCTGGGCTGCTCAGTCCTGGCCCTGGGGGTCTGCCTTACTGTTGTTAGTCACTCTGGCATTTGCCTAACACACCTGAAACCAATAATGAATGTTTCACTAAGATCCTAAAGCTGAGTGGGGTGTGTTGGGTTCTGGACCCTTAGGGGCAGGATGGGGAGATCCAGTCTTATTGTGTGCAAGTAAAGAGAGGTCTACAGTACTATTATGCCTATGATATGAATTACAGTGACCTCCATAATTATTTTGACAGTGAAGCATTTTTTCTTCTTTTGGCTCTGTACTCAGTGTGGATTTGAAATCAAACAATGATTGATCAAGTCAAAGTGCAGACTGTCAGCTTTAATTTGAGTGTATTTTCATTCATACTGGGTAAACCATTTAGAAATTACAGCACTTTTTCTACATAGTCGATTCATTCAGGATTATCCGTAATCATGGTCACATTCATATAGAAGTGTTTAGAAACAGTCTATTCTTATTTACAATAAGTGGCACCAAAAGGGTCAAATTAGATTGTGTAGGAATGTAGCAATTTTGGGGTAATACCTTACTGAGGTGATGTAGATGGAATTGTATTGTATTTGATTCTACTCTGTTCTTGCTATCACACTTATTTCTAAACAAGTCTGCTCTCAGATTTAAAAAAAAAAAATACTGACTGATAGTACCGTATTTAAAAAAAAAACAGCGCACATAGGTTGTGGTTAAATAAAAAACTATGACTCCACCCAATAACATCCTTTCTCTTCAGTGTTAACGGAAATGAAAAGTGACCTAGAACAATTACCACGTTAGCGTTATTTAGACGTTTATTAAAACCCTGGAACTCAAACTATGACTAATTTAACTGCACAGCATCACATACTTACAAGGTAGTGTTTAATTCGCGTTGAAGACAGGGCATGTTTGATAGATGTTATCTAGGTAGCGCTAGCTAGTTGCTAACAATGGCTAACTGTATGGTTTTTCACACTCAAATAGCCTCCATTATGGAGGTGCTAGCGAATGCAGCCGTGGCAGACATCTGTAAACTCGTAGACGACGACTATGCAGTGTTTCGTTTGGAAATTTCTCAAAGCCAGAAAGAAAACAGGGCATTGCGAAGGAAACTACAGCTATTCGAACTGAAGATGGCACGGGAGCGCGTCCTCACCAGTCGTCCCAGTAGTGTCAAGATCCTTGACCGATACAGAGGAATAGCAAGAGGTACATTTAGCAGAAGGCCGAGGCTGAGCGGCCTGTGGCTGTTCATATATAGCTAAGTGCCTGTCACCCCTTCTGCACATGTGTTCTGATGTGTTACCCAGAATTGGGTCATGGTCAGTTTTTGGATAATATTCAATAATTCCCCTAATTACTTAGCTATATTGCACAATGACACTATCATATTCTAACCATGTTCTTGATTGACTGCATGTCCTATGATTTACTCAGTAAAAACAATGTGATGCCCGGAACATAATCAATCAGTCTGTAAATAGTATATCAAGAAGTTATGCAAATTGTTACCTTTACATCCTTGTCAATTCTATACTTTTTTCCAACTGTCAATAGTGTACAGTATAGCTTTGAGCATTCACAGTAGCTAACATAAACACCTCTTTTACCCCAATTACTCTCTCGGGTGAAGGACAGCTCACTGGAGGCAATAGGAGCTTTGTGAAGCCAGTGGGACACAATACATGGAGAGATGACCAACCAGATACTGTTGATGAGGGGAATGGAGAGTCAACCCAGCATGTTATCGTGATAGAGGTTAGTGTAATAGTGTTACATTACAGTACATCAAATGTGACCAGTTTATTTCAGAAAGGCTCCCCTCCGCTATTAATTTGCTTAAATCCTAATTGATCTGCCGTAGGGGAGCTTGTGAGACTTCCCTACAACATTGTTATCCAATGCTTGTGTCAGTCTGCAGATGCAGAGGCTGCAGGTCTTGGGGTCAAGCAGCACAGGTCTGAAGGAGAGGAGGGCCCGAGGCAAAGCGGAGACATCCAGACTGGAGTGGCTGGAGCGCCCTATGAAGCCATGGAGGACCCCACTACCTCTGCACCCCAGACAAGGACCCGACGTAGCGTCACGGAGGTCAGTGGAAGACCCGACTCCGACCTCAAGTCAGAGACAGACACCAAGACTTTAACTTTAACACACAGGCTCTTACACACAGGATCAAACCCCAGATCAGACCCAGAGAGACTAGTGCTGGGAAGACTGGTCTGTCCTCCTGCTCCTGGCTCAGAGTATTTACCGATATTTCACCAGAGCCAGAGGATGGTTCATTCCGGTGGGGATGGCTATGGTGACGCGTTAGACGCTGGCGGTGATGAGCCATCTTGCTCTTACACTACAGAGATGGACCCTGGCAACATGCCCTTGGGTTTAGAGACACAGACTGATCTGTCTAAAGTGGACTGGAACCGGTACAGTAGTAGTCTATACGCTGAAGGGTCCCTAGATAAGAAAGGGGAGGTTATAGTCGTAGATGAGGTGACTGTGAAAGTGGAGAGCGACGTTCCTCTGACATGGGATGCAGATGAGACTCACGTAGGGGAAGGACACTCTCAGGGCAACACCAGTGACTTTTTAGACTACAGGGAAAGCATAGAGACAAATGTAAATGTTGCGACCCACTCCCCTTTGCACGTGTTCAGGGATCTTGACCCAGTGTCCACATCAATGGCACCTTCCGATTCACACGGCCGCGTCCTTTTCAGTCCGGTATTGAATTCAAACGACAGGGCTAGAGCCCAGTCTCAGGGAGGGGGAGCCACATCAGGTGGTAGTAAAGATAAATGGTTCTTCTGCATGTTCTGTAACAAAGGCTTCAGCTGCCCACAGAAGGTGGAGATCCACCAGAGGGTCCACACAGGTGTGAAACCCTTCAGCTGTACCCAGTGTCATATGCGCTTTGCTCAGGCTCGTGACCTGAAGAGGCACCAGAGGGTCCACACAGGGGTGAAACCCTACAGCTGTCCCCAGTGTGAGAAGAGGTTCTCCCGCCAGGACCATCTGAAAATGCACCTGAAGGTCCATACAGGAGAGAGGCCGTTCGCCTGTACGCACTGCGGGAAGAGGTTCTCAGAGAGGAGATACCTCAAGATACACCAGCAGAAAAACCATTCCACTCTATAACATAGAAATGAACCATTCCACTGGATAGCTTATAGAACAAAACCCTGCATTAAAGACAAAGATGGTTTTTGTATTGTTGTTAGCAGAAAAGATCCACAGATGCATTTGGAATAACGAGAGTTAAGCCCAATTCAGATACAACAGCTGTCATGAGACAAGATAAGACACGTTTTAGAATGTTATGTTGTACAACAGCTGACCAAAGACGGGGTATTCAGATCAAGAAGACGAGACGTGCAGTTGAGACCATTTCCACGTGGCAGCATCATTTTGTGGGGGTGCTTTGCTGCAGGAGGGACTGGTGCACTTCACAAAATAGATGGCATCATGAGGATGGAAAATTGTGGATATATTGAAGCAACATCTCAAGACATCAGTCAGGAAGTTAATGCTTGATCACAAATGGGTCTTCCAAATGGACAATGACCCCAAGCATGCTTCCAAAGTTGTGGCAAAATGGCTTTAGGACAACAGAGTCAAGGTATTGGAGTGGCCATCACAAAGCCCTGACCTCAACCCTATAGAAAATTTGTGAGCAGAACTGAAAGTGTGTGCGAGCAAGGAGGCCTACAAACCTGACTCAGTTTACACCAGCTCTGTCAGGAGGAATGGCCCAAAAATCACCCAATTTATTGTGGGAAGCTTGTGGAAGGCTACCTGAAACGTTTGACCCAGGTTAAACCATTTAAAGGCAATGCAACCAAATACTAATTGAGTGTATGTAAACTTCTGACCCACTGGGAATGTGATGAAAGAAATAAAAGCTGAAATAAATATTTCCCTCTACTATTATTCTGACATTTCACATTCTTAAAATAAAGTGATCCTAACTGACCTCTTTTTTACTAGGTTTAAATGGCAGGAATTGTGAAAAACTGAGTTTAAATGTATTTGGATAAGGTGTTTGTAAACCTCAGACTTCAACTGTACATGCACCAGAAACAGGGTACATTTTGGGCCTGATCCCGACTTAGGAATGTATGCCTTTCCGACGCACTTCTCAGTATTTGGTATTCAGACTTACCTTATTCAGTCGCATAATGCTCTCTGCAGGCGTGGCTACCTTGCACGCTCTGAATAAAATTTAATTCAACTGCTGAAAACCTTCCCACTTGCTGCCCAACAAATTTTCTCGTGGGAGTTTTCATTCAATGGTGTTTTCAAAACATTAATCTTACATGTCATTTATCAGACACTCTTACCCAGAGCGACTTACAGTGAGTAGTGAGTGCATACATTTTGATACTTTTTCTTACTGGTCCCCCACGGGAATCGAATTCACAACCCTGGCGTTGCAAGTGCCATGATCTACCAACTGAGCCACACAGGACTTTATTCCGCGTAAACCATCCATTTAAATACGGTGCACCTTTTGAATTATTATTATGTCGACAGACTCAATATAATATACAGAGAGAACGGGGTCAGAATATAGGGATCATTGAAAGAAAGCCATCTATGCCTATTCGTTTCTGTTTAAAAATACTCTTGTAGATTATTTAGGCACATTTTGGGTTAGGAAAGTATGTATAAATAAAAACTAAACGTTTTGGACAGCCTTTACGCGCAAAATATATTGATAAATAAAAAACGGTGGTTCGATTCATCCTGAAAGTTGTCATATTCAAGTTCAATCTATAAAATATTGGAAGGTGGGGAAAAAGTGGACAATAGGGATTGAACAGTAATCCTATAAATGTACCCAAATGTCTTACTAATCGTGGAGCTGTATGACAACAGTCCAGTCATCGTGAACCGTGCTCCAAGTTTAAACTGCTACGTGGGGCCTGAGTTCCATAATGATTCAATTAGGCTACATGTCCCAAATTATTGCACCACGTTAGGCTGTTATGAGCCGCTAATGCTAGCGACCCTCAGGAACAATTTATAAATCAAATCAACATTTATTTGTCACGTCCGCCGAATACAACAAGTGTGTGACAGATCTGAGAGGAAAGAAAGGTAAACAGAATGGAATGATGCAAAATACATGTATGTGGGTATTACTGACGTTGGCTCTCGATATTGACTAATATTTAACACGATAAAAATGGTAAAATAAAATGTAGAAAAGCCCGGGCATATAATCAAAATATTCTAAAGCACATCAACTCGGCAGGTTCAGCCCCACAGAAGCCTATAGTTTGGGTCTCCAAATTTCATCCACGCAAATTATGAGGGCACACAATTAAAATTCGGAATAACGGCAGAGCTATTTACATCTTATTTCACTGTGGAAAAGGGGCCGCATGTCATGTTGATATAATTTTCAGTTTGCTTCCATATGGCTGGTTTTACATTTGCCTCCAGGGATCCTAAGGGAAAAATAATCTAAAACAATTGCCATGTGTATTTACAATCCCCTTTTCCAAACGGATGGCTAATTTACATAGCTCTTATCAATTTATAAATCACAGTGCAGGGAGAATGCTGTGATTTCGATCAGTAAAAATAAAGTAGATCCTTTTTTCCACTTGGAATATGGCAGGTTGGCTCGACCTTGTGCATGGTTTCCTCGACCTTGTGCATGGTTTCCTCGACCTTGTGCATGGTTTCCTCGACCTTGTGCATGGTTTCCTTGTGCGTAAAGGTGTTGGAATTATGATGGGAATTAAGTCAAGGTTAGAATACGGCGTGTCTGGACACCGCTCCGCCACATCTTCATTTATTCTGTTCAACCTCAAACAAATAGTGGGTGAATAGTATGCTATTCAAATGCTTGTTCAAGGTCAGAATACGAATAGAGAGAAAAGCGCATAACTTCCATTTACGCACGCTTAAATCGCGGCCTTAGACACTTGTCAGCTAAACATCAGCAACATAGCTGATATGACCGTCATGTCTCATCTTATGTATGTGAACGGAGTTTATCAGATTTCATTGTTGAATATTCCTGTGTGGAATATTGCATCCAGACATTGTGAGATATGCAGTCTCTAATGAAAGTCTACACACCCCTTGCACAGTCTTCACATTTTGCTGCCTTCAAATTAAATCTAAAAAGGGATTAAATGAGTTTCTTTCCTACCTATCTACACAACCTACTCCACATTTTCAAAGTGAAAGAAAAATTATAGATCAAAAAATGTCTTGATTGCCTTCACAAACCAAAGTTTATTTTTATTTAACTAGGCAAGTCAGTTAAGAACAAATTCTTATTTTCAATGATGGCCTAGGAAAAGTGGGTTAACTGCCTGTTCAGGGGCAGAACAACAGATTTGTACCTTGTCAGCTGGGGGGTTTGAACTTGCAACCTTCGGGTTACTAGTCCAACACTCTAACCACTAGGCTACCCTGCCACCCCATACTTGGCATAAGCACTTTTGGCAGCCAGTACAGCTGTGAATAATTTTGAATAAGATTCTACCAACTTTGCACAACTCTTAGGGCAACACATATCCATTGTTTTTGTCAAAATTGCTCTAGCTCAGTAAATTTGGTTGGGAATCATTGATGGTGAGCAATATTCAAACCTTGTCTTTGTCTACTCAACACCTCTTGGAAAGCTATTCTGGTGTGTCTTTGGCATTACATGTGTGTAATTGTAATGCTGAAAAATAAAACACTATCCCAGCGTTTTTAGAAGACTGAGGGGAGATTTCCTTTAACTTTTTAGCTGGGCTTTACTCCTTTCATATTTATTTTGATCCTGACAAAGTCCCTGCCAGTGACACGCATACCCATAACATAACGCTGTCACACTATGATCTATAATCTTTCATTCACTTTGAAAATGTGAAGTAGCTTGTGTAGATCGCTAGGGAAAACGTTCAATTTAATACTGTGTGTATACACTGTGCAAGAGGTGTGGAGACTTTCAGCAGGCACTTTATATATAAGCCTAATAATACTGTTACCTATTGTGTTTGTACTGTGTAAGCTATATGATGTTCCCAAATGCCTATTTTCATTACTTCCGTTCAACTGCTTAACATTTTTTCTAAGACACTTTTAAAAATAAAGTTAATGCAGTTGATCAAGTTCATGCAGATTTTTGTATTTGTGGTTTTCATATGGTGTGTTTTAAAGATGCAATATGCAGAAATCACTCTGCCATTTCCTGGTTGCTAAAATTCTATTTTAAAAGCCTATTTTCAGTTTGTGACAAAACAAGCAGTCATTGTGTAGAGAATCATTGTACCATCTAAACCGCTGTGAAATATGTTTTACAAATGTTGTATTTTCAGCTGTTTAAAGCTAGTGTACAAAACCGAAAGTAAAAGACACAAAAATTAAACTTAAGAAGGGGAAGCATGGAACAGATCTACCACACATAGAACAGATCTACCACTTTTTAGACTTCTAGACAGACCTATAACTCACATTTCGATGGGTATTTGGTCAGGTTGCCCAAAATGTTACATATTGCAGCTTTAAAACTTGTTTATGTTTAATAGAACAAAAAGTCCTTTTTTGTTTTTAAGACTTTCATTGAGACTTTCTTTAGTTCACATCACATCTGATCTCACCCTGTTCTGCATACACACAACAGTGCTTTATAACCATTATAGACTTACTAAATATACCTACACAAACCCACACACTCATAAACACCTACTGTACAAGTCAAAACACACTGAACAAAAATATAATATAAAGTGTTGGTCCCATGTTTCATGAGCTGAAAAAAAATCCCAGATGTTTTCCATATGCACAAATTTGTTTACATCCCTGTTCGTGAACATTTCTCATTTGCCAAGATAATCCATCCACCTGAAAGGTGTGGCATACCAAGAAGGTGAATAAACAGCACGGTCATTACACAGGTGCACCTTGTGCTTGGGACAATAAAAGGCCACTATAAAATGTGCTGTTTTGTCACAACACAATGCGACAGATGACTCAAGTTTTGAGGGAGCGTGCAATTGGCATGCTGACTGCAGGAATGTCCACCATAGCTGTCCACCATAGCTGTTGCTAGAGAATCTAATGTTAATTTCTTTACCATAAACCGACTCCAACTTCGTTTTAGAGAACTTGGTAGTATGTCCAATTGGCCTTACAACTATAGACCACGTCAGCCCAGGAGTGTTTCTGTCTGTAATAAAGCACTTTTGTGGGGAAAAAACTCATTATGATTGGATGGGCCTGGCTGCCAAGTGGGTGGGCCTATGCCCTCCAAGGCCCACCCATGGCTCCACCCCTGTCCAGTCATTTGAAATCTGTAGATTGGGGCCTAATTAATTTATTTTATTTTATTGATTTCCTTAAATGAACTGTAGCTCTGTGAAATCTTTGAAAATGTTGCGTGTTGCGTTTATTTTTGTTTAGTATAGTTTAGCTGGGTTTGGCTGATGACCGACTTTTGAATTATAATAGGCAACTCATATTTACCAACAACATATTTATGTCCACCATGATGGGCTTAACAACAACAGTAATTCTGTATCTACAGTACAGGCCTCAAACGTAGTGGAGATGGGTAAACACTCCATGTTGAAAGTGTGTTTATTATCTGTGTGTACGTAAATGAGGGAGTGTATGTCTGTGTAATCTGTATCACCTGTCTCTTCCAGGAGGAGGAGGGTCCAGAGGTGCTGCTGGTGAAAGAGGAGGGGTGTGAGGAGGGTTTAGGGAAACCGGAGGGGACCATGTTCATGGAGGACAACCAGACTAAACCTCCTCCTGAATCCACAGAGGAACCAGCTGAGCAGCACAGGACCACACACAGTCTCATTGAGGTGAGCCCACTGTAAACTACTGTCTGTATGGTATTAGATCATGGTCTATATCCACAAAGCCTCAGAGTAGGAGTGCTGATTTAGGATCAGTTTTCCTTTTAGATAATAATGAATGACTATGCAGACATATGGGGACCTGATCTTCGATCAGCACTTCAACTCTAATACTCTTTGTGGATACAGGCCCAGGTCTTGATTAATTTTGTGTGGGACCATGCCTTTGAATTATCAAACCATTAAATAGTATGAAGTGATCAAATCAACTAACATGTTTGCATAGTACTCATAGCAATCCCTCATTGCCCAATCAGAAGATGCTCCATAGCAGGATGCTCATATCAGATTTCTTGATCCAACATCCTCTCACTCTGTATCTCTTACAGTCAGTAGACATGGAGGATGGGAAGCCTGATCTGCTGCTGGTAAAAGAGGAGACAATAGAAGACGGACCAGAGAGCATTGACCTGCTGACTGGATTAAAGATGGGGGAGCAAGGTAAGATAGAAATACATATAGCCTCCATACAGTAGTAGATCTTCAATGGGAATAGTAATACCTACAGCACATTGAAGTGATGTGCCTTTTTTTCTTCATTCAATACATCAAATGAAATCAATAGAACTTATGTTTGCATAGAAAAACAGACATTATAATGTCTGAACTTGACTCAAAAATGTTTTTAACGTTTATTTTCTAACCTCTTCATGCAGTTAGTTGGCTGGAGGCTAACAGAGAAGACTGGGCGACCATCTTGGATTACCAGACCGAGACGGGTGCAGCCAAGGGCCTAAGGGACAACATCACTGAGCAGATCAGGACCAGAGGTGACATAGTGGAGGTCAGTGGATGGGACAGCGTCCTCAACTCTGGGCTGGGGAACAACACTGTTAACCACAACCAGAAACAGACAGTTGAACCCAAAACAACATCTGAACATAGTCTCCATGACAACAGACTGGCTACGACCAGGGCGAGGCATAGCTTTGGTCTGCGGGGACGGGGAGGTGTCGGTATGCCACGGGAGAGAACACACACAGACTCGGCTAGTGATGCTCCGTCCTGCTCCTATAGTTGTGATTCAGAGAGACTGATGGCGCCTCAGGTTACCCCCCTAACAGATGCTGCCTTCAGCCTGCCTTCTATAGGATCTATAAACTGGAACATTGACCCTGTGACATCACAGACCCTCCCTGGCCTTCGTCCTCCTCACAATCTCCTTATGTTAAACCAAACCTCAGACAATGCCAGTTCATCAACACTAAATGGCTACACAAGACCATTGACAAATGACAGAATCAGTAAAGGTGGCAGCGCCATAGAGAAGCGCTTCACGTGTTCGTTCTGTGGGAAAGCCTTCAGTTTCCCCCAACAGGTGGAGATCCACCAGAGGATGCACACGGGGGAGAAACCATACGGCTGCCACCTGTGCCGGGCCACTTTCTCCCAATCGTCCAGCCTGAATAGGCACCAAAGAGTCCACACAGGGGAGAAACCCTTCAGCTGTACCCAGTGTAACATGCGCTTTGCCCATGCTGGCAACCTGAAGAGACACCAGAGGGTCCACACAGGGGAGAAACAATACAGCTGACCCCAGAGTGAGAAAAGATTCTCCTGCTAGAACCAGCTGAAGGTCCACACTGGAGAGAGGTGGTTCGCACTGCAGGAGGAGGTTCTCAGAAAGGAGCTACCTCAGGATACACCTGCAGAAAAAACATTCCACTCTATAACATAGAAAGTAACCATTCCACTTAAAAGCGTCTGCGGTTTTAGATTAAACCCTGCATTAAAGACAAACATGAATGGTCATTATTGTCAGCAGAAAATACATTTTTGATTTGACTTTTATTTAAACAGGGAGTTAACAATGAGACCAGGGTCTCTTTCACAAGGGAGCTCTGCATATACAATGAATAGGACAATGTAAAACAAAGAAATACAGCACAACACAAATATCCAAGATAAACAGTTACATTCCTCAGTAAGAATTGCACAAACGGCACCAGAACATCCAATTGTAATGTATTATGTAGTTGGTTCCAGCAATGAGGTGCATTATAACTAAAAGTGGATTTACCTAGTTTGGTGGAGACCCGAGGAACAAACAACAAAGTTAGGTAAGTTGGAAACTTGTGTAGTAAAGCTTTGTAAACAAAAAGGGACGTTAATGAGGACCAGCCAACATTTTTATGCAGTGGTGAGTGGTGAGTATTCACACCTCTTGACTTTTTCCCAATATTGTTGTGTTCCTGACTGAATTTAAAATTTCTTTTTTTTTTTCAAAAAATTAAAAGCAGTCAATAACTATTCAAGCCCTAAATACATTCAAGAGTAAAAATGAGCTTAACAAGTCACATAATAAGTTGCATGGACTCACTCTGTGTGGAACAATAGTGTTTAACATGATTTATGAATGAATACCCCCCCACAAACAATTATCTGTAAGAGTCCTGCATGTGAGCGATGAATTTCAACCACAAAGACCAGGGAGGTTTTCCAATGCCTCGTAAAGAAGGGCACCTGTTGGTAGATGGGTGAAAAAAAGCATACATTGAATATCCCTTTGAGCATGGTGAAGTTATTAAATTACACTTTGGATGGTGTATCAATACACTAAAGTAATACTGCAAGAAATGTAGCAACGCAATTAACTTTTTGTCCAGAATATAAAGTGTTATGTTTGGAGCAAAAACAATACAAGACATTACTGAGTACAACTCTCCACATTTTCAAGCATAGTGGTGGCTGCATCATGTCATGGGTATGCTTGTAATCGTTAAGGATTGCAGTGTTTTTTAGGATAAAAAAGAAACGGAATGGAGCTAAGCAAAATCCTAGCATAAAACCTGGTTCAGTCTGCTTTCCACCAGACACTGGGAGATGAATTCACCTTTGCAGGACAGTAACCTAAAACACAAGGCCAAATCTACACTATAGTTCCTTACCAAGAAGACAGTGCATTTTCCTGAGTGGCCGAGTTACAGTTTTGACCTACATCTACTTGAGAATCTATGGCAAGACCTGAAAAAGGTTATCTAGCATTGATTAACAAACAATTTGACCAAGCTTGATGCAGTTTACATGCAGGTTTAGAAAGCTCTTGGAGACTTACCCAGAAACATTCACAGGTTTAATCACTGCCAAAAGTGTTTCTACAAAGTATTGTCTTGGGTGTGAATACCTTTGTAAATAAGACAGTTCTGTACTTTATTTTCAATAAAAAATAAACATGTTTTCACTTTGTCATTATGGGGTATTGCGTGTGGATGGGTAAGCATTTATGTTTTATACATTTTGAATTCAGGTAGTAACACAACAACATGTGGAATAAGTCAAGGAGTATGAATACTTTCTGAAGGCACTGTAGTCTAATCCATTGAGAGGGGACTGGAACCGGTACAGTAGTAGTGTATACTCTGAAGGGGAAAGAAAGGGCCCTGGTCGTAGGGAGGGTCTGGTCGTAGATGAGGTGACTGTGAAAGTGGAGGGTGACGTTTCTCTGACACGGAATTCAGACGAGACTCACTTAGGAGAAGGACACTCGCAGGGCAACACTAGTGACTTCTTAGACTACAGGGAAGCTTAGAGACATCCAAATGTCACAACCCACTCCCATTTACATGGCTCTTTCCATTAAATAGACTAACCAGGTGAATTCTATGATCCCTTATTGATGTCACTTATTAAATCCACTTCAATCAGTGTAGATGAAGGGGAGGAGACCGGTTAAAGAAGGATTTTTAAGCCTTGAGAAAAATGAGACATGGATACTGTATGTGTGCCATTTGGAGGGTGACTGGGCAAGACAAAATATTTAAGTGCCTTTGAAAGGGGTATGATAGTAGGGGCCAGGCGCACAGGTTTGTGTGTATCAAGAACTGCAATGCTGCTGGGTTTTTCACACTCAACATTTTCCTGTGTGTATGAAGAATGGTCCACCACCCAAATTACATCCAGCCAACTTGACACAACTGTGGGAAGCCTTGGAGTCAACATGGGCCAGCATCCCTGTGGAACGCTTTCGAAACCCTGTAGAGTCCATGCCCCGACGAATTGAGGCTGTTCTTTTTATTTTTTTATTTTACCTTTATTTAACTAGGCAAGTCAGTTAAGAACAAATTCTTATTTTCAATGACGGCCTAGGAACAGTGGGTTAACTGCCTGTTCAGGGGCAGAACGACAGATTTGTACCTTGTCAGCTCGGGGATGGATATGTTGGTGACAGATACCTTTAAAAAAAAAAAGTAAGTGCGTGGATGAGAACCACCATTTGCCTCATGCAGTACGACACATCTTCGTATAGAGTTGATCAGGCTGTTGATTGTGGCCTGTGGAATTTTGTCCCACTCCTCTTCAATGGCTGTGCAAAGTTTCTGGATATTGGCGGGAACTGTAACACGCGGTCTTACACATCAATCCAGAGCATCCCAAACATGCTCAATGGTGTCTGGTGAGTATGCAGGCCATGGAAGAAGTGGGAAATGTTCAGCTTCCAGGAATCGTGTACAGATCCTTGTGACATGGGGCAATGCATTATCATGCTGAAACATGAGGTGATGGTGGCGGAGGAATGGCACAACAATGGGACTCAGGATCTCGTCACGGTATCTTTGTGCATTCAAATTGCCATCAATAAAATGCAATTCTGTTCGTTATCTATAGCTTATGCCTGCCCATACCATAACTCCACAACGTTGACATCAGCAAACCGCTTGCAGACAAGACGCCGTACACACTGTCTGTCATCTGCCCGGTACAGTTGAAACTGGAATTAATTTGTGAAGAGCACACTTCACAAGCGGGCCAGTGGCCATCCAAGGTGAGCATTTGCCCACTGAAGTCGGTTACAACGACAAACTGCAGGCAGGTCAAGACCCTGTTGAGGGCGACAAGGTGATTTCTGACAGTTTGTGCAGAAATTCTTTGGTTGTGCAAACCCCCAGTTTCATCAGCTGTCTGGGTGGTTCAGACGATCCGGCAGGTGAAGAAGCCGGATGTTGAGGTCCTGGGCTGGCGTGGTTACACATGGTCTGCATTTGTGAGGCCGGTTGGATGTTGTGTGACAAAACTGCACATTTTAGAGAAATAAACATTTTGTGTGAATGGAGCATTTCTGGGAACTTTTATAACAGCTCATGAAACAAGGGACATTCTGATATATATATATATATATATATATATATATATATATATATTTTTTTTTTTTTTTTTTTTTTTTTTTATCTGTTTTCTTTTTTTTTTTATAAAAATGTTTTACTGCCGTGAAAAAGTATGTGCCCCTTTTTGGATTTTCTATTTCCACATATGTTTGATATTTAATGTCATCAGATCTTCAACCAAAACTAATATTAGATAAAGGGAACCTGAGTTTACAAATAACCCCCCAAAATATATATTTTATTTAATGAACAAAGTTATGCAACACCCAATTCCACTGTGTGAAAAAGTAATTGCCCCCTTACACTCAATAACTGGTTGTGCCACCTTTAGCTGCAATGACTGCAACCAAATGGTTCCTGTAGTTGTTGATCAGTCTCTCATGTCGCTGTGGAGGAATTTTTGCCCACTCTTGCATGCAGAACTGCTTTTACTCAGCAACATTTGTGGGTTTTCAAACATGTACCGCTCGTTTCAAGTCCGACCACAACATCTCAATTGGGATTAGGTCTGGACTTTGACTAGGCCTTTCCAAAACTTCATATTTGTTGCTTTTTAAAAATTTTCATCGAGGCTTGATTGTGTGTTTTGGATCACTGTCTTGCTGCATGACCCAGCTTCAGCTTCAGCTCACAGACGGATAGCCTGACATTCTCCTGTAGAATTCTCTGATACAGAGCAGAATTCATGGTTCCTTTCTATTAAGGCAAGCCGTCCAGGTCCTGAGGCGGCAAAACTTCCCCAAACCATCACACTGTTTTCCGGATTCTGACATTACACGTTCTGATCCTTCTTATTTTTTGTATTTTTCTTGCGTGTATTGTTAGGTATTGTTGGAGCTAGAAACATAAGCATTTCGCTGCACCTGCGATAACATCTGCAAAATAGGTGTACTCAACCAATAAGATTTGATTTGAAGGTCTTGATTGATTTTTTAAGTGTGGGAACATGTATTTGAATGATCAAATCAACTAATAATACTCATTGCAATCCTTCATTGCCCAATCAGAAGATGCTCCATAGCAGGGTGCTCATATCAGATTTCTTGATCCAACATCCTCTCACTCTGTATCTGTTACAGTCAGTAGACATGGAGGATGGGAAGCCTGATCTGCTGCTGGTAAAAGAGGAGACAGTAGAAGACGGACCAGAAAGCATTAATCTGCTGAGTGGACTAAAGATGGGGGAGCAAAGTAAGGGAGAAATACATATAGCCAACATACAGTAATAGATTTTCAATGGGAATAGTGATGCGCCTGGCTATACTTTTTTCTTCATTCATAAAATGAAACAACTTGTGTTTACATACAAAAAAAACACACAAACATAATGTATTAACTTCAGCAGGTAATTGACCAAATACTTCAAATGTCAAGTTCTCGGCCATGTTTGTAAACTCTTCCTGCAGGTGGTTGGCTGGAGGCTAACAGAGGAGACTGGGGAGCCATCTTGGATTCCCAGACCCAGACTGGTGCAGCCAAGGGCCCAGTGGACAACATCACTGTGCAGGCCAGGACCAGAGGTGACATAGTGGAGGTCAGCGGATGGGACAGCGTCTTCAACTCTGGGCTGGGGAACAACACTGTTAACCACAACCAGAAACAGACAGTGGAACACAAAACAACATCCAAACTCAGTGTCCATGACAACAGACTGGCTGAGACGAAGGCGAGACTTAGATTTGGTCTGCGGGGAAGTGTTCGTATGCAGCTGGAGAGAACAGACACAGACTCAGCTAGCGATGATCCATCCTGCTCCTATAGTCGTGATTCAGAGAGACTTATGGCACCACAGGTTAACCCCCTAACAGATGCTGCCTTCACCCTGCCTTCTATAGGATCTATCAATTGGAACATGGACCCTGCAACAACACAGACACTCCCTGGTCTTCATCCTCCTCACACTCTCCTTATGTTAAACCAAACCTCAGACAATGCCAGTGCCTCAACACTAAATGGCTACACAAGCCTACTGAAAAATGACAGTAGTAGTAACGCTATCAACAGATCTTGTGGCAAAGAGAAACGCTTCCTGTGTTCGTTCTGTGGGAAAGCCTTCAGTTTCCCCCAACAGGTGGAGATCCACCAGATGATGCACACAGGGGAGAAACCTTTCGGCTGCCACCTGTGTCGGGCCAGTTTCTCCCACTCCTCCAAGCTGAAGAGGCACCAGAGAGTCCACACAGGGGAGAAACCATACAGCTGCCCTCAGTGTGATAAGAGGTTCTCCCACCTGCACAACCTGAAGAGGCACCAGAAGGTCCACACGAGAGAGAGGCCGTTTGCCTATACGCACTGAAAATGCAGAAAATACACACAGTGCGTGTATAATGTAGAACTACTTAGATTGTAATGAATTCTGTTGGATTTGGAAGTATAGGAAAGTGGATGAGGTGAACTGAGGATGATGAGGCAGAGTAGATGATTATGGTGATGGTTGGTGTGATGGTGTCTGTAAAAATGCTTTGTCTCTTTAGGTTGATACTGTTTTATAGTGAGATAATGACAGTACCTTAATTAATGTTTACTTAACGTGATGTCTTGAAGCTGTGTGTAATGTAATGTTGAACCTTTTCCAAAGTATTCTAAAATTAATGTTTTCATTTATTGTTTTGTGCAATAAAAGTAATGTAGTTCACAGTTGACTCTTTGACCAGTTTGTTTAAATTAAATACAAAATTGACTACTAACTGACTAGTTTTTTGTTTGTCTTTGCAGGGACTGAGTTTGACTTACTACAGTCGAAACAAAACATTATACTTAATTCGTGAATCAAAACTTAAAAATAGGTCTCCTGAGTGGCACAGTGGTCTAAGAGATCCTGGTTATGGCGCAGTGTGCCACTGGAGATCCTGGTTCAAGTGCAGGCTCTGTCGCAGCTATCCGCGACCCGGAGACCCATGGGGCAGCGCACAATTGGCCCAGCGTCGTCCGTGTTAGGGGAGGGTTTGGCCGGCAGGGACATTCTTGTCCCATCACGCACTAGTGACTCCTGTGGCGGGCCGGGTGCATGCACGCTGACATGCGCCCGGCCCGCGAGGTGTACGGTGTTTCCTCGGACACATTGGTGTGACTGGTTAAGCGGGCATTGTGTCAAGAAGCAGTGTGGCTTGGCTGGGTTGTGTTTCAGAGGACGAATGACCTTCGCCTCTCCCGAGTTTAAAAATACTAACTTGAAAATAAACTCCAATGGCTCCATAATGTTAGGTACTTAAATCACTGTGATAGATTGGCTTGACTGTGGTCATGTTTCTGTGTTTACAGCAAAGAATTTCTTATAAAAACCTTCATATTCTTTCAGTGCAATTTGTGTTTACAGTCTGCAGTCCATGAGGATTTGCTGATATCCGGTGATAGATGGCGGGGCCCGAAACTCAACGGCTCAGACACGAGACAAATGTGACAGGTTCTACAGACAATCACGGATTACAAAGGGAAAACCACCCACGTCGCGGACACCAACGTCTTGCTCCCAGACAAGCTAAACACTTTCTGGTGGGGATCATATTTCCGAATTCCCTGAGTGCCCTGTTAGGGTGAAAGAGGTTGAGGTGTCAAGAATTAGGGCTGTACAGCAAATTTCCTATGTGGAGGCGGTGAAGAAAGTTGAAGGGGAAGAGGCCACAGTTGAAGGGGAAGAGGCCACAGTTGAAGGGGAAGAGGCCACAGTTGAAGGGGAAGAGGCCACAGTTCTGAAGAAGATATGGCAGTGGATGCAAATGTTATACGTCAATCAAGTGATCTGGATACACTTATTGTGAATAAGGTGTATTTTGTAGCATTTATAGCTACAGTTATTAACTGTACTGCACACGTGTCCAATAAGCTGGACATCATTATATCTGAAGCCAAGAAGATTTTGGGCCTCCAAGACTTAACAGCAGAAGCACTGCAAGGACAACTGCAGCCAGGAAATGTTGTGTTACAGCCTGAATTTAAAATTGACTAAATTTACAGATTTTTGTCACTGATCTACACACATGACACCCTACCGTTCAAAAGTTTGGGGTCTCTTAGAAATGTTATTGAAAGAAAAGCACATTTTTGTCCATTAACATAACACCAAATTGATCTGAAATACAGTGTAGACATTGTTAATGTTGTAAATTAATATTGTAGCTGGAAACAGCAGATTTTTAATGGAATATCTACATAGGCGTACAGAGGCCCATTATCAGCAACCATCACTCCTGTGTTCCAATGGAACGTTGTTAGCTAATCCAAGTTATGATCAATTTGATGTTATTTTAATGGACAAAAAATTTGTTTTTCTTTCAAAACAAGGACATTTCTAAGGGACCCCAAACTTTTGAACAGTAGTGTATTTTTAATAAGTTAGCAAAAAAAAATGGAAACCTGTTTTCGCTTTGTCATTATGGGGCATTGTGTGTTGATTGAGGGGAAAAACATTTAATCAATTTTAGAATAAGGCTGTAACGTAACAGAATGTGGAAAATTGAACCCAGAGACTATACGTTACGATCACCGTTGGCAGTGATTACAGCTGTGAGTCTTTCTGGGTAAGTCTCTTAAGAGTTTTCCACACCTGGATTGTGCAACATATGCAAATTATTCTTCTCAAAATTCTTCAAGCTCTGTCAAATTGGTTGTTGATCATTGCTTGACAACCATTTTCAGGTCTTGCCATAGATTTTCAAGCAAATGAAAGATAAAACTGTAACTCGGCCACTCAGGAACGTTCAGTCTTCTTGGTAAGTAACTCCAGTGTAGATTTGGCCTTGTGTTTCAGGTTATTGTCCTGCTGAAGGTGGGATGGGGGTCTCCCAGTCTCCCATCTCCCAGTGTCTGGTGGAAAGCAGACTGAACCAGGTTTTTCCCTCTAGGATTTTGCCTGTGCTTAGCTCCATTCCACTCCCCAGTCCTTAACGATTACAATCATACCCATAACATGAAGTTACCACGATGACTAAAACTATGGAAAGTGGTACTCAGTAATGTGTTGTATTTGCCCCAAACATGACACTTTGTATTTAGGACAAAAAGTGTTTTTGCAACATTTTTGTAGAATTACTTTAGTGCCTTGTTGCAAACAGGATGGATGTTTTAGGATATTTGTATTCCAGTGTTAAATTCTGTCTTTTCACTCTGTCAATTAGGTTTGTATTGTGGAATAACTACAATGGTGTTGATCCATCCTCAGTTTTCTTCTATCACAGCCATTAAACTCTTTCAAAGTCATCTTTGGCCTCATGGTGAAATCCCTGAGCGGTTCCTTCCTCTCTGGCAACTGAGTTAAGAAGGTTGACTGGGTGTATTGATACACCATCAAAAGTATAATTAATAACTTTACCATGCTAAAAGGGATATTTAATGTCAGCTTTAATTTATATGATTACCTATCTACCAATAGATGGGTAAAATAGGTGCCCTTCTTTACGAGGCATTGGAAAACCTCCCTGGTTTTTATGGTTGAATCTGCGTTTGAAAATTGAGGGAACTTACAGATAATTGTATGTGTGGGATACAGAGATGAGGCAGTCATAAAAAACACGTTAAATAGTATTATTGCACACAGAGTCCATGCGATGTATTGTTACTCAAGCACATTTTTACTCCTGAACTTATTGAGGCTTGCCATAAAGGGTTTGAATACGTATTGACTCAACATTTTAGCTTTTCATTTTTTATTAATTTGTAACATTTAAAAAAACATAACATTATGGCATATTGTGTGTGTAGGCCAGTGACAAAAACATCTCAATGTAAATCCATTTCTAATTCATGCTTTAACACAATAAAAATGTGGAAAAAGTCAAGGGGTGTGAATACTTTGAGGGTACTGTATATTTGTGTATTTTCCCCAACACCAAATACAAACATACACATATTAACAACAACTTACAGACGCACCCAAAAATGACTACAAATCATCTGCCGAGACGCACATGTGCACACCCCCATCCCTAGTACCTGCATTGTTGTTTGCTACATTGGCCTTAAATTGTACCAATTTGTTTTTCTAGGTCACCCATACTATTTCAATGTGTAATGATGGTGGATTGATTGATTTCCAGGTTTTTTTTCGTATATATTTTTTCAAGATGAGTCATGAGAGGAGAATCGTCCAGCCCATTGGGTCTCACTACACCCCCATATCCCATGTCTTGAAATTTGACAGATAAAAATTAAATTACTTTCTAACTCAGCCCATAACTTTCGGACATCATAGCATTCCCAGAAAGCATGGGTTATTGAGTCATTCGTGAATTTTGTCTCTTGCATAGTACATTTTATCCATTAGTTTATACTGGATTAAGTGTACATTTGTTAACTGTAATGTCATTAGTTATGCACCAACATTCCCTCCATCTTGTGCCAACATCAGTTATTTTTAAGTCTTGGTTCCCATAGTTTACATTTGTTTCTAAGAGATTGTCAGCTGGATATGCTCTCTGCAAGGTTTTGTGTATCTTATCATATGAACACCCTTTTCTGACTCAAATAAGATTCCCCCAAGGTTTCTCTGATGTCCCAAACATTATTGTGATATGTAACTTAAGTTTCTTTTTAATTCCGTCAACAGGATGGGGGAGATATTGTGCCCCTTTCTTTTTTTCTTCTTTTTTATATATTTTCTTTTTGCATTTTCCAATTAAGAACTTTCAAAACAAAAGTGAAAAGATATTAGACAACGATAGGACAAAGTGACAGTAACAGACAAGCGTAACAAAAAAATAAAAATAATTATATATAGAAACATACAATAAGAAAAAAATTATGAGACATTGGATCACCTGCCGTAGGCTACATATTATACATTACATGTGAAACATTGTGAGGATTATATAGAGATTCAATCAATGAGATGTGGGGGAGATTCTCCATATAGTCAATAAAAGGTTGCCAAATTTAACTTATTCCTCAAGCAGTAAGTGATTTTCTCCAAAGGCATACAACTATTAACTTCCGAAAGCCACATTGCAACTGGCAGGGAGGAATCCAATTTCCATTTCTTGGCAAATCGCTAGCAATATTTCTGTTAGCTTTATAGTATGGCTTTTCCTAAGATTGGTGTTAGTAAAGTTACCCAGTAGACAGACCTCCGGGTCTAAAGGGAATACAACCCCGTGAATTGAGGATATGGTATCGCATACCCCCTGCCAGAAACCGTGTAGTTTTGAACACTGCCAAGTGGAATGGAGGAATGTTCCTTCATCTGAGCCACATCTAAAACATAGGGAGGAGATATCTGGGTTGAACTTGTGCAGTCTAGATGGGGTGATATAGAGCTGATGGAGGAAATTAAACTGGATCAGTCTGTATCTGGAGTTCAATGTGGATGTAACACCATCCCTGCATAGGTCACTCCATAGATCCTCATCAAGATCAATACCCAGATCTTTTTCCCATCTAAGTCGGGGTTTATCTAGCCCAGGCAGTGTTAGTCCTGACATAAGAGCATCGTATACACGGGAATTGGTCTTGAACAGTGGTTGGTCTGCGTGGCAGAGTTGTTCAATAGGTGACATCTTAGGTAGGTTCCATTGTCCCTTGAGAGTCACCCTAATAAAGTTTCGTAGTTCTAGGTAGCTAAAGAAGTCCCTGATAGGCAAGTGGTATTTCTGTTTCAGCTGATCAAAAGCCATAAGAACTCCCTCCTCGTAACAATGTTCCAGAAAGAGTGATCCCCTTATCAGACCATGGTCTAAAGTTACTATTCTGGAAAAATATAGGAATCAATCTATTGTTCCATAAAGGGGTTTTTAGGGAAAAGGAATCCCCCTCGTCCAAACAGCTCATGCAGTTTGCACCATGCCAGGACAGAATGTATGATTAAAGGATTGTCTGTGATGGTTTTTATAGATTTTCTGTCCCATTAGTAAAAACAATTCTGCCCCAGTGTCATCATTTACCTCAATCTTTTCAATGTTCACCCATGAGGGAGAGGGACCATTGTCAAACCTCTGAGCCAGAAACCTAGACTGTGCAGCCCAGTAGTACATTCTAAAATTGGGGAGGTTTAAGCCCCCCTTGACTATAATTAAAGGTTAATTTATCCGGGCCAACCCTAGGGGTTTTGCTGTGCCAGAAAAAACGTCTGGTCAGCTTGTCGAGAGAGGAAAAAAAATGCTGCGGGAACAGGGATAGGGAGAGATTGAAACAGATATAGAAATCTGGGCAGGACATTCATTTTAATTACATTGATTCTACCCAGTAGAGTGAGAGGTAAGTCCATCCATTTACAAAGGTCTCCCTCCACCTTTTGCAACAAACTGGCCAGATTGAGTTTATAGAGGTTGTTTAGATTACCATCCACCATTATGCCCAAATATGTGAAGCCCATAGGCGACCATCTAAAAGGAAACTTGTGCTTAATGGTATGATGGTCAAAGACAGACAATGGTAAGATTTCGTTTTTATCAAAATGGACCTTATATCCAGAGAAAGAACTACAACACTGTAGTAGGATCTGCAAGTGAGAGAGGGAGTGTTCTGGGTTTGTTAGAAATAAGATAAGGTCGTCCGCAAAGAGTGATAATTTATGGGTATGGGGGCCCACCTCAAAGCCATGTATATCAGGGCACGTTCTAATAGCCTCAGCCAACGGTTCGATGACGAGGGCAAAGAGGTGGGGGCTAATTGGGCAACCTTGTCTGTTCCCCATATAAAGAGGGAAAGAGGAGGAAGTAAATCCCATTGGTAGCAATCCTAGCTTTAGGAGATTTGTAGAGTGATTCTATCAAATTTACAAACACGGTTCCTAAATCGAACTTTTCCAAGACGCGAAAGAGGTATGGCCATTCAACCCTATCAAAGGCCTTTTCAGCGTCGAAGGAGACTGCGACACTGGGTATTTTGTTTTTGTTAGCAAGGTGAATTATATCAAAGAACCTTCTGAGATTATTGGAGGACAATCTATTAATTATGAAACAGTCTGATCTGGGTATTGTGCCCCTTTCTAAAGCAATTTCATCAGGTAATGTATTTTTGATTCATGACATTGATATAATTTATTTAAATGTATTATCTCAGCTGGAAAATTGAAAGCTTCCAAAGTTTTGAATAAAATATGCAATTTAAGACGGTCGAAAGCCTTTTCGGTTTCAACAGCCATTATTGATAAATATTTATCTAGTTTTTTTGCGTATTGCATTAAACATGTCCTTGTATTTGTTTGTCTATTTTTAATAAACCCTGTTTGATATGTATCAAGTCTGGTAAGACTTTTGCCATGCTAATGCTTATAAGCATTTGCACTTATTGTATTGTCACAATTTATTAAGCTTTTGGGTCTATAATCAGCAGGGGACTCTCCAGATTTTCCTGGTTTTATTATATCTGAAATAACAGTTTGGTACATGGAACTAGGACGTACTGAGCGACGAGTGTTGTCATTTGTGTAAATAGGTGTACTTTGCCCTAAAACTGTGCTTTTCTCCATGCTAATGTTTTAATAGTATCCCATATTTATTTTTGGGTGATCTGTTTTTAGTGATTGTTTTGACTGCTGATAATTGCTTCAGGGTTCTTGAGTCTAAGGCTAGAGGATCCGTCCAACTATTTTTTAATTCGGATTTATATATATTTTCATAGAAGCTTTTAAAATTGTCATTAATCGCACTGTTTCTAATTACCGCATTTGTATCTTTTAAAACATAAATGTAGTGTTTTGTGAGAGCTGCCAGATAGTTACCATATTTATTTGCCATTAAGTAGTATGCTATATTTGAGTTTAACCTGTAGTTGTTGGCTCTCTTCAAAAGCAAAAGTTCAGAAATGTCTTTGTTGTTTAACTTAGAAGTCTTTACACGGGCTTTTTCTAAGATAGAAATTAAAATGAAAGAAAAATAAGTCACTAAATCAGATTTAACTTTTGCAGAGTATGAGATTATCATTCCCCTAATGTACGCCTTAAAGGCATCCCAAATTATATTGGGGGTCGGCTTTTCTTTGTCTGCTATTTCTAAATTGGTAATGTTTTTTTAATGGTTTCATTTAGGTATTTAATACATTCCGGGTCCAGGAGATGCACTCTGTTCATTCTACAGATTCTGTCGCTAAGTGTATTTTCTGTTGATGTAATTAGGCATGATACCGGACAACGATCCGATATCACTATATCGTGCATTTTTGGGAATAAAAATGGTCAATTCTTGAATAGCTTTTCTTACTTTGAGAAAAAAAAGTCTTAGTTGGGAATAGTAATCTCTCGGTGTACTGTAAATTATTTGTTGCGATGACTCATTCTAGCCTCTTTATTACTATGGTCTGTCAATCTTATCGAACTTGTAATGTGGGTCACCTGCCCTAAAAAAAGTTCCTGGCTGGATTTGATCTAATATAGCTTGCATTCTATCTAAAAGCACCAGATTTGCCCCGGATACAAACAAAATCACGAGCTTTGGTTCTATCTGAATGTTTTTTCAAATTGTGTTATTGATATAGCCTTGTTCTGTTCTCTACCTATTTAGCACTCTTAATAACCCAATTCATGTTTAGTTAAAAAGAATACAAGATAAAAATAGATGACACCATTCAAACCAATGAGGGTTCAGAAATACAAAGCCAATTATCTCAGAATCATCTTTTTGCAGATAGAACCTTATAGTCCTAAACTCTCAATATGTAACATACTTTTTAGACTTAAGGCATATATGTCACACAATGTCTGGATGAAATATTCTACCCAGGAATATTAAACACTGAAATCTGTGGGTCATCTGTGGGTCTTTTCTGCTGACAACAATGAAAATGTATATTTGTCTTTAATGCTGGGTTTGATCTAAATGTCAGAAGCTATCCAGGGGAATGGTTACTATTATGTTAGAGTAGAATGTTTTTTCTGCTGGTGCATCCTGAGGTAGCTCCTCTCTGATAACCTCTTCCCACAGTGAGTACTGGCGAAGGGCCGTTCTCCTGTGTGGATTTTCAGGTGCATCTTCAGCTGGTCCTGGCGGGAGAACCTCTTCTCACACTGCGTACAGCTGTAGGGTTTCTCCCCTGTGTGGACCCTCTGGTGCCTCTTCAGGTGACCAGCCTGGGCGAAGCGCATGTGACACTGGGTACAGCTGAATGGTTTCACCCCTGTGTGGACTCTCAGGTGCCTCTTCAGGCTGAAGGAGTGAGAGAAACTGGCCTGGCACAGGTGGCAGCTGAATTGTTTCTCCCCCGTGTGCATCCTCTGGTGTATCTCCACCTGTTGGGGGAAACTGAAGGCTTTCCCACAGAACGAACACGGGAAGCGCTTCTCTTTGGCGCCACCACCTTTACTGATTCTATCTCCACTACTGTCATTTGTCAATGGGCTTGTGTAGCTATTTAGTGTTGAGGCACTGTCATTGTCTGAGGTCTGGTTTAACATAAGGAGAGTGTGAGGAGGATTAAGGCCAGGGAGTGTCTGTGTTATCGCAGGATCCAAATTACAGTTGATAGATCCTATAGAAGGCAGACTGAAGGAAGCACCTGTTAGGGGGTCAACATGAGGCGCGATCAGTCTCTCCGAATCACAATTATAAGAGCAGGACGGAGCATCGTAAGCAAAGTCTGTACTCTCCCGCCGCATACGTTCCCTTTCCTGTCCCCGCAGACCAAATCTACGCCTCGCCCTGGTCTCAGCCAGTCTGTTGTCATGGAGACTATGTTCAGATGTTGTCTTGGGTTCGACTGTCTGTTTCTGGTTGTGGTTAACAGTGTTGTTCCCCAGCCCAGAGTTGAGGACGCTGTCCCATCCCCTGACCTCCACTATGTCACCTCTGGGCCAGGCCTGCTCGGTGATGTTGTTCACTGGGCCCTTGGCAGCACCCGTCTGAGTCTGGGAATCCAAAATGGCCACCCATTCTCCTCGGTTTGCCTCCAGCCAACCACCTGCAGGAAGAGATTAGAAAATAGACTTTACAAACACGGCAGAGAGAACTCTACATATGGAGTTGTTGTTGTCAATTACAATGTGTTTTTGTATGTAAACATAAGTTATATTGATTTCATTAAAGAAAAAAACAATTGCCACTATTCCCATTGAAGATATAATACTGTATGTAGGCTATATGTGGGTCTTTCTATTAACTACTTGTTACAGCTGTTGATAAGTCCCTGCTAATAATCAGACCATGTCATTACATTAAGATAAGGGGGGAACATAGCTCTATATGCAATACAATTCACAAGTTAATTTAAAACCTGTTTAACCATTCTCATGGTGGGTGTCTTAATGGATTTGTCCAAAATCGGGTGACATTACTTTTCTGTCCTTGCATTTATGGCTGTGTGAGTTGTGGTATCATATAATAAGCATTAATCAGTTCAATTATACTTTAAACTTGAACCCTGTAAGATCTACCTTGATCTAGCTGTCGGACAGTTTTTTTGTACAGAGATCACAGAAATTCAGTGTAACTACGTAACATTTTGTGCCTCCTTACACTGAGTATAGTGTTAGGAACATTGCTCTTTCCATGACAGACTGACCAGGTGAAAGACCTATGATCCCTTGTTGATGTCACTTGCTAAATCCACTTCAATCAGTGTAGATGAAACAGGAGAGGATTTTTAAACCTCGAGACAATTGGGACATGGATTGTGTATGTGTACAATTGAGATGGTGAATGGGCAAGTCAAAAGATTGAAGTGCCTTTGAACAGTAGTGGTGGGTAGTGGGTGCCAGGCCTAGGGCTGTGTCGGTCATGAAATTTTGTCAGCCTGCGATTGTCATGCAAATAACTGCCGGTCTCACGGCAATTGACCGTTAAGTAACAAACACCTTTAGCATCTCCTGGCTTCCACTGATCCATTTAATATAGCATACACCACAATACATCCATTATTTATTTTAGTCGGGTCTAAATAAACATGATGTGAAGAAAACTATTCAAAAGAGGATCCCAGCTTTCTTGTGCTGCTAGATTTATTGCTAAATTCTTAAAGTTAAGCACATTAATCCTCTTTACAACTGGTATAGCCTACCTAGCACACAAAGGCGGTGCGTGAGTGTCAAGTTTGGGGAAGCTAATTTTCACCATAAAAATGCAATCCATGCATCATCGCATTTGCAGACTTATGTGAGAGAGCCTACTATTCGTTATGTGATGAGTAGATTGGATAGTCATAATTTAGGTTAACAATATAACTCAACCACTGTTCTCAAAAAAAGGCAGCTCAATGCATGGCTGAGCGCGTAGAGTAGGACTAGACTATACGCTATATCAGATACGTTTCTTTCTTTGCACGGGAAACATAAGGCTTGATACTGACAAACAGATCAAAAAACAAAGAATTGTCCATATAATAGGCATACGAGACTCAAAGGAGGAAATTATTGTCCAAAAACAAACTTAAGTAGCACTGACCCAACAATGATAAATAGTGAATATGCGCAGTGAGCACTCACCAGGGATATTGCCGATTCTATCGGTTGGTGCCAATAAGATATACTGTTGTTCGTTCAATGAAATTGAGAATATTGATAACTGAAAGACAGATTAGTCTTTACATTGTCTTCTCTTTACAGCAATAACCATTTGCTTTCCAAACAATTTTTTCCCGCGATTGTATTTTGAAATATTGAGATATGCCTGGCGTGGCCTCTACTCTTCACAGACTCGACAATATATGTAAAGACCAGATTAAATTAAGAATAGTCTGATGGGTGAGAATATGATCAAGTGCTTGTCAAATAGTGAATGAGAGATGATGAAGTGTACAGCCTGCGCAAGAAACGGAGCAGAGCTAATGCCTTTTCATGCAACTTTTTTCAAATCATCATGCGGTTAGAAATGTATAAAATATGTTAACGTATAGCCTAATTTTTGTATCACCACTAAAGTTGCATAAATGTCTCTAAATTAAGCAGATGGGAGGACCTATTTCTTTGTTAACCACTCAACACAGAAGCCGCATGTGCGCACTCCCTCTGAAATCGTTTGGGGAAAATATCATTTCTATTTTATTCAGCTATGTTCAATTGTATTCTTCATACTATTAAATATGAAATAATGCCATGGAATTCTAAGCAAATCTTGTCTGCTAAATTAACTAGTGTAGCCCACAGCCATATGGCATAGACCTAACATAAAGACAACTCAGAATATGTTCTTCTGAAATAGGCTACATTTTCTTCACATCATGTTTATTTAGACCTGATTAAAATAAATAATGGATGTATTGTGGTGTAGGCTATATTAAATGGATCAGTGGAAGCCAGGAGATGCTAAAGGTGTTTGTTACTTAACATGATGTGTACGACTTTGAGACTGCACACATTGAGCCTCATTCACAAGTGATAATATATAATTCACAAGTGATAATATTGTAACCCATTGGATTATTCTCAATTTAACCTCGTCTTTACATATACTAAATAATATATATGTATGAAATTAGTTTTTTATTTAGAATGGACCACTATCATGCACCTGTTGGAACAAGGGGAGAAAGAAATACATGTCATCGTATTCACTTAAATAGAAAATGGAAGACGCTTTTCCTGTGGTTCATTTTCATGCCAGCCAGGTAGGCTACTCCTGTTGTAAAGCAAAGTAATGTGCTTAATATTATGAAAGTTGACAAATAAATATAATAATATAATAATATAATAATATATATGCCATTTAGCTGACGCTTTTATCCAAAGCGACTTACAGTCATGTGTGCATACATTCTACGTACATTCTACGTATGGTAGGTCTAGCCTTTAGAGAAGCTGATGGGATCCTCTTTTTAATAGAGGCCATCAAAACTCTTGATTTTTGATTGCATTGATGTCGGAATGATTAGAGCAGGGCACTCCAACCCTGTTCCTGGAGAGCTACTGTCCTGTAGGTTTTCACTTCAACCCTGTTCCTAGAGAGCCACTGTCCTGTAGATTTTCACTCCAACCCTAATCTACCACAACTGATTCTAATAATTAGCTGGTTGATAAACTGAACCAGTTTAGTTAACTGGGGTTGGCGCAAAAACCTACAGGACGGTAGCTCTCCAGGAACAGGGGTGGAGACCCCTTGGAATAGAGTGACAATAGAGCGCTAAGTACCAGGCCATAGGCGACTGGCAGTTAGCAAGTTTGGTATGCTACTAATGACCATCAGCGACAAAGCGCAGTTTTGGAGAAGCCTAGTTACCGTCACATGGAATTTGACTGTGGTCATGACTCGGTAAAACGGTCACCGTAACAGCCCTAGCCAGGCACACTGGTTTGAGTGTGTCAAGAACTGCAAGTTTCCCGTGTGTATCAACAATGATCCCACGACCCAAAGGACATCCAGCTAACTTGACACAACTGTGGGAAGCATTGGAGTCAACATGGGCCAGCATCCCTGTGGAACGCTTTCAACACCTTGTAGAGTCCATGCCCTCCCAAATTGAGGCAAAAGGGGGTGCAACTCAATATTAGGATGGTGTTCCTAATGTTTTGTACACAGTGTATGTTACGGGGTGAAACCCCGTTTTAATGGACACATAAATCCCCAAAAATGGATGCTATTGCAAAATCGAATGCTTCCAACCGAATGAGTCACCGTGATACTTAAAACCGAAGTCGATACTGTCATTAACGTGATTCTTCAATAATTACATAATACTTGTTGGATGTGCCATTGGTGTCGGGTTGTTTAATTACACTGTGATATTTTCACACATCATCATCTGATCCAGGGAGAAATGTTCTGAATGACAGTCGAGTCAGAAACAGCTGTTGTAATAGCACATGCGATGCAACAACAAAACAAGTGCTGGAAAAAAGGTGTTTGCGAAGAATGTCTCATTCAATACGCCGGTGAATACAGTTGTGCCTGGATCCAAGTTGGATCCAATATCCTTGGCAAATTGATGTTGATCATAAGTTGTTTTCTGCTTTATTTGCAGCAAGGTCAAGTTAGATTTAACAGAGAACCCATCTAGGTAATGAGTTCATGTTTTCATTCCTCGGATTCGACACAGAGTCTACTGTGAAGGATAGTCTATTGCGCAACACCCAATGCTATTCCTATGAATTATTCTGGAAGTTTAGCCTACTTGGAATTGGCCTACCTTGAAAATCAGACATTTCCTGAATTTGGTGCTACATCTTGGCACTAATGTCCTTGTAATTATTGTAACCAATCTATAAGTTCACCTGCTCCCTTATATTTATCCCCAATTTCTTTTTTTACCCGTTTCTGTGAGAAATGTGGCCACTTTCGTTTGTTTCCCGCTGCTTCAATTGAAGGGTGTTGTGCTACTCTGTTTCTGTAAAACCACGTGTGGTTATTATGAGGACGACAAATCCTTCCAGTACAAAAGGAACCTGGTTTTTAGTGGCTTTCTCTTCATAAAAACAGAGCTGGTGAGATACAAATGGTGAGATTAATGCTACTGCTATTCATTGATTTATTATATGTGGCTGCGTCAGAAGTTAATAATAATTTGTATATCAATGCATTGACAAGGCCTAAAAATCCATTGTTCTTAAAGTGGTAATGGGGTCCTTGAAAATTACAATTACGTGCATGAAAATATCCCTGAAAGTCCTTCAATTTGGCTTGCCAATGTCTGTATGAACCCTGCTTAAAAGATGTATAGTCTCGGGCCTATGTTGTATAGGTGGTGTTAAGGGACAATTTGCATATATTCCTCTAAGTACAGGTATGTGGAACTGCATGAAAATCATTTTCATTTAGCTTCAAACCATTTAGAAATGTTGATCCTAATGTCACACATTGGCCCCATTATTTATAGAAAGACCAATGTATGTATCCCTTACCTTGTTCCCCCACCTTTAGTCCACTCAGCAGATCAATGCTCTCTGGTTCATCTTCTATTGTTTCCTCTTTGACTAGCAGCAGATCAGGCTTCCCATCCTCCATGTTTACTGACTGTAAGAGATACAGAGTGAGAGGATGTTGGATCCAGAAATCTGATATGAGCACCCTGCTATGGAGCATCTTCTGATTGGGCAATGAGGGATTGCTATGAGTACTATGCAAACATATTAGTTGATTTGATACTATGCAAACATGTCACTTAATTTGATTACTTACACTCTTTAATAGTTTTATAATTCAAATGCATGGTCAAGACCTGGGCCCGTATCCACAAAGCGTAAAATAGTAAGATTGCTGATCGTGTATCAGGTCCCCACCTGTCTATATAGTCTTATTCATTATTATCTAAAAGGCAAAACTGATCTTAGATAAGCACTCCTACTCTGAGGGGATTTGTGGATACAGGCCCTAACCTAATACCATTCAGACAGCAGTTCACAGTGGGTTTACCTCGGTGAGACTGTGTGTGGTCCTGTGCTGCTCAGCTGGTTCCTCTGTGAGTTCAGGAGGTATAGTCTGGTTGTCCTCCATGACCATGTTCTCCTCAGGGTTCACCAGACCCTCCTCCTTCCCCAGCAGCACCTCTAGACCCTCCTCGGGAAGAGAGAGGTGATACAGATTGCACAGACATACACTCCCTCATTTACGTACACACAGATAATAAACACACTTTCAACATGTAGTGTTTACCCATCCCCACTATTTTTGAGTCCTATACTGTAGTTACAGAATGACTTCATTGTTGTTAAACCCATCATGGTGGACATTAAAATGATGTGGGTAAAAACAAGTCAGCTATGATAAGTCAAAAGTCATCAGACAAAGTCACCTGACTAAACTATTTTTAGGTGTACAGTAGGTATACGTTAGTGTGTGGGTATGTGTAGGTATATTTAGTAAGTGTAAATTGGTTATAAAGCCTCGTCGGGTGTATGCAGAATAGGGTGAGATCAGATATTAAAGAGTGTCTCCGTAGCCATGTTTCCATCCAACTGAAGACACATTTTCATGCGAATATTCGAAAAACAAAATGCGCATTTTCCCACCAGAGATGCGTTTCCATCAAATTGACTTGTTGCGGATGAAAGCTGTATGTGATGATGTAGCGCACATAAAAATACCTTTTACAGTTAAATTCCATGTACCGAATGAAAAATACAAGTTAAATGGGTTTCCATCACATTTTCAACTCTATTGATGTTTTTCTCAAAAAAGAATGTAGGCAGTATGCCCACTCTGGTATTGGCAGTGCGCTCTAGCCAACAGTGCTATCTGCACACAGTTGGCTAGATCGCACATATAGCCTACATGATGAGATTATTATTACGGACAAAAGAGCGATATTATTTTGTATTTGTCAAACGGCAGCCAAGCATCCATCATCATGTCACCAGAATAAGACCCTCAATATTTATCGGAAAGGACCATCTAGTTCATCACCATGCACTTTCACCACCCTGTGAAATCCCTCATTTATTTCATATTTTGCCTAAACTGTTTCTGACAAGTTGTAGCGGGAGGACCACACAACATTAATGTTTCCACCGACATTTCTCGCATAATTGACTTTAATCAGTCACAAAAAGATCCCATCTGGTCTAGCGTACTTTGTTTTGTCGACATTTGGAAAGTTTACCGAAAATGTGTCCATCAGGCCCGTCGTTACATTTTTTATCCGGCATGTACTTTTCTCACATAAAAAGATTGGATTGAAACCTTGTTAATTTCAGTCTTGGAATGAAAAGTCCCATTTTATGTTTATTAAACATAAACAAGTGTTAAATAAACCATATGACAACATAATATAGCCTACACAGTACAAACACATTATGTAACAGACTTTTTAGGCTTATAATATGCCTTATATATCACAATGTCTGGATGCAATATTCTACCCAGGAAAATTCAACACTGAAATGTTTTACTCTCGTTATTCCAAATGCATCTGTGGATCTTCTCTACTGACAACGAAAATGAATCTTTGTCTCAGGGTTAGATCTAAGCTGTCGAGTGGAATGGTTACTTTCTATGTTATAGAGTGGAATGTTTTTTCTGCTTGTGTATCCTGAGATATCTCCTCTCAGAGAACCTTTTTCCGCAGTGCGTACAGGCGAACGGCCTTTCTCGTGTGTGGACCTTCATGTGGCTGGGGGGAGAACCTCTTCTCACACTGTGTACAGCTGTAGGATTTCTCCCCTGTGTGTACCCTCTGGTGCTTTTTCATGTCACCAGCCTGGGCAAAGCACATATGCCACTGGGTACAGCTAAAGGGTTTCACCCCTGTGTGAACCCTCTGGTGAATCTCCACCTTTTTGGGTCAGCTGAAGCCTTTGTTACAGAACACGAGGAGGAACTTTTTCTCTTTACTATTGCCTGATGTGGCTCCCCCTCCCCGAGCCTGTGCTCTAGCCATGTCGTTTGAGTTCAATACCCGATTGAAAAGGACGCGGCCGTGTGAATCGGAAGTCCCCATCGACGTGGACACTGGGTCGTGATCCCCGAGCGTGTATAAAGGGAAGAGGGTAGTGACATTTGGATTTGTCTCTAAGCTTCCCCTGTAATCTAAGAAATCTGTGCCCTGTGACTGTCTCCTAGGTGACTATCTGCATTCCATGCAGGAGGAGCGTCACCCTCCACTTTCCCAGTCACCTCATCATTATAACCTCCTGTGTGTAAGAGTCTGTGTCTGTGTGTTACAGTTAATGTCTTGGTGTCTGTCTGTGACTTGAGGATGGCATTCAGCGTTCCACTGACCTCCGTGATACTGCGCCGGGTCCTGGGCTGCATGGCTACAGCCGCCTCTCCAGTCTGGATGTCTCTGCTGTGCCGTAGGTCATCCTCTCCTTCAGACCTCTCCTGCTTAACCCCAGGACCTGCAGCCTCTGCATCTGTAGACTGACACAAGAAGAGAAGAGGTTATTACTGGTACAGGAGTTTAATTGGATAACAATGTTGTCAGGAAGTCTCACAAGCTCCCATGGCATATAAATAAAGATGTTCATGAATAGGGGAGCCATTGTGAAATAAAGAGGCTACATTGGATGTACATTTGATCTAAATACTATTATACGAACCTCTATCACGATAACATGTTGGGTTGTGGTTCCACTCCCCTCATCGACAGTGATTGGTTGGTCATCTCCCCGTGTATTGTGTCCCACTGGCTTCACAAAGCTCCTGTGGCCTCCAGTGAAATGTCCTTCACCTGCGAGAGTAAATTTGGGGGGGGAGAAGTGATTAGGTTAGGGACTGTCAATACTCAACTATATATTGTACACTATTGACACGTCTAGAATTGGCAAGGATGTAAAGTAACACTTCGCATAACTTCGTATATCATGCCTCATTGTATTAAATTATTAAATCATAGGAAATGCATTAAACATGAATCTAGTTAGAATATGACATTGTGTCTTTGTGCAAGAAATTATTGCATACATACACATCTACAGTCACACATGTGCAGAGGGGAATGGGGCGAGAGGCACTGAGCCATCTATGAACCGCGGCAGGCCGCGCACCTCGGGCCTACTGCAAAATGTACCTCTTGCCATTCCTCTGTATCGGTCGAGGATCTTGACACTACTGGGACGACTGGCAACGACGCGCTCCCGTGCCACCTTCAGTTCCAGTAGTTGTAGTTTCCTCCGCAATCCCCTGTTTTCTTTCTGGCTTTGAGTGATTTCCAATCCAAACACTGCATAGTCGTCGTCTACGAGTTTACAGATTTCTGCCACGGCTGCATTCGCAAGCACCTCCATGATGGAGGCTATTTGAGTGTGAAAAACCATACAGTTAGAGTTGGCCATTGTAGCTAACGTTAGCAGCTAACTAGCATTACCTAGATAACGTATATCAACAAAGACTGGTATCCAACGCGAATTAAATACTACGTGGGGTAAATTTGTGATGCTGTGCAGTTAAATTAGTCATAATCTTAGATCCATGGTGTTAATAAACCTCTAAATAAAAACGCTAACGTGAAAATTGTTCTTGGTCGTTTACTTCCGTTTACATGGATGATTGGCGTCATAGTTCAAAGGTTGTGACTAAATTAAAAGAGGTTGCGCTGGTGACGCTCATGAAACCAGAGGAGCGTTCAGTTTGCTGCACGTTTGCTACGTTGCAGAAGGGTTTGTACTGAACAACACGTTTCCCCAAAACGTTCGTGAACAGACTTTGAGATACGTTTGCTCCGGTTTGGTGGGAGTGACAAGGTGTGCCATAAAGCAATAAGCGAGGTACTGTATTTAAAGGGCAGTGGCCATGCTGACAGTGTTCACCAAACCACAACCTCACCCCCTCCACGTTTTCAATTGGTCATTCTGTACAGCAATTATTAATCAAAAATACTGAACGCAGCCCAGTTTTAATCATAGTAGCAAATTGAGTTACAAAACCATGATGCATCTGCAAAAATCATCTGTTATTCTGAAGTCTAATATGCCTAGTTTATGGCACTGTGTCTACATTTTCACCCAAAATTCTTATCTTATTGCGTTAAAATTAAGTCGTAATACAATTAAGTTATTAAATTAGATAACCTCATGGTTTCACCCATGGTTGTAAAAAAATATGTAATGGCTCAATTTAGTTCTTTAACACTTAGATAAACTTAAGTGGAATTTTTATTCCTGGTTTAATGTTGGTAGATGTTATTTACAATAATATTTAAGGGTGCCATTACTTGTGAAACCTTGATTTGGAGGACATTGATTTTTAATTAAATCAATAAATGATTTTGTTGGGTTCCATTGAAACATGAATAAAGTATAGTATTTTTCACATGTTGTTATTTTGAGTTTCTCTCTATAATTATATTGTTTATATTTTTTAAAGTATTGTTTGTGTATTGGCAGTAATTTTGGAGCCCACTGTGTGTGTGTGTATATAGTTATATAATAAGTATATATAAGTTAGAGATGCACGATATATCAGTGAGCATATCAGAATCAGCCGATATTAGCTAAAAATGACAACATCGGCATCGGGCCTGATATCTAGTTTAAAGCCGATGTGCAAAACCGATGTCAAAGCTGACGTGCATACCTAGATGATGTAATGACGCCACGAAAAATACAGTGCTACACAGAACAAAAGCAGAAAAATACTAAGCGCACACTTCCAACAACTAAACAAGTTCAAGTCAAGCAGTCATTTGAAAGAGTAAGAACATTTCAGCGAGACAACTCAAAGGTGAAATCCATTAACGTCAAGATAATGGAATTCCTTGCCCTTGACAATCAAGGGGATCATCTGTTGTGGATGATGTTAGCTTTCGCCGACTGGTCGAGCCCCGGTACACACTATTTTTCAGATGTTGCCCTATCGGAGTTACACAGTATTGTTGAAACGTACATCTATGAGCTACTTGCTATGGGCGTCACTGCTATTAGCTTCACGACTGACATTTGGACCAGTAATGTCAGCCCCATAGGCATGCGGAGTCTGACAGCACAGTGGGTCGACGAGGATTTCGTACTGAGGAAAGCTGTATTGCATGCTCAAGAATGTGCCAGTTCACATACCGCTGCTGCCATTTCAATGGCATTTGAGAACATGTTTGAAACACACTAGCTAGCTCCATTCGAACTGACTCAAGAAATAAGCTCATCAACTGCGTCTGCAGCAGACGTGATACCCTCTGTCATGGCACTGAAACGCCTGCTCAACAAAACTGCCGACACAGACAGTGGGGTTAAAACTTACAAAAGTACTCGAGGCTGTGAACAAGTGATTTGGTGGCATTATCTCTGAGCCTCTTTACGGTGTCACCACCATGCTCGATGCTAGGTACAAAGGCCGCTACTTCGATGCAGACAAGAAACAGGGTTTACGTGAAATGTTACATACACAGCTGGCCAAGATGGAAACGGACACAGTGACAGTGTGCACCGAAGAAGAGATGCCATGGACAGACAGGGCTGAAACGTCACTGCTTGACATGTATGATGAAATACTGGTTGAGAATGAAACGACTGAACAACGAAACAGCACAGCAAGTAAGTGAAAGAAATAGGTTTTGATTATGTTTTACTGGTAATGGGGACACGTAAATTAGAGGTCGACCGATTATGATTTTTCAACGCCGATACCGATACAGATTATTGGAGGACCCAAAAAAAAGCTGATACCGATTAATCGGCCGATTTCTTTTATTTATTTGTAATAATGACAATTACAACAATACTGATGAACACTTATTTTAACTTAATATAATACACCAATAAAATAAATTTAGCCTCAAATAAATAATAAAACATGTTCAATTTGTTTTAAATAATGCAAAAACAAAGTGTTGGGGAGAAGAAAGTAAAAGTGCAATATGTGCCATGTAAGAAAGCTAACATTTAAGTTCCTTGCTCGGTGGTTCCTTTTAACATGAGTCTTCAATATTCCCAGGTAAGAAGTTTTAGGTTGTAGTTATTATAGGACTATTTCTCTCTATACGATTTGTATTTCATATACCTTTGACTATTAGATGTTCTTATAGGCACTTTAGTATTGCCAGTGTAACAGTATTGCTTCCATCCCTCTCCTCGCTCCTACCTGGGCTCGGACCAGGAACACATCGACAAGCCACCCTTGAAGCAGCGTTACCCATGCAGAGCAAGGGGAACAACTACTCCAAGTCTCAGAGCGAGTGACGTTTGAAACGCTATTAGCGCGCACCCCGCTAACTAGCTAGCCATTTCACATCGGTTACATCAGCCTAATCTCTGGGGATGATAGGCTTGAAGTCATAAACAGCGCAATGCTTGAAGCATTGCGGAGAGCTGCTGGCAAAACGCACGAGTGCTGTTTGAATGAATGCTTACAAGCCTGCTGGTGCCTACCATCGCTCAGTCAGACTGCTCTCTCGAATCATAGACTTAATTATAACGTAATGACACACAGAAATATGAGCCTTAGGTCATTAATATGGTCGAATCGCGAAACTATCATCTCGAAAACAAAACGTTTCTTTTTTCAGTGAAATACAGAACTGTTCAGTAATTTATCTAATGGGTGGCATCCGTAAGTCTAAATATTCCTGTTACATTGCACAACTTTCAATGTTATGTCATAATTACGTAAAATTCTGGCAAATTAGTTCGCAAAGAGCCAGGCGGCCCAAACTGTTGCATATACCCTGACTCTGCGTGCAATGAATGCAAGAGAAGTGACACAATTTCACCTGGTTAATATTGCCTGCTAACCTGGATTTCTTTTAGCTAAATATGCAGGTTTACAAATATATACTTCTGTGTATTGATTTTAAGAAAGGCATTGATGTTTATGGTTAGGTACACGTTGGAGCAACGACAGTCCTTTTTCACGAATGCGCACCGCATCGATTATATGCAACGCAGGACACGCTAGATAAACTAGTAATATCATCAACCATGTGTAGTTATAACTAGTGATTATGAATGATTGATTGTTTTATTATAAGATAAGTTTAATGCTAGCTCGCAACTTACCTTGGCTTCTTACTGCATTTGTGTAACAGGCAGGCTCCTCATGAGGCAGGTGGTTAGAGTGTTGGACTAGTTAACTGTAAGGTTGCAAGATTGAATCCCCGAGCTGACAAGGTAAAAATCTGCCGTTCTGCCCCTGAAAAAGGCAGTTAACCCACCGTTCCTAGGCCGTCACTGAAAATAAGAATGTGTTCTTAACTGACTTGCCTAAAAGGTGTAAAAAAATATTATTTTTTTATTGAAAAAAAAATAAATAAAAAAATAATTGGCTAAAATCGGCATCCAAAAATACCGATTTCCGATTGTTATGAAAACTTGAAATCGGCCCTAATTAATCGGGCATTTCGATTTATCGGTCGACCTCTAATGTAAATACCAACAAAATAACTTTTTGGTCAGAGTGGTGTTGTGTGTGTGTGTGTGTGTGTGTGTGTGTGTGTGTGTGTGTGTGTGTGTGTATCCTTTACTTAACTAGGCAATTCAGTTAAGAACAAATTCTTATGTACAATGAACCCGACTAAACCTGGAAGACACTGGGCCAATTATGCGCCGCCCTATGGGACTCCCAATCACGGCCGGATGTTATACAGCCTGGATTCGAACCAGGGACTGTAGAGACACCTCTTGCACTGAGATGCAGTGCCTTAGACCGCTGGGTCCATGTGTGTGTTAACTATTTAATTGTACTAGAATGCTTAAAAAATATTGGTTATAGGTATTGTTTTTTTGGGCACGGAAAATATTGGATATCGGCCCAAAATGTAATATCGGGAAGTCCCTAATATTAGTGTTTTATTTTTCATTAATGTTGTCCACTTTGACATTGCGCATGTTGTATCTCTATCACTGATCCATCCACGACTATAGCAACACATCAACAATACATAGGCCAATATCCAGCTATATCCCTCTTATTACAAATGAGACTCATTATAAATGGGAGTTGAGTGGCACAGAATGAAAGTGCAATTTAGCTGACAAATGCATGTCGTAAGGGATAATAATATTGGCTCCTGGCTGTCAGTCGGGTGGTAAGGGTAGGCAACAACATATCTGCCACACTGATCCTCTACAAACTATCATGGTCTAAACACACCAAGAAAGTTGTGAAGAGGGCACGACAACACCTTTTCCCCCTCAGGAGACTAAAAAGATTTGGCATGGGTCCCCAGATCCTCAAAAGGTTCTACAGCTGCACCATCAAGAGCATCCTGACCGGTTGCATCACCGCCTGGTATGGCAACTGCTCAGCATCAGACCGTAAGGTACTACAGAGGGTAGTGCGTACAGCCCAGTACATCACTGGGCCAAGCTTCCTGCCATCCAGGAAATATATACCAGACTTAAGAAGGCAGAATCACTTTCCATAAATGTATCCATAATGGAAAGAAACTATTTATTAATGTGTACCCTCCCCCATAAAAAATATGAATGTGTACGCTCCAAATTCATATGATCAAACGTTATTTGATTGCCTGAACAGCATATTGTTAGATATAACTGTTATCCTACATTCTGTGATCAATTTGAAATTGAACCAAATTCATTCATAATGATCAATACAAATTCACTTGGTGACCACCGATTCTATGGGATGCCATCATTTTTTAAAGAACACCTTTGATGCAGCTGCATTTGCATCTGGGTTGAATAAATCACAATAAAAAAAAACATCAGAATTTGAAATGTTAACTGCATTAGAGCGTTCTCAACACAAACTATTTTCAGACCAGGTAGCGATGACTATTTCCAAAGTCAAGACAGAACTTCATTTAATGATAAAAGTGGGTTTGTTAAAAATCGTTTAACCTCGGATAACCTCCGTCGACTATTACAGAGCCTTCAGAAAGTATTCACACCCCTTGACTTATTACACATTTTGTTGTTACAGCCTGAATTTAAAATGTATTAAATTTTGATTTTGTTTCACTGGCCTACACACAATACCCAATAATGTCAAAATGGAATTATGTTATTTGACATTTTTACAACTTAATTCAACATGAAACGCTGAAATGTCTTGGTTCAGTAAGTATTTTGTTATGGCAATCCTAAATAACTTCAAGAGTACAAATGGGCTTAACAAGTCACATAATAAGTTGCATGGACTCACTCTGTGTGCAATAACGGTGCTTCACATGATTTTTGAATGACTACCCCATCTCTGTACCCCACACATACAATTATCTGTAAGGTCTCTCAGTCGAACAGTGATTTTCAAAAACAGATTCACTGGGCATTCCCAAAACATACGGTATGTATATAGATCCCGACTGATCCAAGAGGGCAACCGTTTACAAAGATTATCGCCAGAGAGTTTCATCTGGAAGCGGCGATATGGTGTAGAAAAACATTTGTGAATACATTTTAAATTAATCAACTGGTGAGATGTTTTATGAGAAAACATTGTTCCATATCACCTTCCAGTTCAACTGTTCTCCAAAACCTATTAGTTCTCTGTTCCAGATGGAAGTGACCGCAGGTGAACACTTGTCGATCGAGTTAAGTTTGGAGTAGAAAGTGGAGACCAGGCCAACAGATTTGGGAGTATTCAAAAGAGTCTCAACTAGGGGATGGGTGGCAATAAGGGGATCACAGGATACTCCGTATTCTTTGAAAGCCAAGCGGAGCATAAGGGGGGGGTCCCTGGGAGATTATATGATTCTTTGAAGTCTTGAAAAGTATGAAGACCTGAATTGTCACTGAGGATGAAAATATTTCTACTAGACAATTGATGAAAAACAAAGGGTTTTGAGCCCGATAAGTTTAGGTTATTGTCCATAATGGAGAATGGCTCTGAAAAGGGAATGAGATCATGAGATATGTCTGTTGGCCTGTCTCCACACTTTAACTGCATTATCAATTATTGGACCCATTCGGAGACGTATAGATTTTTGCATAGAGCCAGAGAATAAGAGGCATTGTAGCCTAATGGGTTTCATTAATTTATGGGTATTTTCTGTTGAAAACAATTCCTATTAGTCTTTGATGCAGGGTTTGATCTAAAATGTCAGAAACTATCAAGTGGAATGGTTACTTTCTACGTTACAGAGTGGAATGGTTTTTCTGCTGGTGTATCCTGAGGTAGCAGCTCTCCGAGAACCTTTTTCCGCAGTGCGTACAGGTGAATGACCTTTCTTCCGTGTGGGCCTTCAGGTGCATCTTCAGCTGGTGCTGCCGGGAAAACCTCTTCTCACACTGGGGGCAGCTGTAGGGTTTCTCCCCTGTGTGGACCCTCTGGTGCCTCTTCAGGTTGCAAGCCTGGGCGAAGCGCATGTGACACTGGGTACAGCTGAAGGGTTTCACCCCTGTGTGGATCCTCTGATGGATCTCCACCTTCTGGGAGCAGCTGAAGCCTTTGTTACAGAACATGCAGAGGAACGGTTTGTCTTTATTTTTGCCCGATGTGGCTGCCCCTCCCTGCGTCTTGGCACTTTGGTCTTTTGAGTTCAATACCTGATCGAAAAGGACGGAGCCATGTGAATCGAAAGGTCCCAATGACGTGGACACTGGGTCACGATCCCTGAACACGTGTAAAGGGGAGTGAGTGTCGACATTTAGATTTGTCTCTAAGCTTCCCCTGCAATCTAAGAAATCTCTGCCATGTGACTGTCCATCTCCTAGGTGACTATCTGCATTCCATGTAGGAGGAGTATCGCCCTCCACTTTCACAGTGACCTCATCTACCACTATAACCTCCCCTTTCTTATCTAGGCACCCTTCAGAGTATACACTACTACTGTACCGGTTCCAGTCCCCTCTAAACAGATCAGTCTGTGTCTCTAAACCCAAGGATATGTGGTCAGGGTCCATCTCTGTAGAGTAAGAACAAGACAGATCATCAATGCCAGTGTAGAACGCATCACCATCTCCACGGGAATTAACCGTCCTCTGGCTCTGGTGAAATACTGGTAAGTACTCTGTGCCAGGAGCAGCCAGTGGCCCCAACCCCAGTCTCTCTGGGTCTGATCTGTGGTCAGATCCTGTGTGTAAGAGCCTCTGTGTTACAGTTAACGTCTCTGACTTGAGGACGTCGTTCAGCGTTCCACTGACCTCCATGATGCTGCGTCCGGTCCTGGCCTGGGGCGCAGCGTAAGCGGCAAGGTCCTCCGTGACTACAGGGTGCACCACTCCAGCCGCTGGTCCAGACTGGATGTCTCTGCTGTGCTGTGGGTCCTCCTCTCCTTCATTCCTCTCCTGCTTGACCCCAGGACCTGCAGCATCTGCATTTGCAGACTGATAAGCAGAGAGGAGGTTATTACCGGTACTTGAGTTGAATTGGATAACAATATTGTAGAGAATTCTCACAAGCTCCCCTATGGCAGATCAATAAGGATGTACATGTAAGCAAATTAATAGATGGGGGAGCCTTTCTGAAATAAACGTGTCACATTTCACATACTGTCATTTTTTATGTTACACTATGACACTAACCTCTATCACGATAACATGCTGGGTTGAGGTTCCACTCCTTTCATCTATAGCTATGGGTTGGTCATCTCTCCACACGTTGTGTCCCGCTGGCTTCACAAAGCTCCTGTGGCCTCCAGTGAGATGTCCTTCACCTAAGAAAGTGATTGGGGCAAAAGGGGTGGTAAAGTCAGGTACTTTCAATGCTCAACAATATATTGTACACTCTTGACACTGTCTACAATTGGCAGGTAAAATGTATCACAACTTCTTGATATACTATTTATTGATTGATTGATGTTCCATGCATCACTTTCTTTTTTTATTGTTTATGATAATAGGACATTCAGTAAATCAAGAATCTGGTTAGAATATTGTGTCTTTGTGCAAGAATAATTTGTTCTTAATTTACCTGCCTGGTAAAATAAAGGTAAAATAAATATAACACCTAATTAATGAGGTAAAGTATTGTATTCTATCTAAAAAACTGACCAAGACTCAACTCTGGATAACACATCTGAACACATGCGCAACGGGAACGGGTCGACAGGCCCCGCAGTCTCTGCCTTCTGCTAAATGTACCTCTTGCCATTCCTCTGTATCGGTCGAGGATCTTGACACTACTGGGACGATTGGCGACGACGTGCTGTCGCAAAGTTCTCTCTGCGCGCTCCCGTGCCACCTTCAATTCCAGTAGTTGTAGTTTCCTCCGCAATCCCCTGTTGTCTTTCTGGCTTTGAGTCATTTCCAAACGAAACACTGCATAGTCGTCGTCTACGAGTTTACAGATCTCTGCCACGGCTGAATTCGCTAGAACCTCCATAATGGAGGCTATTTGATTGTGAAAAACCATACAGTTAGCCATTGTTAGCTAACTATACCTAGATAACGTCTATCAACCAAGTCCCGTCTCCAATTCGTATGTGATGCTGTTAAGTTAATTAGTCATATTTAGAGTTACATCGTGTTAATAAACGTATAAATAACAGCAATAGAAAAAGCTAACGTAGAAATTGTTTTTGGTCATTGCTAACTTCCGTTTACACTGAAGAGAAAGGACGTTTTTGGCGTCATAGCTCATAGGGTGTGGCTAAATGAAAAGGAAACGGGTAATGCTACATCAAACCAACGAGTCATCATGATTTGTCGTTGCTATCTGGAATCCTTGGGACGTCGGCCACCCTTCCCTTACCCATTTTCAACTTCAATGGGGAAGGGACGTTCCAAAGATTCTAGATAGCAATGACCATTCATGTTCATTTTCTTGGAAGCTCAGCCTTGCTAAGAAAAATTATCTAAAAAGAATGTCTCGCTCTATCCCATCGGTGGCAAGGAACCTATAGGTTTCAAGGAAGCCAAAGAAACGAAGACCGATTTTAATTCTAAATAATAAACAAGCAAATAAAAGTAAACATATCAAACGGACAGCACCATTTAACAGATTTGATCACCGTAGTAAAGGAACAGGTACCACTGTTTAAAGGGTGTTATAAAAAGAGGGGGACATATTTCTTATGAATAGAACACAAGCAAAACCAAATTCGGAGAAACGTTGTGTTACATTTCAATTACAGTGTTTTGGCCATGCCAACACACCAAACAACAGGTATGTGTATCATGTGAGAACGTAAGCGTACCTTGAGCCCTATACTAGATGGTTTGAGTTAGCGAGGTAATTGGTCAACTCTTAAATTCCATTCGGGATAACAGGTACAACGAAAGTGGCTCACCTTTTAGCCATGTACATTTCTATGCAACGACTCCTTCAGACTTAACCTGTTCCCGGGCAGCCTAACTCAGGGCTAACTCCATTTGTGATGAATGAGCTGCGAGTTGAGCACCAATTCACTTTTATTTCCTACATCTCACAAAGATTGCGTCAGCATCCCCTTCATTTGAGGAATATGACAGATTAAATATTTTATTAATAAAAAAATGTTATGTTATAATACCAATCATATTACACATATAGTAATGACAATGTATTTGAAACTTCACGCACAGTAAAACGTGTGTTTGATTTAATACAATTATTTGTATTGATAGAAGTGAAAAGGTCGCAGTTGTAAATGAGAACTTGTTCTCAACTGGCCTACTGGTTCAATAAAGGTGAAATATACATGTTTTTTAAATGAACGATTAAGTAATAAAATAAAGACGGCACATTAACAAGCCTATTTCGCACCGTGGCCTGCTGAATTTGCAAGATAACTTTTCTTTCATTTTGATTTAGGCACACATGAAAATGTGCGACATGCACGCGCAGTTGCAAGTCTGCTAGAGTCAGCCACAGGCGGACGAGCAATATCAACTGTCATAGTATGGATGAAGCCTGAGCTGAATTGTTAAGCTAACTGAAGCAGGCTAGCTTTAGAAAACCTTGAGTAGATCTAGCTTCAATCATAGTATACCCCTCCGATGCACAACTGAGGGACTTAGTAATACAAAAAAACTCTTGCCCCCAATACACTTCACATGATAACTATAATAAGGTTCTCAGATATCCACTGTGTATATCTCAAGCCACACTGCTACGATTTCTCCCCGTTTTGGACACAGTCTGATAAGGATAGTCAGGAAGAAGCTATTTTAACATAGTTTGCACTTGGTGTGAACGCCTCTTCACATACTTCGCCTCAGTGAAGGATTCCCACGTGCACGGCTTGTCGACGTCAATCCCAATAATTGGCCTCCCACGTTGTGAGGTGATAGAAGCAGGAGCCAGTCTTTGAGCTCCCTCATTGAACTCAAGCCATTGTTATTGGGATTGTGTGATGGAAATTTGTCTTCTGCTTTTATCCACCACCTGATATATATATCTCTCACACACACACACACACACACACACACACACACATACATACATTAAGTTGTAGAGGCTGGAGCAGAGAGCAGCCGCAGTGCACCATCCAATGAGCAGTTTAGGGGGTTAAGTTCCTTGCTCAAGGGAACATCAGTGGTAGGTGGCACCTGAGATGTTGATGCCAGCAACCGGACTCCCCGCCAGATGTGTTCTGTGTGGCTCGGTCCTGGTTCTGACTCTGGAAGGAAGATTGATGGCTTCTGATCCATGTTTGTGATCCGGGGAAAGTCTTTGTGACCAGCCATCTCAGAGGTCGTCTCTCCCACCAGTAACACTGGATATCAGCAGCTCTTCATGGACTGCAGACTGCAAACAAAGATCGTGCAGAAAAGTATAAAGGTTTATTACATTTGCGCTTTAGTAATTTAGCAGACGCTCTGATACAGAAAGACTTACAGAAGCGACTAGGGTTAAGTGTCTTGCTCATGGGCACATCAACAGGTTTTTCCCACCTAGTCAGCTCGGGTATTCAAACCAGCGACCTTTCGGTTACTGGCCCAACTCTCTTAACCGCTAGGCTACCTGAAAAAACTATTTGCTGTACACACAGAAACATTACGTAATATTATAAAATGTTAATCACAGTCAAGCCCATCTCTAACACTGCGATTCATGTACCTAACAATATGGAGCCATTGGAGTTTATTTTTAAATGGCCATAAGTGTTTTCAAGAATTATTACATACAAACATGTTTTGTACATCTCATTTCGGCCTTACAATATAACAAAAACAAGATGCAAAAAGAATCAGTCAATGTTGTAGAATAACTATGGTTATTTAATCATGTAATCAGTGATTACTTTGTAAATCGGGAGGTGCCGGAACAAAAAATATGCACGAGGTGGGTGACCTGGTGAGCTCTGAATTACCGGAACGCATTCAACGCTAACTGGAGTAAGTATGTGATGCTGTGCAGTTAAATTAGTCATATTTTGAGTTCCAGGGTGTTCATAAATAACAACGCGAATGTGGAAATTGTTCTTGGTCACTTTTCAATGAAAAACGGACTCGCGCTGTTCTTTGAAATAAGATACTGCATATAACATTACACATCAAATTATGTGTTATCACTGTCTTTAAAGCTGAGAGCACACTCGTTTAGAAAGAAAAGTGTGTTAGCAACTCTCATAAAAATAGGTATTCACAATCCAATTTCAAATAGCAAGTTAACAAAGGGTTAATGAGAGGTATGTGGTTAATTACCCTCTTACCCCAAGACACTTAACATGCCACACTGCTACGATTTCTCCCCAAGCGCTTCTCACAGGTGGGGCAGGCGTACGGCATGCTCGGCCTCACACGCTCTGACCCAGTGGCACTAGAGGTAGAAACAGGAGCCACCGCCCACAGGTGGTTAGTTTTGAGCTCCCTCCTTGACTTCTAGTCATTGTTTGGGTGTTGTTGGGATTGTGTGCTGTGTTATAGGCTAGGTACCTCTTGTGACGAACGCCCATCCTGACCCTGTCTGTATTTGTGGCGTAACCACGAGGTAACTGAGGAAGGCTAGACCCAGGTCCAGGCTTTCTATGAACCCAGTCACCAGGCACTAGGCAGGATCCTGAAGGAGAAGACAGACTTCCTATTAGACTCCCACCAGGGGGGTCTCCCACTACTCTCTGTGAAGGCTGAAGCCCAGGGTGACCTGCTCTGTTCATCATGGATACTGTGGTGTTTGTATCATAAGAACAGGAGGGTCTATCTCTATCAGCTCCAGGCCCTGCTTCATCCCTGCACTGAGACTGTAAAGAGAAGGGTTGGACTGGATCCCTGACTGGAGCCTCTGTCTCTCTGATGACCACCAGGACTGAGGTTGTTCAGTCCACCAGTTGTGTTCTGTGTAGTGGTTGTTGTGGAGTCTCTGTCCCTCACGATTGGGCCCTGGTTCCGACTTGGGAAGGAAGAGAAACGGCTCCTGATCCAGGGTCCAGTCCGGGACCAGGATTTGTGACCATCCACTTCAGAAGTCCAGTCTCTCCCGCCAGCAACACCGGATATCAGCAGGTCTTCATGGACTGCAGACTGCAAATAAAGATGATACTTTTCTGTACAAAGGTTTATATAATAAACTCTTAGCTGTACACACAGAAACATGACACTATATTATAAAATGTTAACCACAGTCAAGCCAAACTATAACACTGTGATTCAAGTAGCTAACAATATGGAGCCATTGGAAATTATTATAAAAATTAAAATGCACCATACAGTGAATCTGGAAAGTATTCAGACCCCTTAACTTTTTCCACAGTTACGTTAAAGCCTTATTCTAAAATTGATTACGTTTTTTTTCTTCCACAGCAATCTACACACAGTACCCCATAAAGACACAGCAAAAACATTTGTTTTATTTTTTAAATAAAAAAACATAACTGAAATACACATTTACATAAGCATTCAGACTAGTACTTTGTTGAAGCTCCTTTGGCAGCGATTACAGCCTTGAGTTTTCTTGGGTATGATGCTACAAGCTTGACACACCTGTATTTGGGGAGTTTCTCCCATTGTTCTCTGCAGATCCTCTCACGCTCTGTCATATTGGATGGGGAGGGTCCCTGCACAGCTATTTTCAGGTCTCTCCAAAGATGTTAGATCAGGTTCAACTACGGGCTCTGGCTGGGCCACTCAACGACATTGAGACTTGTCCCGAAGCGACTCCTGCATGGTCTTGGCTGTGTGCTTAGGATCGTTGTCCTGTTGGAAGGTGAACCTTCGCCCCAGTCTGAGGTCCTGAGCACTCTGGAGCAGGTTTTCATCAAGGATCTCTCTGTACTTTGCTCCATTCATCTTTCCCTCGATCCTGACTAGTCTCCCACTCCCTGCCACTGAAAAACATCCCCACAGCATGATGCTGCCACCACCATGCTTCGCCGTAGGGATGGTGCCAGATTTCCTCCAGACGTGACACTTGGCATTCAGGCCAAAGAGTTCAATCTGGTTTCATCAGACCAGAGAATCTTCTTTCTCATGGTCTGAGAGTCCTTTAGGTGCCTTTTGGCAAACTCCAAGCGGGCTGTCATGTGCCTTTTACTGAGGACTGGCTTCTGTCTGGCCACTACCATAACGGCCTGATTGGTGGAGTGCTGCAGAGATGGCTGTCCTTCTGGAAGGTTCTCCCATTTCCACAGAGGTACTCTGCAGCTCTCTCAGAGTGACCATTGGGTTCTTGGTCACCTCCCTGACCACGGCTCTTCTCCCCTGATTGCTCAGTTTGGCCAGGTGGCCAGCTCTAGGAAGTCTTGGTGGTTCCAAACTCCTTCCATTTAAAAATTATCGAGGCCACTGTGTTCTTGGTTCCCTTCAATGCTGCAGATATTTTTTGGTACCCTTCCCCAGATCTGTGCCTTGACACAATTCTGTCTCTGAGCTCTACGGACAATTCCTTCGACCTCATAGCTTGAATCTTGCGCTGACATGCACTGTCAATTGTGGGACCTTATATAGACAGGTGTGTGCCTTTCCAAATCATGTCCAATCAATTGAATTTACCACAGGTGGAAGTTGTAGAAACATCAAGGATGATCAATGGAAACAGGATGCACCTGACCTCGATTTCGAGTCTAACAGCAAATGGTCTGAATACTTATGTAAATAAGGTAATTCTATTTTGAATATTCTTTTATAAATGTGCAAAAATGACTAAAAACCTGTTTTTGCTTTGTCATTATGGGGTATTGTGTGTAGATTGATAAGGGAAAAACAACTTCATTCATTTTAGGCTTTAACTTAAAATGTGGAAAAAGTAAAGTGGTCTGAATACTTTCTGAATGCACTGTATGATGTTTTGGTTCAACTGAGATGAGGGAAACTCCGTCACAGATTATAATATAATATAATATATGCCATTTAGCAGACGCTTTTATCCAAAGCGACTTACAGTCATGTGTGCATACATTCTACGTATGGGTGGTCCCGGGGATTGAACCCACTACCCTGGCGTTACAAGCGCCATGCTCTACCAACTGAGCTACAGGACCACCCTATTATTATTATTATTTTTTTTACAAATCAGTCACACACAGTCAATTTAGTCTTTAATTTGAGCAAAACTGTTATGCACTCTCACACGGGACTTTGACACATCTTCACTACTACATAAATAATTTATTAGAATACTTTGGAAAAGGTTCAACACTACACACATCTTCACTACTTCATGTCAAGTAAACATGAAATAAGGCACTGTCTTTATCTCACTATGAAACACCATCAACCTAAAAGGGAATTAGTTGTCACTTCATCAGTGAAGCATTTTTACAGACACCATCACAACAACCATCACCTTATCACACTAATTCTTTCCTCATGTCACCTCAACAAGTTCCCTACGATATCAAAAAACAAAATAATTAACTACCAACAAACTATACTGAACAAAAATATAAACACACATGTAAAGTGTTGGTCCCATGTTTCATGAGCTGAAATAAAAGATCCCAGAAATGTTCCATATGCACAAAAAGTTTATTTCTCTCAAATGTTGTGCACAAATTTGTTTACATCCCTGTTAGTGAGCATTCCTGCTTTGCCAACATAATCCATCCATCTGACAGGTGTGGCATTTCAAGAAGCTGATTAAACAGCATGATCATTACACAGGTACACCTTTTGCTGGGGACAATAAAAGGCCACTCTAAAATGTGCAGTTTTGTCTCACAACACAAAGCCACAGATATCTCACGTTTTGAGGGAAGATACAATTGGCATGCTGACTGCAGGAATGTCCACCAGAGATGTTGCAAGATAATTTAATGTTAATTTCTCTACCATAAGCTGCTTCCAATGTCGTTTTAGAGAATTTGGCTGGATCCAACTGTCCTCAACCAGACCACGTGTAAACCACGCCAGCCCTCCACATCCAGCTTCTCCACCTGCGGGATCGTCTGAGACGAGCCACCCGGACAGCTGATGAAACAGAGTATTACTGTCTGTAATAAAACCCTTTTGTGAGGATAAACTCATTCTGATTGGCTGGGCCTGGCACCCCAGAGGATTAGCCTGGCTCCCAGGTGGGGAGGCCTATGCCCTCCCAGGCCCACCCATGGCTGCACCCCTGCCCAGTCATGTGAAATCCATAGATTAGGGCCTGATGAATTAATTTCAATTGACTGATTTCCTTATATAAACTGTAACTCACCCAATTGTTGCATGATGCATTTATATTTTTGTTCAGTATAACTAGTACTACATTACATTTCACTATACATGGGCCGTGTGCATTTTCTGCTAGTGTATCCTGAGGTAGCTCCTCTCCGAGAACACAAGCAAATGGCCTCTCTCCTGTGTAGATCTTCAGGTGGGGAAGCTGGGGAAGGTGTAGGATTTCTCCCCTGGGTGGACCCTCTTCAGGTTGGTTGAGTCTGAGAAACTAGCCTGGCACAGGTGGCAGCTGAACGATTTCTCCCCTGTGTGCATCCTCTGGTGGATCTCCACCTGTTTGGGGAAACTGAAGGCTTTCCCACAGAATGAAAACGGTAAGAGCTTCTCTTTGGTGCCACCACCTTTACTTATTCCATCTGTATTACTGTCATTTGTCAATGGGCTTGTCTAACCATTTAGTGTTGATGCACTGGCATTTTCTGAGGTCTGGTTAAACATTAGGAGAGTGTGAGGAGGTTGAAGGCCAGGGAGTGTCTGTGTTGTCACAGGGTCCATGTTCCAGTTGATAGATCCTATAGAAGGCAGGCTGAAGGCAGCACCTGTTAGGGGGTCAACCTCATGCGCCATCACTCTGTCTGAAACACAATTATAGGAGCAGGACGGAGCATCGCTAGCCGAGTCTGTGTCTGTTCTCACCCGCTGCATACGGACACTTCCTTGTCCCCGCAGACCAAATCTACGCCTCTCCCTGGTCTCAGCCAGTCTGTTATCATGGAGAGTAAGTTCGGATGTTGATTTCTGTTCGATTGTCTGTTTCTGGTTGTGGTTAACAGTGTTGTTCCCCGGCCCAGAGTTGATTACACTGTCCCATCCACTGACCTCCACTATGTCGCCTCTGGTCCTGGCCTGCTCGGTTATGTTGTCCCCTGGGCCATTGGCTGCACCTGTCTGGGAATCCAAGATGGCCTCCCAGTCTCCTCTGTTAGCTTCCAGCCAACCATCTACAGGAAAATGTTACTGTCAAGACATAACAAACATGACGCATGGATAGATTTTTAGACATGGATTTTTTGTGTTTTATTTTCCTGGTGATGTCTGACTTATGTTAAGATACACTGAGTGTACAAAACATTAGGAATCTCTTCCTAATATTGAGTGACACCCCCATTTCCTTTCCGAACAGCCACAATTTGTTGAGGCATGGACTCTACAAGGTGTCGAAAGCGTTCCACAGGGATGCTGGCCCATGTTGACGCCAATGTTGTGTCAAGTTGGCTGGATGTCCTGTGGGTGGTGGACCATTCTTGATACGCTCAGGAAACCGTTGAGCATGAAAAACCCAGCAGCGTTGCAGTTCTTGACACACTCAAACCGGTGCACCTGGCACCTACTACCATAACCTGTTCAAAGGCACTTAAAAATTTGGTCTTACCCGCCCTCTGAATGGCACACATACACAATTCATGGCTCAATTGTCTCAAGGCTTAAAGAACCCTTCTTTAACCTGTCTCCTCCCTTTTCTACAAGGATTAAAGTGGATATAACAGGTGACATCAATAAGGGATCCTAATTTTCACATGGTCAGTCTATATCATGGATAGAGCAGGTGTTCCTAATGATTTGTACACATTTCAGTTTTGTATTTTATACAAATTGAATTGATATTGTTTAATAAAATAAGTACTCATATTGTTTCATATGAGTTTAATAGAAAATTAATAGCCAGGCACATTAGTATTCCCATTGAAGATCTATTACTGTATGGAGGCTATATGTATTACTATTCCCATTGAAGATCTACTACTGTATGGAGGCTATATGTATTTCTCCCTTACCTTGCTCCCCCATCTTTAGTCCACTCAGCAGATCAATGCTCTCTGGTCCATCTTCTATTGTCTCCTCTTTGACCAGCAGCAGATCAGGCTTCCCATCGTCCATGTCTACTGACTGTAAGAGATACAGAGTGAGAGGATGTTAGATCAATAAATCTGATATGAGCACTGTGCTATGGAGCATCTTCTGATTGGACAATGAGGGATTGCTATTAATACTATGCAAACGTGTTAGTTGATTTGATTACTTGACACTCTTTAAAGGGATAGTTTGTGATTTTGGCAATTATCCACTTCTTCAGTCAGATTAACCTGTGGATACCATTTTTACGTCTCTGCATCCAGTATGCAAGAAGTTAGAGGCAATTTCGCGAGCCAGCTTAGCGCAAAGACTGTAAGTCTTCAGGTACAGCTAGCATGTAACTTTAAGAGTGTCAAGTAATAAAATCAACGAATAATTCAAAGGCATCATCCCACATTTAAAACAAAAATAATCAAGACCTGGGCACCTAGTCTCAGAGTACAAGTGATAATCTAGGATCTTTCCAAATAGAAAAGGCAAAATTGCTCCTAGATCTGCAAACCTACTCTGACACATTTTGTGGATATGGGTCCTGACCTAATACCATACAGAGAGTAGTTCACAGTGGGCTCACCTCAGTGAGACGGTATGTGGTCCTGGGCTGCTCAGCTAGTTCCTCTGTGGGGGTCAGGAGGAGGTGTAGTTTGGTTGTCCTCCATGACCATGTTCCCCTCAGGGTTCCACAGACCCTCCTCACACCCCTCCTCCTTCATCCGCAGCACCTCTGGACCCTCCTCCTCCTGGAAGAGAGACGTGATGCAGATCACACAGACATACACTCTCTCGGGTATATACACACAGATAATAAACACACTTTCAACATGGAGTGTTTACCCATCCCCACTATTTTTGAGTCCTATACTGTAGTTATATAATGACTTCATTGTTGTTAAACCCATCATGGTGGACATAAATATGATAATGTGGGTAAAAACGAGTCAGCTATGATAAGTCAAAAGTCAGACAAACCTGACTAAACTATAATGACGTGTACAGTAGGTGTTTGTTAGTGTGTGGGTATGTGTAGGTATATTTAGTAAGTGTATTGGTTATAAAGCACTGTTGTATGTATGCAGAATAGGGTGAGATCAGATGTGATGTATATTAAAGAGAGTCTCAATGAAAGCCTTAGAATGAAAAGTCACATTTTGTGTTTATTAAACATAAAAAAGTGTTAAATATATCATATGAAAACCACACATACACATCAACAAAAACAACTGCATTCATTCAAGTGTCTTGGGGGAAAAAAAATAAGTTGTTGAATGGAAGCAATGAAGAAGGCATTTGTGAAAATCATATATCCTACACAGTACAAACACAATATGTATCAAACTTCAGGCTTATATATCACACAATGTCTGGATGCAATATTCTACCCAGTAATATTGAACACTGAAATCTGTTACTCTCATTATTCCAAATTCATCTGTGGATCTTTTCTGCTGACAACAATGACAATAAATCTTTGTCTTTAATGTAGGGTTTGATCTAAAAGTCAGAAGCTGTTGGGTGGAATTTTTACTTTCTATGTTATACAGTGGAATGGTTTTTCTGCTGGTGTGTCCTGAGGCAACTCCTCTCTGAGAACCTCATCCTGCAGTGCATACAGGCGAAGGGCCTCTCTCCCGTGTGGACCCTCTGGTGCCTCTTCAGGTCACCAGCCTGGGCGAAGCGCATGTGACACTGGGTACAGCTGAATGGTTTCTCCCCTGTGTGGACCCTATGATGCCTCTTCAGGGTGCCAGCTTGGCTGAAGCACATGTGACACTGGGTACAGCTGAAGGGTTTCACCCCAGTGTGGATCCTCTGGTGGACCTCCACCTTCTGGAGGCAGCTGAAGCCTTTATTACAGAACATGCAGAGGAACCGTTTCTCTTTACTATTGCCTGATGTGGCTCCCCCTCCCTCAGCCTGGGCTCTAGCCCTGTCGTTTGAGTTCAATACCTGATCGAAAACGATACGGCCGTGTGAATCGGAAGGTGCCATCGACTTAGACACTGGGTCGCGATCCCTGAACGCATGTAAAGGGGAGTTGGTTGCGACATTTAGATTTGTCTCTAAGCTCTCTCTGTTGTTTAAGAAGTCACTAGTGTTGCCCTGCGAGTGTCCTTCTAACTGAGTCTCGTCTGCATTCCATGTCAGAGGAGTGTCACCCTCCACTTTTACCTCATCTACGACCAGACCCTCCCCTTTCTTATCTAGGCACCTTTCAGAATATACACTACTACTGTACTGGTTCCAGTTCCCTCTCATTGGATTAGTCTGTGTATCTAAGCCCACAGGCATGTCACCAGGTATCATCTCTGTCCCTGTAGAGTATGAACAGGATGGATCATTGCCAGTCTGTAACGAGTCACTTGGGTCCTGATGAGACAAAACTGTCCTCGGGCTCATGTTACCATAAAGTAAATGCTCTGAGTGGGGAGCAGGACAACAGCCCAGTCGGTCCAGCACCGTTAAAGTCTCGATATCTGTTTCTGACTTGAGGAAGACATTCTGCGTTCCACTAACCTCCGGCGTTCCACTGACCTCCGTGATGCTGTGTTGGGTCCTGGGCTGCACTGTGGCTACAGGGTGCACGCCAGCCGTTCCAGTCTGGATGTTTCTACTGTGCCATGGGTCCTCTTCTCCTTCAGACCTCTCCAGCTTGACCGCAGGACCTGCTGCCTCTGCAGACTGACAAGAAGAAAGGAAGTTATTACTGGTACATGAGTTTAATTGGATAACAATGTCATAGGGAAGTCTAACAAACTCCCCGATGGCAGTTAAATTACGATGTAAATGGAAACTAGTGAATAGCTGAGGGGAGCCTTTCTGAAATAAACAGACCACATTTTATTCACAAAGTAACACATTTTTAATGCAACACTATTACACTAACCTCTATCATGATAACATGCTGGGTTGAGGTTCCACTTCCCTCGTCAAAAGTGATTGGTTGGTCATCTCTCCATGTACCGTGTCCCGCTGGCTTCACAAAGTTCCTGTGGCCTCCAGTGAGATGTCCTTCACCTGAGAGAATTATTAGGGGTTATAAGCTGGGTGGTTCGAGTCCGGAATGCTGATTGGCTGACAGCCATGTCAGACTGTATACCACAGGTATGGCAAAACATTTACTCTTACTTCTGTAATTACATTTGTAACCAGCTTATAATTGCAATAAGGCACCTCTGGGGGTTTGTGGTATATGGCCAATATACCACGGCTACGGGCTGTATCCAGAAACTCTGTGTTGCATTGTCCATAAGAACAGCCCAGGCACCATGGTATATTGGCCATATACCACATCCCCTCTGGCTTATTGCTTAATTAAATAAGTGGTTAGGTTAGCTACTGTCAATGCTCAACGGTATATTATAACCTATTGACACGGTCTAGAATTGGCAAGGATGTAAAGTAACACTTTGCATAACTTCTTGATATACTATTTATAGATCAATTGATGATGTTCTAGGCATCATATTGTTTTCAATGCATAAATAATTGGAAATGCAGTAAATCAAGAACCTGGTTAGAATATGATATGGTGTGTTTGTGCAAGATAGCTAAGTAATCAGAGGAATTATTGCATACTATCCAAAAACTGACCAAGACCCAATTCTGGTTAACACATCTAAAGTTACACAAGTGCAGTGGGGAGACAGGCCGCGCAACTCGACCTTCTGCTAAATGTACCTCTTGTCATTCCTCTGTATCGGTCGAGGATCTTGACACTACTGGGACGACTGGCGAGGATGCGCTCCCGTGCCACCTTCAGTTCCAGTTGCTGTAGTTTCCTCCGCAATCCCCTGTTTTCTTTCTGGCTTTGGGAAATTTCCAAACGAAACACTGCATAGTCGTCGTCTACGAGTTTACAGATCTCTGCCACGGCTGCATTCGCTAGCACCTCCATGATGGAGGCTATCTGAGTGTGAAAAACCATACCGTTATCCATTGTTAACAGCTACTAGCTAGCGTTACCTAACATCTATCAACCAAGTCTTGTCTCCAACGCAAATTAAAGACTACCTGGGGCAAATATGTGATTGTGTGCAGTTAAATTAGTCATAGTTTGAGTTCCATTTGTGTTAATGAATCTAACAAAAACGCTAACGTGAAAATTGTTCTTGATCAACGCTTACTTCCGTTAACTTCTTCTTCTGTGAGGTTTTATGGCGAACTACACGCAAATGGTGTACTGCCGCCACCAACTGGACGGGGGTGGGGGGGAAAAAAATCATAAAATAAATGTGAATACCATTATGGGGATGGGAAAATAACATTTTACAAAACATTTACAAAACTACATTCCCATTTCCTTCAGTCATGAAAGGGTGGGACTGCATGAGACAGTACTCCATGTAGAGCCTCGTCAAATATTTTAATCCTAGAAAGTGTTCCATTGCAGAAGTGAAGTCTATCTTTAGTTAGGTAGGAGCAAGCCCATGTAATGCTTTGTAGGTTAGCAGTAAAGCCAGTGTAGGGAGGCTAGCACTGGAGTAATATGATACATTTTTTTGGTTCTAGTCAGGATTCTAGCAGCCGTATTTAACACTTACTGAAGTTTATTTAGTGCTTTATCCGGGTAGCCGGAAAGTAGAGCATTGCAGTAGTCTAACCTAGAAGCAACAAAAGCATGGATACATTTTTTTAGTGATATTACGTCTGATATCGCAATGTAATGTATGTTTAGATATGTATAATCGAGAGCTAAGCATGTTGATTTTTAACTCGCTCGTTGAATTATGCAAGAGAACGTGACAACAACAGTAATTATTGAGTCAGTCTCTAGACAGTCTAGGTGAGTACACGTTGGGTAGACGGAGCAAGTGATTGGTGGTTGCAGCCTTGTTCCTCCCTTTTATGTTAATGTATTAATATATTCAAGAACAATGTTTATTTATGCAAAAAAGACATAACATGTGCTTTATTTTAACACAAAATATATGTAAAAAAATACCCGATACAATAATAAAATCTATATGAGTACATTGTAAGAAAAACAAGTGAAATGTAATAATACTTTGATGACCTAAATTCCCACAATAAATCCCTGATCTCCATTCATGTTGAACAGAATCATCTCAATGTCTTAATTGCACTGCACAGATGGAGCAGAAATTCCAGAAGATTGATTTGGTAGTATTCGCAGATAACTTTTAGGGCCAAAATAGTGGGAAGAGGTGGTGGGTTTGTTGGGAATAGTGGCGTGTATGTAGGGTAAGATGGTGGTGCAATTAAATCCCCCCAATCTACTTTTCTGTGAACAAAATGTGAAATTCACACTACGACCTGTGAAAGATAGCAATACGCCACTAAGCGTCTAGTCTGCCGGGAAAGCAACACGAAGAAGAGTCGAAACGGAAGTGAACACTAAGAACATTTTCCACGTTAGCGTTTTTGTTGTTATTTAGATTTTATTCATTATTAACATCCTGGAATACAAAATATGAATAATTTAACTGCACAGCATCACATACTTACGACATGTAGTCTTTAATTCGCTTTGGAGACATGACTTGGTTGATAGGTGTTATCTAGGTAACGCTAGCTAGCTGCTAACAATGGCTAACTGTATGGTTTTTCAAACTCAAATAGCCTCCATCATGGAGGTTCTAGCGAATGCAGCCGTGGCAGAGATCTGTAAACTTGTAGACGACGACTATGCAGTGTTTCGTTTGGAAATAACTCAAAGCCAGAAAGAAAACAGGGCATTGCGGAGGAGACTACAGCTACTGGAACTGAAGGTGTCACGGGAGCGCGTCCTCGCCATTCGTCCCAGTAGTGTCAAGATCCTCGACAAATACAGAGGAATGTCAAGAGGTAACGTTACATTTAGCAGAAGGCATGGGTTGTCGCCCCGTTCTCAGCTGCACATGTGTTCATAGGTGTTACCCAGAATTGGTTCTTGGTCCGTTTTTGGATAGTATGCAATAATTCCCCAGATTATTTAGCAAATAAACAATATATTCTAACATGATTATTAATTTACAGCATTGCCTATGATTTAATCAATGAAAACAATGTAATACATGGAACATAATACATAGATAGTAAAAACCCTGTTGGCTTGGGTATTCAAACCAGCAACCATCTGGTTACTGGCCCAACGCTCTAACCGCTAGGCTACCTACCGCCCTTTATATCAAGATAAATGACCTTATGTCCTTGCCATTTCTAGACATTGTCAATAATGTACAATATACCGTTGAACATTGACAGTAGCTAACCGAACCACCTCTTTCCCCCAAACGCTCTCAGGTGAAGGACATCTCACTGGAGGCCACAGGAGCTTTGTGAAGCCTGTGGGACACAATACATGGAGAGATGACCAACCAATCACTGTTGATGAGGGGAGTGGAACCTCAACCCAGCACATTATCATGATAGAGGTTAGTGTAATAGTGTTGCATAAAAATTGTGTTATTTGTAAATCAAACGTGGCCTGTTCAGAAAGGCTCCCCTCAGCTATTCACTTTCTTACATGTACATCCTAATTCATCTGCCATAGAGGCATTGTTATCTTCCCTACGACATTGTTATCCAACTCAACTCATGTATCGGTAATAACCTCCTCTCTTCTTATGTCAGTCTGCAGATGCAGAGGCTGCAGGTCCTGGGGTCAAGCAGGAGAGGTCTGAAGGAGAGGAGGATCCACAGCATAGCAGAGACATCCAGACTGGTGCGGCTAGAGAGCCCCCTGTAGCCACGGATGAACCCACCACTGCCTCATTGCAGCCCAGGACCCAACGAAGCGGCACGGAGGTCAGTGGAACGCCGAACGCCGTCCTCAAGTCAGACACGAAGACTTTAACGGGCTTGGGGCGACTGGGCTGTCCCCCTGCTCCCTGCACAGAGTATATACTTTACGGTAGCTCGAGGACGGTTTTGTCCCATCAGGACTCAGGTAACTCGTCCAGTTCATATGCTACAGGGACACAGATGATGTCTGGTGACTTGCCTGTGGGCTTAGATACACAGCCTAATCCAATGAGAGGGGACTGGAACCAGTACAGTAGTAGTGTAAACTCTGAAGGGTTCCTAGATAAGAAAGGGGAGGGTCTGGTCGTAGATGAGGTGACTGTAAAAGTGGAGGATGACGCTCCTCTGACATGGAATGCAGACGAGACTCACTTAGGAAAAGGACACTCGCAGGGCAACACAAGTGACTTCTTAGACTACAGTGAAAGCTTAGAGACCAATCTAAATGTCGCAACCCACTCCCCTTTACACCGAGTGACCATGTTGATGGCACCTTCCAATTCACAAGGCAGCGTCCTTTTCGAACAGGTATCGAACTCAAATGATCAAAAGGCCAAGGAGCGGGAAGGGGCAACAACAACGGGTGGTAAAGAGAAGCGGTTTCTCTGCATGTTCTGTAACAAAGGCTTCAGCTGTTCCCAGAAGGTGGAGATCCATCAGAGGGTCCACACAGGGGTGAAACCCTTCACCTGTATCCAGTGTCACATGCGCTTTGCCCATGCGGGCAACCTGAAGAGGCACCAGAGGGTCCACACAGGGGTGAAACCCTTCAGCTGTACCCAGTGTCACATGTGCTTCGCCCAGGCTGGTGACCTGAAGCGGCACCAGAGGGTGCACACAGGGGAGAAACCCTACAGCTGTACCCAGTGTCCCATGCGCTTCGCCCAGGCAGGTGACCTGAAAAGGCACCTGAAGGTCCACACGTGAGGAGGCCATTTGCCTGTACGCACTGCAGGAAGAGGTTCTCGGAAAGGAGCTACCTCAGAATACACCAGAAGAAAAAAACACTCCACTCCATATCTTCTGACATTTAGATCAAACCCTGCATTAAAGACAAAGATTCATTTTGATTGTTGTCAACAGAAAAGATCCGCAGATACATTTGGAATAACGAGAGTAACCGATTTCAGTCTTTAATATTCCTGGGTAGAATATTGCATCCAGACATTGTATGATATATATATACGCCTAAAAAGTCTGTTACATATTGTGTTTGTACTGTGTAAGGATATATGATGTCCGCAAATGCATGTTTCATTACTTCCATCCTCAATACATTTTTTTCCCAAGACACTTTTAATAAAAAAAAGTTCATGCAGATTTTTACGTGTGGTATTCATATGGTGTAATTGACACTTGTTCATGTTTAATAAACATAAAATTGGACTTTTCATTCTTAGACTTTCATTAAGGAAGCGCTTTATAATCAATATAGACTTAAATATAATAAATATACGTACACATATCCACACACTAACGAACACCTACTGTACATGGCAAAATAGTTTAGTCAGGTTTGTCTGATGATGACATAGCTGACTTATATTTACCCACATCATCATATTTACATCAACCATGATGGGTTTAATAACAATGAAGTCATTCTGTGACTACAGTATAGGACTCAAACGTAGTGGGGATGGGTAAACACTCCCAATTGTGTTATTATCCGTGTGTGTGTGTACGTACCTGAGGGAGTGTATGTCTGTGTAATCTGTATCACCTGTCTCTTCCAGGAGGAGGGGTGTGATGAGGGTCTGGGGAACCCTGAGGGGACCATGGTCATGGAGGACAACCAGCCTACACCTCCTCCTGAACCCACAGAGGACCCAGCTGCGCAACACAGGACCACACACAGTCTCACTGAGGTGAGCCCACTGAACTACTGTCTGAATGATATTAGGTGGGGACCTGATCCTTAGACTTTGTGGATACGGGCCCAGGTCTTGATATATTTTGTCAAAAGTGTGGGACAATGTCTTTGAGTTATCTAACCAGTAGCAAATTAACTTACATGTTACATAGTACTCATAGCAAACCTTCATTGCCCAATCAGAAGATGCTCCATAGCAGGGTGCTGATATCAGATGTCTTGATCCAACATCCTCTCACTCTGTATCTCTTACAGTCAGTAGACATGGAGGATGGGAACCCTCATCTGCTGCTGGTCAAAGAGGAGACAATAGAAGACGGACCAGAGAGCATTGACCTGCTGAGTGGACTAAAGATGGGGGAGCAAGTTAAGAGAGAAATACATATAGCCTCCATACAGTAATAGATCTTCAATGGGAAAACTGATGCGCCTGACAATTTTCTTGTCTGAATTTTCTTCATTCATTCAATTAAATCAATACAACTTGTGTTTACATACACATAATGTATGAACTTGACCAGGTAATTGACAAAAAAAACTCCAGAGTTTTCTCTGCCATGTTTTTAGTCTAATTTCTGACCTCTTCTTGTAGGTGGGTGGCTGGAGGCTAACAGAGGAGACTGGGCAGTCATCTTGGACTCCCAGACCAGTGCTACCAAGGACCCAGGGGACAACATCACTGAGCAAGACAGGACCAGCGGCGATAAAGTGGAGGTCAGTGGATGGAACAGCGTCCTCAACTCTGGGCTGGGGAACAACACTGTTAACCAGAAACAGACAGTTGATCACAAAACAACATACAAACTTAGTCTCCATGACAACAGACTGGCTGAGACCAGGACAAGGCGTAGATTCCATCCAGGACAGGGAGGTGTCCGTATGCGGCGGGAGAGAACAGGCGCTGCTCCTATAGTTGTGATTCAGAGAGACTGATGGCGCCTCTGGTTAACCCCCTAACACAGTAGTCACTAACCTTTTCTGAGTAAAGATCACTTTCTGAGTCAAAATGCAAGCTTATGCAACATGAACCTATTAAAAACTGTACTGTAGCAATGAGGTTTGTGAAGTAGGCTATAGGCCCAATACATTATCACCGCATATTGGCTTTTCTTGACTCCCTGCCAATACATTGTTTGGACAATTTGTAAAAAATTATATTTCAACATTTGAGATAGGCTATATGATCACACCGGTAATAGATCAGTTGTTGTATTACTTGTGAGGCACAGCTGAGTGAGCATACATTTAAATAGTTTGTTTTTATTTTACTGGGCTGATGGTGCCTGCATCTGATGGTCAGTCTCAGCTGAGGGACAGAGCAGCTAATGAGCTCTGCCTCCCAGTGTCCTGCCACTCACTCTTTCCGCTGCTGTCACTGACTAAAAAGGTCTGGAGTCGCACCCCATTATGTCTGCCTCATGCAGATGTTGTTACTCCTATGAACAGAGAAGGTGAAATATTCTTCGATATAATTTTTTTTTTTTAAACAACAATGCAAGCCTACCACACTTTCCTACTCCTTCATTACAACTACAGTGCTGGTTGTAGTGCCAGTGGAAGTAGGACGAATGTGCATTGTATTGTTTATAAAAGTGTTGAATACAAAGTGTTGACAGTTCTGAGTAAGAACTTAAACATGAATTCACTCATATAAACAGCAGCTCTTTGCTGTATTCGTTGACAGTCTTTCTCTAGTCATGGTTTTAAACGTTTTGAAATCTCACAGTATCAACTTGGCTGTAGCTTTCTTTTAAGCTTGCTACATTACAGTAGACACAGTAATCTGAGCCGTCCGATTGGCTGGAGGTAGGCCTATAGTGCTCTGGATTTGCTCTCCGGGCCTGCCGGGATAGCAGAGTTGACCCATTTCATGTGTCTGAAGGTACAGTGGGAACACAGCTGAATCAGTTGCACCTACCACCAACAGCGCGAGACGAATACAAATAAATAGGAACGCAAAGCTTTATCATTGGGTTTTTTACAGAAATGTTTGCCGATCGACCAGTTGGTGACCACTGCCCTAACAGGTGCCGCCTTCAGCCTGCCTTTATATAGGATCTATCAACTGGAACATGGACCCTGCAACAACACAGACACTCCCTGGCCTTCATCCTCCTCACACTTTCCTAATGTTAAACCAGACCTCAGACAATGCCAGTGCCTCAACACTAAATGGCTACACAAACCTATTGACAGTAGTAGTAACGCTATCAGTAGATTCAGTGGCCATAATAAGCACTTCCTGTGTTTGTTCTGTGGGAAAGCCTTCAGTTTCCCCAAACAGGTGGAGATCCACCAGAAGATACACACGGGGGGAGATCTGTTTGGTTGCCATCTGTCCCAAGCAAGTTTCTCTCACTCGTCCAAGCTGAACAGGCACCACACAGGTGAGAAACCCTACAGTGAGAAGAGCTTCTCCCACCAGCACCAACTGAAGATGCGCCTGTATGCACTGCAGGAAGAGGTTCTCAGAGAGGAGCTACCTTAGTCTTTGTAGTTAATTCTGTTGGTTTCGGATGTAGTGGGGAACTGCATGAGGTGAACTGAGGAAAGAATAAGTATGATGAGGCAGATAATATTATATGGTGATGGTTGGTGTTATGCTGTCTGTAAAAATGCTTTACTGATGAAAAGCGTCAACTATGTCCCTTTAGCTCAGGGGTGGGCAATTACAGTCCTCGAGGACCTGTTTGGTGTCTCAGTTTTGCCCCAGCTAACACACCTGACTCCAATAATCACCTAATCATGATCTTCATTTTTGAATGCAATTTGATTAATCATCTGTGTTTGCTAGGGATGGAGAAAAAGTGTGACACCAATCAGGCCCTCGAGGACTGGAGTTGCCCATCCCTGCTCTAGCTTTTATAGTGAGGTAAGGATAGTGTCTTAATTAATGTTTACTTAACATGAAGTGGTGAAGATGTGTGCAATGTAACGTTGAACCTTTTCCAAAGTATTCTAAAATGTATTTTATCAAAGTGAGGGTACCAGATTTACAATAAAAGGTCAAGTGTTACCATAGTGAGAAGTTATTCTACTTGTCACATTGTTTTGTTCAATAAAAGTACTGTACTTCAAAGTTATGTTAGTGTATGACTATTTTGTTGAAATTAAATACATATTCAACTCTGTGCTGACTGACTTGGTTATTTTTGCATCATTGCAGGGAATGAGTTTCCCTTAACTCAGTCGAACCAAAACATTATACTTAATTCTTGAATCAACACAAATTGACATTTTTTTTATCATAAACTCTAATGGCTCCATATTGTTACGTACTTGAATCACAATGTTAGAGATGGGCTTGACTGGTTAACATTTTATAATATCATGTTTCTGTGTGTACAGCAAGGAGTTTCTTATATAAACCTTTATGCTCTTCTGTGCAATTTGTTTTTACAGTCTGCAGTCCATGAGGACCTGCTGATTTCAGGTGTTGCTGGCGGGAGAGACTGGAACTTTGAGGCGGCTGGTCACAAACCCTGGCCCTGGATCAGAACCCTTGATCAGGAACCATCGCGCTTCCTTCCCGATTTGGAACTAGGACCGAACCATGAGGGACAGAGACTCCACCACACAGAACACAACCAGTGGACAGGTGGACTGAACAACCTCAGTCCTGGTGGTCATCAGAGAGACAGAGGCTCCAGTCAGGGATCCAGTCTGCAGCCCAGACCCTTCTCTTCACAGTCTCAGTGCAGGGATGAAGCAGGGCCTGGAGCTGATAGAGACAGAGATAGACCCTCCTGTTCCTATGATACAAACATCACAGTATCCATGATGAACAGAGCAGGTCACCCTGGGCTTCAGCCTTCACAGAGAGTGGTGGGAGACCCCTCTGGTGGTAGTCTAATAGGAAGTCTCTCTTCCCCTTCAGGATCTCATCATAGAAGACCTGGGTCTAGCCTTCCTCAGCTACCTCAGGTTTACCACACCAATACAGACATGGTCAGGATGGGCGTTCACCACAAGAGGTACCTAGCCCATAACACAGAACACAATCCCAACAACACCCATACAATGGCTAGAGGTCAAGGAAGGAGCTCAAAGACTAACCAACTGAGGGTGGTGGCTCCTGCTTCTACCTCCGGTGTCATTGGCTCACAACGTGGGAGGCCAAGCGTTAGGTCGGACGCAGACAAGCCGCATGCATGTCCCACATGTGGGAAGCGTTTCACTGAGGCGAACTATGTGAAGAGGCACCAGACTGTTCACACCAAGGAGAGGCCCTTCAAGTGTAAATTGTGTTACAAGAGCTTTGCCTTCTTGAGTAACCTTATCAGACATAAGAGTGTCCACAATGGGAATAAACTGTAGCATTGTGGCTTGAGATGTACAAAAGGGGATATCTGAGAACCATTTTTTAGCTGACATAATATAATTATCATGTGAAATGTCTTGGGGCAAGAAGTTAATTAATCACATACCTCTCCTTAAAACCCTTTGTTAACTTTGTAAATACCTGTTTTTAGAGAGACAATAACCTAAACCTAGTCTAGAACATGGACAGTTGAATATTTACCGTACTGATGTTGACGTAGATGGAATAAAGTAATTGTATTGTATTATTTTCTACTGTATTCTTGCTAACGCAAAGATGAGTAATTTCCTGACAGGCTGCAGGAGGGCTCCACGGGAGATGTGGCATTTGATATAAATATGAGGATGGTTCTTCTAGCCCACGAACTTGGACTTGGTTATGCAGCTCCAAAGAAAATAAGCAAAGTCCTAGGAATTCCTTCCTTGCTTCTCAGCTCATATCGGAGACATGACAGGTAAATAAAAAGGGAGAGTATTGTCAGGTGACTTCCTGTGTATACATAATATTTATTTCCTTGCTCCAGCAAATGTATTCAAAGTTAAGAAAACAGAGTAATAGGAAGACATAACTATCCAACGAGACTGTCACATAGGCCTACAGTGTCATAGGGCTGTAGCCTAATGTGATTGGTGAGAAATTAGCTTAACATAAAGTAAATACATGCTAATATTTACATAGGGTAACATGCTGATATTTAGTCCTGCAGTTCTGTCTGTAATGTCGACAGACATAATAAGTATTTTTCCCCCTACTTTAGTTGCAGAGATTCACAGAGGGCTACTAATATAATAATAATAATATTATTATGTATACACAGGAAGTCAAAAGACGGTTGACATCTAGTGGAAGCCGTAGGAAGTGCAACTTGACTCCATAGACACTGTGTATTTGGTAGGCCAAGCTTTGAAAAACTACAAACCTCAGATTTCTCATTTCCTGGTTGGATTTTTCTCAGGTTTTCGCCTGCCATATGAGTTCTGTTATGCTCATAGACATCATTCAAACAGTTTTAGAAACTTCCGAGTGTTTTCTATCCAATAATAATAATATGCATATATTAGCATCTGGGACAGAGTAGGAGGCAGTTCACTCTGGGCACACTATTCATCCAAAAGTGAAAATGCTGCCCCTTATCCCAAAACAGTTTAAACAGTAACATGCAAAACACAAAAAAACAGAACAGCCAGATGGATTACACAAATAAATAATAATACAAATCCACATTATATCAAATCAAATACCGACATGTACCTATTACATTGACATTTTGTTTGGCATACGTTTGAATGATTCTAAATATTTGTCCAAATCCGATTTTGAAAAAGGGGTCTTTTTCTTCATACATTTTTAATTTGTATGAAAAATATTCCTAATAAAATAGAGATTTATGACATACTGACATTCAATTGTGGAATTAGTGTAGTAAAATAATATGTCAAATTTAGACATTTCAATGGTTATATGCATTTCTTTGCCAATATATCGTTTTACATCAGTCCAGAACACCTCACCATGTAAACAATTACTAAATAAGTGTTCAATAGATTCAGTTTATTGATACAAAAACTACATTCACTGGTAACATCAGGTATATATTACGATTATTATATTATTTTTTTAACTAGGCATGTCAGTTAAGAACACATTTGTATTTACAATGACGGCCTACCGGGGTTAACTGCCTTGTTCAGGGGCAGAAAGACAGATGTTTACATTGTCAGCTCGGGGATTCGATCCAGCAACCTTTCGGTTACTGTCCCAACGCTCAACGCTCTAACCACTAGGCTACCTGCTGAAATCAAGATATTACATGGGTAGAATCTATTGATAATCTTAAAGGAGATCACCTTTACTTTATTGGTCACCATTTGTGTGGAGTGAGCCAAGCACAGCACCAGTTTACATCAAACGATGAAACACAACAAAATATAGCAAGAAGGAATATAATTCCTGTAGAAAATATCCCTTAATAAATGAATTTCTTATCTAGTAAACTTGTGCCATTCACCTGGATATTGCTTACAAAATGTTCATAGATTCCAATTGATCTTTATCTGTCTGATACCCAGAGGTTGTAAAGTTCTGGTCTTAAATAAAATAGACAGAATTCCCAGCTCACAATTGATCAGATCCAGATTTATTTGCGAGAGCTCTGCCGTGCATACACAAATACTTCTCTTTTATACCATCCTAACCTACGCACATACATATACACCAACATAGGGATTTTCTCATCAGTCTCACCACAGTTTATAACCACTCAGCTGACAGTTCCAGGCTCACCCAGATACTGGAGCTCTGGAGGGGCTCTCCCTGTCCTATCTCATCTCCCCAGAGTTACAGCCAGGTCGGTTCAAACATAGGTTAATGCTCGTCTTCATTCTCTTTCTACACCCACAAACATTCCTTTCTTCCTAGATCTATGCTACATAACCCCTTCCTAATGAACAAACATTATTTAAAACTACTAGAAAGACAGGGTAAAATTATGTTAGTCATAATTCTACATTAAATGTATACATCATTTAGTCATTATTAATAAAAATCCCATAACACTGCCCTACTGATTTGACAAAAATGGAACTGTTTGGCCATAATGACCATTGTTATGTTTGGAGGAAAAAGGGGGAGGCTTGCAAGCCGAAGGACACCATCCCAACCGTGAAGCAGCATCATATTGTGTGGATGTTTTGCTGCAGGAGGGTCTGGTGCACTTCACAAAATAGATGGCGTCATGAGGATGGAAAATTATGTGGATATATTGAAGCAACATCTCGAGACACCAGTCAGGAAGTTAAAGCTTGGTCGCAAATGGGTCTTCCACAATGAGCCCAAATATACTTCCGAAGTTGTGGCAAAATGGCTTGAGGACAACAAAGTCAAGGTATTGGAGTCACCATCACAAATCCCTGACCTCAACCCTATAGAAATTTTGTGGGCAGAACTGAAAAAGCGTGTGTGAGCAAGGAGGCATACAAACCTGACTCAGTTACACCAGCTCTATCAGGAGGAATGGGCCAAAATTCCACCAACCTATTGTGGGAAGCTTGTGGAAGGCTACGTAAAACGTTTGACCAAGTTAAACAATTGAAAGGCAATGCTACCAAATACTAATTGAGTGTATGTCAACTTCTGACCCACTCGGAATGTGATGAAAGAAATCAAAGCTGAAAGAAATACTTCTCTCTACTATTATTCTGACATCACAAATAAAGTGGTGATCCTAACTGATTTAAGACAGGGAATTTCTACTAGGATTAAATGACAGAAATGGTGAAAAACTGAGTTTAAATGTATTTGACTAAGGAGGATGTAAACTTCCGACTTCAACTGTAACTAGTCAGACCCTTTGCTTTGAGACTTGAATTTGAGCTCAGGAGCATCCTGTTTCCACCGATCATCCTTAAGATGTTTCTACAACTTGATTGGAGTCCACCCATTAAATTCAATTGATTGGGCATGATTTGGAAAGGCACACACCTGTCTAAGTATTCAGACCCTTTACTCAGTACTTTGATGAAGCACCTTTGGCAGAGATCACAGCCTCGAGTCTTCATGGGTATGATGCAACAAGCTTGACACACCTCTATTTGGGGAGTTTCTCCCATTCTTTTCTGCAGATCCTCTCAAGCTCTGTCATGTTGGATGATGAGCGTTGCTGCATAGCTATTTCACGGTCTCTCCAGAGATGTTTGATCGTGTTCAAGTTCGGGCTCTTGCTGGGCCGCTCAAGGACATTCAGAGACTTGTCTCGAAGCCACTTAAGCATGGTCTTGGCTGTGTGCTTAGGTTGATTGTCCTGTTGGAAGGTGAACCTTCGCCCCAGTCTGACCCTGGGTCTCGACCCCACCCTGTGCAACTAGGCACTGGACTTCCTGACGGGCCGCCCCAAGGTGGTGAGGGTAGGTAACAACATCTCCATCCCGCTGATCCTCAACACTGGGGCCCCACAAGGGTGCGTTCTGAGCCCTTTCCTGTACTCCCTGTTCACCCACGACTGCGTGGCCACGAACGCCTCCAACTCAATCGTCAAGTTTGCGGACGACACTACAGTGGTAGGCTTGATTACCAACAACGACCAGACGGCCTACAGGGAGGAGGTGAGGGCCCTCGGAGTGTGGTGTAAGGAAAATAACCTCACACTCAGCGTCAACAAAACAAAAGAGATGATTGTGGACTTCAGGAAACAGCAGAGGGAGCACCCCCTATCCACATCGACGGGACAGTAGTGGAGAGGGTAGTAAGTTTTAAGTTCCTCGGCGTATACATCACGGACAAACTGAATTTGTCCACCCACACAGACAGCGTCAGAAGAAAGCGCAGCAGCGCCTCTTCAACCTCAGGAGGCTGAAGAAATTCGGCTTGTCACCAAAAGCACTCACAAACTTCTACAGATGCACAATCGAGAGCATCCTGTTGGGCTGTATCACCGCCTGGTACGGCAGCTGCTCCGCCCACAACCGTAAGGCTCTCCAGAGGGTAGTGAGGTCTGCACAACGCATCACCGGGGGCAAACTACCTGCCCTCCAGGACACCTACACCACCCGATGTCACAGGAAGGCCATAAAGATCATCAAGGACAACAACCACCCGAGCCACTGCCTGTTCACCCCGCTATCATCCAGAAGACGAGGTCAGTACAGGTGCATCAAAGCAGGGACCGAGAGACTGAAAAACAGCTTCTATCTCAAGGCCATCAGACTGTTAAACAGCCACCACTAACATTGAGTAGCTGCTGCCAACACGCTGACTCAACTCCAGCCACTTTAATCATGGAAATTGATGTAAAATATATCACTAGCCACTTTAAACAATGCTACTTAATATAATGTTTACATACCCTACATTACTCATCTCATATGTATATGTATATACTGTACTCTATACCATCTACTGCATCTTTATGTAATACATGTATGACTAGCCACTTTAACTATGCCACTTTGTTTACATACCCTACATTACTCATCTCATATGTATATACTGTACTCGATACCATCTACTGCATCTTGCCTATGCCGTTCTGTACCATCACTCATTCATATCTATATGTACATATTCTTTATCCCTTTACACTTGTGTGTATAAGGTAGTAGTTTTGGAATTGTCAAGTTAGATTACTAGTTGGTTATTACTGCATTGTCAGAACTAGAAGCACAAGCATTTCGCTATACTCGCATTAACATCTGCTAACCATGTGTATGTGACAAATACATTTGATTGTATTTGAGGTCCTGAACACTCTGGAGCAGGATCTCTCTGTCCTTTGCTCCGTTCATCTTTCCCTCAATCCTTACTAGTCTCCCAGTCCCTGCCGCTGAAAAACACTCCCACTGCATGATGCTGCCACCACCATGCTTCACCGTAGGGATGGCGCAGGGTTCCTCCAGACATGACACTTGGCATTCAGTTCAAAGTGTTCTATCTTGGTTTCATCAGACCGGACCAATTAAGAATGATGGAGGACACTATGTTCTTGGGGACCCTCAATGCTGCAAACATTTTTTGGTACCCTTCCGCAGATCTGTGCCTCGACACAATTCTGTCTCGGAGCTCAACGGACAATTCCTTTGACCTCATAGCTTGGTTTTTGCTCTGACATGTACTGTCAACTGTGGTACCTTATGTAGACAGACGTGCACCTTTCCAAATCATGTCCAATCAATTGAATTTACTACAGGTGGACTCCAATAAAATTGTAAAAAACATCTCAAGGATAATCAATGGTCTCAGGATGCACCTGAGCTCAATTTCGAGTCTCCTAGCAAAGGGTCTGAATACTTATTTAAATAAGGTACGTTTTTTTTTTTTTTTTATTCAATTTGCAAACATTTCTAAAAACCTGTTTTTGCTCTGTCATTATGGGGTATTGTGTGTAGATAAAACATTTTTTAATCCACTTTAGTATAAGGCTGTAACGTAACAAAATTTGAAAAAGGGGATGGGGTCTGAATACTTTCTCAATGCACTGTACATACTGCACAATATACATTTTCCTATGCATTGTGTCACATTAAAAGAAGGGGTCCGTCCATTCTACTCAGGAGCACTTGTACTTTCATAATTGACACATGTATATTGCGCATAAAATAATTTCCTGTACATTGTGTCGCAGTAACGGGGGGCATACTACTCAGGAGCACTCCTAGTTTCCACATTTTTTAATAGGAGAACACAATAGCTCGAACTGCAACCAGGATCCATGCAATTGTCACTCCGAGTCGGATGCAAGCTCATTCACAGATAGAGACGATAGCTTCAAATCATTCCAAGCAAACAGTTTAAAGCACACATTTTCAATCTTCCAGGATGAAAATGATTCCATAATCGTTTATTTCATTTTCGTGCCTTAGAAAAAATAACTTTGATATCGTAGGTAGAGAGAGGCTGCAGTAGCATAATGGTGGTGCTGTTGAGCAAATGTTAAATTGTTTAAGCAAGATGTGTTTACAGTCATGACAGAAGAACACAGTACATACAGACACACACAGCTTCACAGCAAGATCTAATGAGCTTGATGTTTTTTTTCTATTTCATTAAAGAGAGATTATAAACATTTTCTTTGTCTATCCCCACATTTTTAAAGTTTATATTATAGTGAACGTTGAACCCTATGTAATAAATAAACCTGTAAAAATAGCTGGTAGATTTGTATTTTTTTTAAATGTGTACCACTAGTAGATCAATAATCCATTGTTATTAACATGGCAAAGTATAACATGCCCATACTGTGCCAGCTCCACGATTGGAAAAATACCTCTTTACTGTATATTAGGGTAACTAATTCAATTTTAACAATCAAATTTGATGTTAAACATTTTGTCACGTGCTAGATCAGTAATACATTGTCATTAACAATGCAAAGCATAACATCGCCATATTATGACAGCTACAAGGTAGGAAAAACACTAGTTTATTGTATATTATAAACTGGGTGGTTCTTAAAGGCTGATTGGCTGACAGCCGTGGTATATCAGACCGTATGTATGTCACAGGTATGACAAAACATTTATTTTTACTGCTCTAATTACGATGGTAACCAGTTTATAATAGTAATAAGGCACCTCGGGGGTTTATGGTATATGGCCAATATACCAAGTCTAAGGGCTGTATCTAGGCACTCCACGTTGCGTCGTACGTAGGAACAGCCCTTAGCCGTGGAATTTTGGCCATGTACCACACCCCCTCGTGCCTTATAGCTTAATTACAGGAAACTTTGAGGGATTATAATTAAATTTCAACACAATTTAAACATTTTGTCACATGACACCAGTAGATCAAAAATAGAGTGATTAACAGGACACACCGTTGCTTCCTTGTGATCTTGGGGAAGAAGATGAGAGGAGGATGTACACCATTGAAGCCAACGAACAGAAGAGGAGCAGAAGAGACTCCAACCTGACTGCTGGAAGACAGAACCAACTCAGTGAGGAAAGGACACACCAATTCTATGTAGCCTCTTGCATGGTGTTCGTTTCCATTCTTGCCTCTTGGAACTGTCCCTAAGATGAACCTCTCCTGTCTCTCCATTTCCTTCTCCCTTACAGGTTTCCTAGGGGGAACTATGAGGTGCAGACACAGGAGAGGCATCAGGCAGATGACAGGAGAAAAAAGAGGGAGGGGATGGAAGGGAGGAAAAAGAGAGGTGAAAACACGTGCCCAAACTAGCTGATCTGAGGATATTATATACATGTTATAACATGATATACATGTTAGTTATTTTTCTTTGTATATATTTTTTTCTTTGTATAGTGTAGTAGAGCTCTTAAGCTATCTAAAATGGTATCATGTCAGGGGTTAATGACCAGAGCAATGAATGCCAAGTAGCCAACCTTACTAAAGCACAAAATGTTTGGATCACCCTGTACTCACATGGATCCTCTGACTCCCTCACACTTTGCACATCATCATCTACTTTCCTCACTGCCTCAGCATGAAACTTTCTGCACTGCTTGAACCCTGGTAACCTCAAACTGTCTCTCTCACACCAGACACTTCTGATCCCCAGCAATTGACACAGCTTTTTCCGCTGAAACACTTTTTTTGTCACATGCCCTCCTGCACACTTCTCACATCTCAGAATATTCTTCCTACACACTGCTGCAACATGACCATAAGTTTGACAACTAAAACACTGTAGGTGGTTCGGAAAACAAAAGCTCTCAACTGATAACTTATATATTCTAACATTACTTTATCGTCTAAACACTGAAATAAAGTACAGACAGGGTCACTTCAGACTTTCGCTCTTTACCGGTTCTGCATCACACCAAACGGCAAGCCCCGTTTACACTGAAGAAAAGCGATGATATTGGTTGGCATCATAGCTCAAAGTGTGTGGTTAAATAATAAAGCTATGCGTGCTGGTCTTTGAAATATGGTACTGCCAGTGGTGGGGAAAGTACCCAATTGTTGTTCTTGAGCAAAAGTAAAGATAACTGAATAGAAAATGACTCAAGTAAAAGTGAAAGTCACTTAATAATTTTACATTCCAGACTGCACAATTTTCTTGTTTTAAAATGTATGGATAGCCAGGGACACACTCCAACACTCAGACGTAATTTATAAACAAAGCATTCATGAGTCCGCCAGATCAGAGGCGGTAGGGATGACCAGGGGTTGGAACTGGTTCATTTTTTTTAGAGGAACAGAACCGGAACAGAGAAAGTAAGTGATACAGTTGAAGTCGGAAGTTTACATACACCTTAGCCAAATACATTTAAACTCAGTTTTTCACAATTCCTGACATTTAATCCTAGTAAAAATTCCCTGTCTTAGGTCAGTTAGGATCACCACTTTATTTTAAGAATGTGAATTGTCAGAATAATAGTAGAGAGGATGATTTATTTCAGGTTTATTTCTTTCATCACATTCCCAGTGGGTCAGAAGTTTACATACACTCAATTAGTATTTGGTTGCATTGCCTTTAAATTGTTTAACATGGGTCAAATGTTTCAGGTAGCCTTCCACAAGCTTCCCATAATAGGTTGGGTACATTTTGGCATGTTTGTAGATGACCTTGCTCGTGCACACTTTTTCAGTTCTTCCCACACATTTTCTATAGAATTGAGGTCAGGGCTTTGTGATGGCCACTCCAATACTTTGACTTTGTTGTCCTTAAGCCATTTTGCCACAACTTTGGAAGTATGCTTGGGGTCATTGTCCACTTGGAAGACCCATTTGCGACCAAGCTTTAACTTCCTTACTGATGTCTTGAGATGTTGCTTCAATATATCCACATAATTTTCCTGCCTCATGATGCCATCTATTTTGTGAAGTGCACCAGTCCCTCCTGCAGCAAAGCACCCCCACAACATGATTCTGCCATCCCCATGCTTCACAGTTGGGATGGTGTTCTTCGGCTTGCAAGCATTCCCCTTTTTCTTCCAAACATAACAATGGTCATTATGGCCAAACAGTTCTATTTTTTATATCAGACCAGAGGACATTTCTCCAAAAAGTATGATCTTTGTTCCCATGTGCAGTTGCAAACCGTAGTCTGGCTTTTGGAGCAGTGGCTTTTTCATTGCTGAGCGGCCTTTCAGGTTATGTCGATATAGGACTCGTTTTTTCTGTGGATATAGATACTCTTGTACCTGTTTCCTCCAGCATCTTCACAATGTCCTTTGCTTTTGTTCTGTGATTGATTTGTACTTTTTGCACCAAAGTACGTTCATCTCTAGGAGACAGAATGCGTCTCCTTCCTGAGCGGTATGACGGCTGTGTGGTCCCATGGTGTTTATACTGGCATACTATATTGTCTGTACAGATGAATGTGGTACATTCAGGCGTTTGGAAATTGCTCCCAAGGCTGAACCAGACATGTGGAGGTCTACAATTGTTTTTCTGAGGTCTTGGCTGATATCTTTTTTTCTAACCGACTTGCCAAAACTATAGTTTGTTAACAATAAATTGGTGGATTGGTTGAAAAACGAGTTTTAATGACTCCAACCTAAGTGTACGTAATCTTCTGACTTCAACTGTATCTTTGACTGAATTGTTTAAAAGGGGCGTGTTATTCTGCCAGGGGAATAAATCAGGAGGTTACATTTTCTAGAGCCAACTCAGGGCAAGGAATACAGGAGATAGTGGCTAAATCAGAATAGAGCATGTCATGTAAAAACCCTTCTGGAGAAAAGCTCTTGGTGTGGTGTATTCATGCATGTCAATAAACTGTAACCTAAACGCATTATTTCCTCCAACTTCATCCAATTCACATTTCCCATTGCCCACCCTGACATACCAAGCTAGAATGGGCCCTGCATCTCAACCAATAGCCAATGTAGGCTAAGTATCCCAATCAAGGCTACAGCAACTTCCAGGGAGGGTCAGGCTCCTTGGGCTTGGCAGGGGCCAGTCTGGTTTGGGTGTCCTCGGCAGAACGGTGTTGCGGTAACCAAGTGGTCACATATCATTCTGGGTTCCACTGCGCAAGAGGGAGTCGTGGAATTTTATGAACATCAAGGCAGACACACAGTAAATGAGGAATTGGCCAAAGTGCAAGCCTCTGACGGGCCTCCGCAGTGTACACACATACCCTATAGTTCTTCTTCATTCTCGCCACACCCAGAGAGAAGACAAGGAAGAAACCACCATTTCCCTATCTCTAGGCTGCTATACATATTAAATTGGTATGCCATTCTATAATTTTTCATGTAATTTTAGTGGTAATTAAATACAATGTATTTAGAATTGATCAGAATTAATTTTCCAGAAATAGTGTATTCTCAAATTGAAAAAACGGAGGGAGTGCCACTCCTCCACGCTCTTACAGCACCACAACCCTGAACGCTAGCTGAGTCTGTTATCTCCAGCCACATATGGACCTACCCGTCCCCGCCGCGAGAAGAGGGTAGCTGCATCCCAATATGGGCGACTGGGTGTCAAAAGGAAAGTAGTGGGCATTTGGAAAGGGGTGGGTGTGTCGAAAGGAAAGTAGTGGGAAAAGTGCTCTGTGTGGAAAGTGCTCTGCTATAGATTAGATGGTTTTGATTGGGCAGTTTTTTTCCCTTCCGTTTCCTACCATGCAACTGGCTTACATTGAGCTAAAGTATGTTAGCACATATTGTATACAGAAATACAGTTACAAATCAAACATAATGTATAAACCTATTACAATTGGAGCAGGCCAACCCTGTTGGATGTCTGCTGGGTGTGCAGGGTTCTGTTTCAGCCCAGCAATAACACACCTGATTCAACTTATCAAATCTAATGAGTTGATAATCAAGTGTGCTATTGCTCAGCTGGAATAGAAGTCTGCTCACCCAGTAGATCAGGGATCAGTGGAGCAAGGTTTTTTTTGTTCACCTAAAATGATTCTTTAGTAATAATAGCCCACTTCTTGTTACTACTCAATCATCTAGGGCGGCAGGTAGCCTCGCGATTAAGAGCTGGTTAGAAAAGGTCGCTGTTTCAAATCCCCAAGCTGACTAGGTGAAAAATCTGTCTGCCTTTGAGCAAGTCCCGTAACCCTAATTTCTCTGGAGTGTCGGCTAAATGACTAAATGTTTTAATGCAAATCCATTGTTGTTTAGACTATGCTGTCTAATCTTTACATATGAGTTAGCTTAATTGTACATTTTGTTGTGATGAAGTGTTGATTCTTTGAAGTGAAGTGTTTAATCACAATCCTGCAATAAAGAAGGGAAGGGGTTCTGTCTGTAAAGTTTCTGTGTATTCTCAAATTAACATTTCCTTTTTGTATTGTTTAAGATCCCCCAATCTGTTTTATTTGATTGTCACTCTGCCTCAGTATATAAGCTATCTAAATCCATTTAGCATGCATCACCAGTGCAACCACAGGCCTACAGTATGATGGCATTACTGGCCTTATGGGCATCTGTCATCTGAATCAGAGAATAGCTCAACTCACACATTGTTTACATGTTGAGCTATATGTTCTCAATTCAAATTGATACCAGTCGACAATGAGGCAAAACATATACCAGATTTTGTACATGCCATTTAAGTGCTAAGATATATTTGTTAGTGCAAATACAACCCTTTGTCATGACTTTCCCTCCTGGGTTAGGATCAAAGAGAGCCCCTCCGCTCTCTCTCCCATCAGAGTGGAAGGGGGGGGGGGGCAGTTCTAGGACTTTAATGACCGGTCGTAAACTTCCTCTCTCCTGCACTGCAGTATGGAAAAGTCAAAAATCCTTCGTGTGTAGAGAGAGACTGCCCCACAACTTTAACATCAAAAGGTTGGACATTGAAACAATATTTCTACACAAAGAATGTGGGAAACGGTGGGAGGGGGTGGGGGGCTTAAAGAACAATCATGTCAGATAATTTATTGTTTGGTGATATCATTAAAGACGTCATAATGGAAACATTGTAACTTTAAGAGCTTTCACAATGTATATGTCAGAGTTCAAATCAAAACAAATGTATTTATATAGCCCTTACATCAGCTGATATCTCAAAGTGCTGTACAGAAACCTAGCCTAAAACCTCAAACAGCAAGCAATGCAGGTGTAGAAGCACGGTGGCTGGGAAAAACTCCCTAGAAAGGCCAAAACCTAGGAAGAAACCTAGAGAGGAACCAGGCTATAAGGGGTGGCCAGTCCTCTTCTGGCTGTGCCGGGTGGAGATTATAACAGAACATGGCCAAGATGTTCAAATGTTCATAAATGACCAGCATGGTCAAATAATAATAATCACAGTAGTTGTCGAGGGTGCAGCAAGTCAGCACCTCAGGAATACATTTTAGTTGGCTCCCGCTCCTGCTGTCTCTAGAGAGTTGAACACAGCAGGTCTGTGACAGGTAGCACATCCGGTGAACAGGTCAGGGTTCCATAGCCGCAGGCAGAACAGTTGAAACTGGAGCAGCAGCACGGCCAGGTGCTGCTATTCACACCATTGAGTCAATACTTCATAGAAACACATTTGGCAGTGATTACAGCTGAGAGTCTTTTCTTGGTGAGTCTCTAAGAGCTTTCCACACCTGGATTGTGCAACATTTGCCCATTATTCTTAAAATAAAATCTTCAATTTCTGTCAAATTGGTTGTGATCATTGCTAGACAACCATTTTCAGGTTTTGTCACAGATTTTCAAGTAGATTAAAGTCAAAACTGCAGCTCGGCCACTTAGTAACATTCACTGTCGTCTTGGTAAGCAACTCCAGTGTAGATTTGGCTTTGTGAATTAGGTTATTGTCCTGCTGAAAGGTGAATGAATCTCCCAATGTCTGGTGGAAACCAGACCGAATCAGGTTTTCCTCTAGGATTTTACTTGTTCTTAGCTCCATTCCATTTATTTTTTATCCTGAAAAACTCCCCAGTCCTTAACAATTAAAAGCATACCATGATGCAGCCACCACTATGCTTGAAAATATGGAGGTTTCAGTAATGTGTTGTATGGGATTTGCCCCTGCTGGGGTAGGTTCCTTGTTCCTTGTCAATCATTTGCTTATTGTTGAAATCAGCAATCAGACAATATCTTTAAGTAAATCAATCAAAAACCTTTATTAATGCAATTGCAGACAGAAGTTGACAACGGGAACATAGCATGCATGTTTCCGAGTAAGTTCTGCAAAATAGGAAAGGGTCCAAGTTGCTTTAATACTCTTACAGTCAACCCCTAGTGATGTAACTGCCTACGTTAACACCTTCTACTCATGAGACCAAGCCCATGCATATACAGTTATACAAACCTGCAGGAGAGACAATAGTTCCAGTGTTTTCTAAGGGCTCAGCAGTAATTTTCCACTCCCCAAGTTGCTTTATAGTGGTATGTCTGACTAGTCTCTTATCTCATTCACTACCCTGCAGGGTTCTGCATCTATGAATCTCTTTTAGTCTTGAGGCGCTTTCTCACAGACACCCTGTTTTGACTGCAATAACTCACACATCTCTCAGACTGTTTCTTATAAGAAGCAGAGACTAGAAAAGAACCGTGGAACAATATTAAACCTTATAATGCATATATATTGCTAATCTGTATTCCAAGACCCTATAAATGTAGTGGGGGGGGGTCTTATAGCCCTCCCCTTCTATTAATACAACATAATCAATTATTATAATACATCAATCATTTGGTGCAGCCCCTATCATGACCCCAAGGTGAACCCCATAATTTCCCCCTTTTGAGACTAATTAGTCTCACAGCTTCAATCATAATATTCTCCTCTGAAATCAAACAGATTAGGCGAATCCCCCGGATCCATTTGATCCCAGGGATGGCCTGCTAAAGGGAGGAAACTACTCCCGAGGTTCCTGGAATGCTGGTGGGGTGGGGTGAGTCTGTCTATACTCCCATTCCTCCTGAGAAGAGATGGACAATGGGATTAAGGGAAACCAGAAATGCACCAATCTCGGGGCCCTGCTCTTCCTCCCTCTAGTCGCTCATCAATGGCATCCAGCTTGGGAGATGCTTGCAGTGGGAGAGATGATGCCAGCCAGACTTCTCCGCTACCCGGATTGCAGTTGGTGTTGCCATGGTCACCTGGAAGGGTCCCATCCATCTTGGCTGGTTCCATTTTCTTTTTTCACCCAGTTTCCTACGGAGATGGTCAGAGCATCTGGATCCTCACCTGTGATTGGTTCTGCTGCCTTCATAGTGTGAGAGTGGAGAAAACTGACAATAGAAGTTAGTTCTTTTATGTACTCAATGTGATCACACTGTGCCTCGCACACATGGTGTGTTCATGGGTCATCTTGTTAACATCTCGTAAGGTGTACACTCAACGCCTTTGTTAAGGCTGCTGTGCATTTTCATGAGGACAAGGTGCAATCCCTCTACCCATGTCATTCCTGTGGAATGGCTGTTTGGCAAGGGAGCCTTTCAGGGTCTAATTAGCCCTCTCAGTGACTCCCGTTACTCTGCGAGTGATAGATGGACACAAACTTCTGGTCAACAGCCATCATTTTGGCCACTTGGGCAACCATATCTCCTATGAGATGGGTCCCATTGTCTGCAGACAAAACCTCAGGCACGCCGAACCGGAGTATAATTTCCCTGACTAGCAATTTTGCAACTGTTCACGCATCGCAGTTGGTGGTGGGAAATGCTTCCACCCACCTGGTGAACCTGCCAATTATCACCAGGCAGTATCTCTTTCTTTCTTTTCGCTCTACCATGTCTATGAAATCCATAGCAAGGTGGACAAATGGTCCTTTTGGAGTGGAGAACTTCCCTGGTTGCAGTGGAGTTCCCTTGTCTATGTTATATAACAAACATGTTGCGCAACGAGAAATGAACTGTCTTTTACGTGCGGATTCAAATTTTGACAAAACCATTGGGCCGAAATCTTCTCCTCCTCCATATCCGAAATCTTCTCCTCCTCCATATCCGAAATCTTCTCCTCCATATCCCCCCTTGATGAATGGCTCACTCCATGAGCCAATCAGCAAATAGTAGAGATCATGGTTGATGGTAAACAGGGCATGCCAGACAAAAGATGTAGCCATAAGCCAGACCTAGGACAGAGAGCACACCCTCTCTCCCTCCACACATGGTGATTAAGAATATCAGCCTGCTGCGGTTTCTCAAGATCCGTAGCTTCAGATGACACAAACGACTAAAAATAGAATGCGTGTGTGTGACAACGGGAAGCAGCCAATTTGGCCGCCTCATTAGCTATGCTGTTACCAATACTAGCATAATCACTCCTCAACCTTAACAATAGCCAATTTGTAAGGTTTTCACATAGTTTCAATCAACTGTTCAACATAAGGTCTGTTTTTAATCGGTGTGGCTGTGGTATAAGTAAACCCTCCTGCTCTCCAAACCCCACAACAGGACAGACAAACCCCAATAGCATATGCTGCGTCTGAGTAGACAGTAAAGGCCAACCCTAATTCAGCAGCTGTGTTCAGAGCTAATAAATCTGCCTGTTGTGCTGATAAATGTTCTGGTAGGGGCTGTATAACTTCAATATCACCTTCCACATCTACTACAGCAAATCCTACATGTTTATTCCCTGTGAGTTGATCTATGTAAGCAGAACCATCAACGAACAGCACCATGTCAGAGTCAAGCAGAGGTTGATCAAACAAGTCTTTGTCCAGTACACATTCCTGAGCTGTCCCAATGTCCCTGTTATTGTTACTGATGATTTGCTCAGGGAAGCCCCAACAACTTGTCCAGGTTTGCCTAAACAGGAACAGTGAGCTCTAGTGTCTATTAGAAATGGTAGGTCATATCCATTATTAACATTAAGAGTAACCATTGGCTCTTCCATCATTGAATTCATACTGGGGGACACAGGAGCAGGGGAGTCGGGCGTCTTCATTGTTGATTCTGAGGGTAATAAGAACTGTTGGTGTTCTGATTTCACATTGGCCATGGCTGTCCTCTGTCATTAGCAAAGTTTCCTCTTCCAGGCCCAAAGTTTACTCTGCCCCTGTTGTAACCTCTTCCTCTTTCATTTCCCCCACACTGCGAACTCACATGCCCCAACTGTCCACAGATCCACCATTGAGTGTTGTTCCAGTCACGAAGGGCTCTGTCGGGCCCACCTCCTCTTTTAGTTTCTTTACTTTCGTCCACATCATCTATGTCCATTGTCTCTTTAATCTTATCAGCAATTAGCACCTGCAGTTCTTCAACTTTCTCTTTCTCTTCTCGAAATGTATACAACTTATCGTATCTATCTTCTCTCTTTCTTTCTTACCTTTCTCTCTGGCCTCTGAATAGGTCACCAATGCATGGTAACACTGTACTTTTCTTGAACTTCTTTAGTAGATGTCTTGTTTTGCATGCTTTGTACAAAATAATAAAATGCAGTACTACAGGATATTTCTTAACGTAGCTCTTTATTAGCTAGTTATAACTTGCATGTTCACGTATCTCCAACCATGATCAACTGCCATGACCTAACCATCTGGGTGGTCTTAACCAATCATAGCACAGTATGATACGGTGGTAAAATGCATCCAATTATAATTCAGTATGTTTACACATTAATATTACAGTAGTTAGTTTGTTTTCTACAGGCGACCCTATGTCTAGGGTCTTCCAGTCTGTTCCTTTTTGCGGAGTGAGTTGGGGTGTCGAGGGAAATTCCCTCCAGGAACTGTTATTCTCATGCCGCTTTGTTGCTGTTGTTGTGTCATCTACCTCCCTCATCAGAGTCCCCTTGAGGATAATTGTGGTTGCTTCTCCATTTTCTTCTGTCAATGGTATGAGAGGGTAGATCTGTGTATAGTCACCCGGGGGTCCTTTGGGTTGATATTCACATGGCGCGGGGAGGTGGGGAGTACTCCTGTTCTGCCTCTGTCCTGACTTAATTTCTTTCCCTCCCGCACTCTAATTGTTCTCTACAGCTTTAGTTTGGTCACGGTAGCCTTGTTCATGAAGATCTGTCCTTCCAGCATCATCATTCCTATCATAGTTTCTGATACAAGAGGACTTTTCTTCTTCCCCTTCTTGTTGTCAATTTTTCTTGTCTGAATTATCTCCTTGACTAAATCCAACCTAGTCTTGTTGAATGAACCATCCATTGGATATCTATTTTCTTCTGCCATCTCTGTCCCGGGATGCCATTTCTTAACCTCATTAGGGTAGGGGGCAGCATTCGGAATTTTGGATGAAAAGCATGCCCAAAGTAAACTGCCTGCTACTCAGGTCCAGAAGCTAGAATATGCATATAATTGGTCGATTTGGATAGAAAACACTAACGTTTCCAAAACTGTTAAAATAATGTCTGTGAGTATAACAGAACTGATATGGCAGGCGAAAACCTGCGGAAAATCCATCCAGGAAGTGCTATTATTTTGAAATGCCTGTTTTTCCATTGAAAGCCTATCCACCATACAAAGACTTATAACCTAGTTCACGATATCTATGGCTTCCACTACATGTGGCCAGTCTTTAGGCATTGTTTCAGGCTTTTACACTGAAAAATTAGAGAGAAACAGCACTTTTAATGAGAGGACAGTGGAAATTTCGAGACATGAGTCCAGCGTGTGACTGGGAGCGCGCCTTTCTTGTTGCTCCTTTTCTATTGACGAAGCTTTTGTCCGGTTGAAATATGATGGATTATTTTTGACAAAAACAACCTGAGGATTTATTATAAACATTGTTTGACATGTTTCTATGAACTTTTAAGATTTTTCATCTGTCTGTTGTGACCGCGCTTTGTTCCAATGGATTACTGAACAAAACAGAGGTTTTTGGATATAAAGAGGGACTTGATTGAACAAAACAAACATGTATTGGGTAACTGGGAGTTTTGTGAGTGTAACCATATGAAAATCAAAGGTAAGTGATTAATTTTATCGCCATTTCTGAGTTTTGTTACTCGTCTACTTGGCTGGTTACTGTTTGTAATGATTTGTCTGCTGGGTGCTGTTCTCATATAATCGCATGGTTTGCTTTCACCATAAAGTTTTTTAAAAATCTGACACCGTGGTTGGATTAACAAGAAGTCCATCTTTAAATCGATGTATAACAATTGTATGTTACAGAAATTTTTATAATGAGTATTACTGTTTTTGAAATTTGGAGCTCTGCAATTTCACTGGATGTTGGCCAGGTGGGACGATAGCGTCCCACACCCCCTAGAGAGGTTAAAAGTGAATGTAAATTCCACAGCGGGAAACTTCCTTTTGCATATATTCAACAGGCGTTACAGGCTTCATTGCTCCCATCTCCTCATTCTGGTTTGACTGTGCCATGGTGCTCCGACCTTTTATTTCGATAGTCTGCGTGTAATGTGTTTTCCCAACTTCTATAGGGTTATCCTAAAGTGGGTGTAATATGTAGACATATGCCTATATAGATTATTCTCTATCTCCTTTCAGTATGTGTTAAACAACAGTGGATGATACTGTAATCCTAATTCTACTTTCACTTAATCCAGGCTATAGTAAATGGTTCTACTAAACTCAAATATATTTCACACACGGGCCTCACAGAGACAACCGCAGGATATAATATTAGAAATTAAAGTCTATCTTAAGGGTGTAGCGTAACAGTAATATGTTATACACCAGTGCTCCCTAGTGATAGCGTCACAAAGTTATTTTCAATGAAAATATCTTCAGGACTTCCATGTAATAATTTTATTGATATACTAAAGGTTTTCCATACTGTCATATGGTAAGAAAGTGTCACTAACAAATATCTTCAGCCTTTTATTCAAATGACCTTTTATTACCCCAAAACCCCACCATAATCCACAGACAAACAAACAAATTAAACATACAACGCACTATTCATAAACAACTCAACATTCACTGGGTAAATTTCACATAGAATTACCTCTACAAAAATAAAAAATAAACCATCCTCCCATAGGTCAAGGTGGCCTGGGTAATTGTCGCTGAATTACCTCTACAAAATAAAATCACTTGTATTCAATAATGGTCGCTGCATTAGCATTACTACCCAAAATAAAATAAAATAGATGATTATCGCTGAACCACCTCTCCAAAATAAAATAACTATTATTCAGTAATGGTCTCCACATTAACACCCAAAATAAAATAGATGATAATTACTGAATCACCTCTCAAAAAATAAAATAACTATTATTCAGTAATGGTCGCTGCATTACCACCCAAACAAAAATTTTAAATCATCAATCATTAATTTTATTCATCATATATTGACATCATGCATTTCACCAACAGCCATTATGTAATTTCTCCAATCTAGAATTCGACTATGTCATATTCAAAGTGTATGTATATATTTTAGAGTGAGTGAGGTGCCACTTACTTGTTAGAGGGAAACCACACCAGTGAATGCCAATTAATTACAGACTTAGATTAAACAGATGTCTGCTTACCATGTTAATTTCCTCCAACCAATGTTGGGGTAGGTTCCTTGTCAATTATTTGCTTATTGGTGAAATTAGCAATCAGACAATATCTTTAAGTAAATCAATCAAAAACCTTTATTAATGCAATTGCAGACAGAAGTTGACAACGGGAACATAGCATGCATGTTTCCGAGTAAGTTCTGCAAAATAGGAAAGGGTCCAAGTTGCTTTAATACTCTTTGTCAACCCCTAGTGATGTAACTGCCCATGTCAACACCTTCTACTCATGAGACCAAGCCCATGCATATACAGTTATACAAACCTGCAGGAGAGACAGTAGTTCCAGTGTTTTCTAAGGGCTCAGCAGTAATTTTCCACTCCCCAAGTTGCTTTATAGTGGTATGTCTGACTAGTCTCTTATCTCATTCACTACCCTGCAGGGTTCTGCGTCTATGAATCTCTTTTAGTCTTGAGGCGCTTTCTCACAGACACCCTGTTTTGACTGCAATAACTCACATCTCTCAGACAGCTTCTTATAAGAAGCAGAGACTAGAAAAGAACCGTGGAACAATATTAAACCTTATAATGCATATATATTGCTAATCTGTATTCCAAGACCCTACATGTGTAGTGGGGGAGGGGTCTTATAGCCCTCCCCTTCTATTAATACAACATAAGCATAATCAATTATTATAATACATCAATCATTTGGTGCAGCCCCTATCATGACCCCAAGGTGAACCCCATCACCCCAAACATAACACTTTGTATTCAGCAGTAGCGTAAAGTACTTAATAAGTAGAAATAGTTTGAAGTACTACTTAAGCAGTTTTTGGGGTTATTTGTACTTTACTATTTATATTTTTGACAACTTTTACTTTTTACTTCACTACATTCATAAAGAAAATAATGTACTTTTTACTCCCTACATTTTCCTTGACACCCAAAAGTAATCATTATATTTTAAATGATGAGCAGGACATGAAGATGGTCCAATTCAAACACGTATCAAGATAATACATGGTCATCCCTACTGCCTCTGATCTGGCGGACTCACTGAACGCAAATGAATCATTTATAAATCATGTTGGAGTGTGCCCCTGGCTATTCGTACATTTTCAAAATCAGGGAAATGGTGCTGTCTGCTTTGCTTAATATAAGGAATAATATAAGGAATATAAGGAATGATTTACACATTTACTTTTGATAGTTAAGTATATTTAGAACCAAATACTTTCACTCAAGTAGTATTTTACTTGAGTAACTTTCTATTAAGGTATCTATAGTTTATTCAAGTATAACAATTGGATACTTTTTCCACCACTGGTATTCAGGACAAAAAGTTAATTGCTTTGCCACATTTCTTGCAGTATTACTTTAGTGCCTTGTTGCAAACATGATGCATGTTTTGGAATATGTTTATTCTGTTCCTTCTTTTCACTCTGTCAGTTAGGTTAGTATTGTGAAGTAACTACAATGTTGTTGTGTCAGTGTTCTCCTATCACAGCCATTAAACTCTGTAACCGTTTTAAAGTCACCATTGGCCTCATGGTGAAATCCCTGAGTGGTTTCCTTCCTCTCCAGCAACGGAGTTAGGAAGGCCGTCTGTATCTTTGTTGTGACTGGATGTATTGATACACCATCCAAAGTGTAATGAAAGGGATATTCAGTGTCTGCTTTTTTCATTTTTACCCATCTACCAATAGGGGCCCTTCTTTGTGAGGAATTGAAAAACCTCCCTGGTCTTTGGATAAAAGCGTCTGCTAAATGGCATATATATTATTATTTGTGGTTTAATCTGTGTCTGAAATTCACTGCTTGACTAAGGGACCTTACAGATAATTGTATGTGTGGGGAACAGCGATGAGGTAGTCATTCACAAATCAAGTTAAACACTATTATTGCACACAGAGTCTATGCAACTTATTATGTGACTTGTTAAGCACATTTGTACTTCTGAATTTATTGAATCTTGCCATAACAAAGGGTTTGAATACTTTTTGACTCAAGACATTTCAGCTTTTCATTTGTAAAACTTTTGAAGAACATAATTCCACTTTGACATTACAGGGTAGTGTGTAGGCGAGTGACAAAAAAAATATAAATGAAATACATCTTAAATTCAGGCTGTAACACAATATTGTATTACATGCCTTATATATCACACAATGTATGGGCCTTGCACTTCAACGATTGACCCACAACTACTGTTTACTGGCTGCATCTATGTCATCTTGCTGCGTCTACCTGTAATGCAGGGTTTGATCTAAACGTCAGAAGCTATCAAGTGGAATGGTTACTTTCTATGTTATAGTGGAATGTTTTTTCTGCTGGTGCATCTTGAGGTATCTCCTCTCCGAGAACCTCTTCCCACACTGAGTACAGGCGAATGGCCTTTCTCCCGTGTGGACCTTGAGGTGCATCTTCAGCTGGTGCTTGCGGGAGAATCTCTTCTCACATTGGGGGCAGCTGTAGGATTTCTCCCCCGTGTGGACTCTCTGGTGCCTGTTCAGGCTGGACGATTGTGAAAAACTGGCCTGGCACAGGTGGCAGCCGAATGGTTTCTCCCCCGTGTGCACCCTCTGGTGGATCACCTGTTTGCAGAAACTGAAGGCTTTCCCACAGAACGAACATGGGAAGAGCTTCTCTTTGCCACCAGATCTACTGATAGCATCACTACTACTGTCATTTATCAATGGGCTTGTGTAGCCATTTAGTGTTGAAGCACTGGCTTTGTCTGAGGTCTGGTTTAACATTAAGAGAGTGTGAGGAGGACGAAGGCCAGAGAGGGTCTGTGTTGTTGCAGATTCCATGTTCCAGTTGATAGATCCTATAGAAGGTATGCTGAAGGCAGCACCTGTTAGGAGGTCAACCTGAGGCGCCATCAGTCTCTCTGAATCACAACTATAGGAGCAGGACGGAGCATCGTTTGCAGAGTCTGTTTCTGTCCTCTCCTGCCGCATATGGATACCTACCAGTCCCCGTGGACCAAATCTACACCTCGCACTGTTGTCAAGTTCGGTTGTTGTTTTGTGGTCGACTGTCTGTTTATGGTTGTGGTTAACAGTGTTGTTCCCCAGCCCAGAGTTGAGGATGCTGTCCCATCCACTGACCTCCACTATGTCGCTTCTGGTCCTGGCCTGCTCAGTGATATCATCCCCTGGGCTCTTGGCTGCACCAGTCTGGGTCTGGGAATCCAAAATTGTTGTCCAGTCTCCTCTGTTAGCCTCCAGCCAACCACCTGCAGGAAGAGGTTAGGAAATAGACTTTAAAAACATGGCAGAGAACTCTACATATGGAGTTTTTTTGTGTCAATTTTTGTGTCAATTACCTGGTGAAGTTCATACATCATAAGTTCTATTGATTTAATTTCATGAATGAAGACATTATAGAAGAAAAGAAAATTGCCAGGCGCATCACAATTCCCAATGAAGATCTATTACTGTATGTAGGCAGGTAGCCTAGCGGTTAAGAGCTTTGGGCCAGTAAACAAAGGTTGCTGGTTCGAATACCCGAGCCATCAAGTTGAAAAATCTGTTGATGTGCCCTTGAGCAAGGTACTTAACCCTAATTGCTCTGGTTAAGAGTGTCTGCTAAATGACTAAAATGTAAATTGGCATGTCTCCCTTACCTTGCTCCCCAATCTTTAGTGCACTCAGCAGATCGATGCTCTCTGGTCTGTCCTCTATTGTCTCCTCTTTGACTAGTAGCAGATCAGGCTTCCCATCTTCCATGTCTACTGACTGTAAGAGATACAGAGTGAGAGGATGCTGGATCAAGAAATCTGATATCAGAACCCTGCTATGGACCATCTTCTGATTGGGGGATTGAGGGATTGATTGAGAGATTGCTATGAGTATTATGCAAACATATTGGTTGATTTGATTACGTGACACTCTCCAATGATTTGATATTTCAAAGGCATGGTCTCACACTTAAAGGGCAACTCCACCACTTTTCAACCTCACTTTCATTATCTCCAGCACAATACCAGTGTCAACATATACTAAAAGTATGAAGACGCATGCTCGTAGAACATCTCTTTCCAAAATCATGGGTATTAATATGGAGTTGGTCCCCCCTTTGCTGGGATAACAGCCTCCGCTCTTCTGGGAAGGCTTTCCACTAGCTGCTAGAACATTGCTGTGGGGACTTGCTTCCATTCAGCAACAAGGGCATTAGTGAGGTTAGGCACTAATGTTGGGCGATTAGGCCTGGCTCGCAGTCGGCGTTACAATTCATCCCAAAGGTGTTAGATGAGGTTAAGATCAGGGCTCTGTGCAGGCCTGTCAAGATCTTCCACGTCGATCCCGACAAACCACTTCTGTCTGGACCTCACTTTGTGCATGGGGGCATTGTCATGCTGAAACAAGAAAAGGCCTTCTCCAAACTGTTTTCACAAAGGTGGAAGCTTGAAGCTCTCAACCTGCTCCACTACAGCCCTGTCAATGAGAATGGGGGCATGCTTGCTCCTCCTTTTCCTGTAGTCCACAATCATCTCCTTTGTCTTGATCACGTTGGGGAGAGGTTGTTGTCCTTGCACCACACTGTCAGGTCTCTGACCTCCTCCCTATAGGCTGTCTCATCGTTGTTGGTGATCAGGCCTACCACTGTTGTGTCATCAGCAAACTTAATGATGGTGCTGGAGTCGTGCCTGGCCGTGCAGTCACAAGTGAACAGGGAGTACAGGAGGGGATAGAGCATGCACCCCTTAGGGGCCCCCGTGTTGAGGATCAGCGTGGCGGATGTGTTGTTATCTACCCTTACCACCTGGGTGTGGCCTGTCAGGAAGTCCAGGATCCAGTTGCAGAGGGAGGTGTTTAGTCCCAGGGTCTTTAGCTTAGTGATGAGTTTTGAGGGAACTATGGTGTTGAACGCTGAGCTGTAGTCAGTAAATAAAGGACTGACCATGAAAAAAAATGTTTTCTGGTCTGATGAAACCAAGATTGAACTCTTTGGCCTGAATGCCACGCATCACGTTTGGAGGAAACCTGGCACCATCTCAACAGCGAAGCATGGTGTTGGCAGCATCATGCTGTGGGTATGTTTTTCAGAGGCAGGGACTGGGAGACTAGTCAGGATCGAGGGAAAGATGAACGACGCAAAGTACAGAGAGATTCTTGATGAAACCCTGATCCAGAGCGCTCAGGACCTCAGACTGGAGCGATGGTTCACCTTCCAACAGGACAACGACCCTTTCAGGAGACATGAAAACAGCTGTGCAGCGACACACTCCATCCAACCTGGCAAAGCTTGAGAGAATCTTCAGAGAAGAATGGGAGAAACTCCCCAAATACAGGTGTGCCAAGCTTGTAGCATCATACCCAAGAAGACTCGAGGCTGTAATCGCTGCCAAAGGTGCTTCATGTACTGAGTAAATGGTTTGAATACTTATGTAAATGTGATATTCCAGCTCTGAATTTTTAATACATTTTCAAAAATGTCTAAAAGCCTGATTTGATTTGTCATTATGGGGTATTGTCTGTAGATTGATTTGTAGAAACATCTCAAGGACGATCAATGGAAACACGATGCACCTGAGCTCAATTTCGAGTCTCATAGCAAAGGATCTGAATACTTACATAAATAATATTAGTATTTTTTTGCATGTTTAATTTGCAAACATTTCTAAAAACCTGTTTTCACTTTGTCATTATGGGGTATTATGTGCCGATTGATGAGGAAAAAAATATTGTATCAATTTGAGCTACATAGGCAGCAGAGTGGGCAGCAGCTAAGTAAAAGAAAATCCAGCACATGCACAGAAATCTCTATCAATAGCCACGGCAAGTTGGGTTCCAGAAAATCAGGAATAGTGTATATTTTTGTTTTTGTAATTTTACCCCCTTTTACGTGATATCCAATTAGTAGTTACGATCTTGTCTCATCGCTGCAACTCCCCAACGGGCTCGGGAGAGGTGAAGGTCGAGTCATGCTTCCTCGAACCCCAGGCTGTAGTGACGCCTCAACACTGTGATGCAATGCCTTAAGACAGCTGTTCCACTCTGGAGGCCCCATAACAGGCTTTTAAAATTTAATATTGGTGGACAATTTCAACTTAAAATATTTTTTAAAAGGCACTCATTTTGTGGAACAACCCAGTTCACAGTGGGCTCACCTCAGTGAGACTGTGTGTGGTCCTGTACAGCTCAGCTGGTTCTTCTTTGGGTTCAGGAGGAGTTGTCTGGTTGTCCTCCATGACCATGGTCTCCTCAGGGTTCCCCAGGCCCTCCTCCTTCACCAGCAGCACATCTGGACCCTCCTCCTTCTCCTTGAAGAGAGGCGATACAGATTACACTCCTTCAGGTACATACACACACAGATAATAAAACACCCTTCCAGCATGGAGTTATCCATCCCCACTACGTTTGAGTCCTATACTGTCGTTGCAGAATGACTTCATTGTTTTTAAACCCATCATGGTGGACATAAATATGTTGTGGGTAAATATAAGTGAGATATGATAAGTCATCATCAGACAAACCTGACTATTTTAACATGTACAGTAGGTGTTTGTTAGTGTCTGGGTATGTGTAGGTATTAGGACTGTGAAACGATATCAATAATCAAGTTAATGGCATTAATAAATCGAATTCGTCAACATTTTTAAATGTGCTCAAATTTGTCCCCAAAGAAAGACTTTTCCATTTAAAAAGTAGTGCATTGAGGTACAGGCATACGATGCTTTGATCGTAAGGGAAGGAAACACAAACTGATCTACATCAGAATCTTTTAATAGCATTTTCACCATAAACAACACAAAAGTCACTAACATAGCTACAGCTTGTAATGCTCCCAATGTTTATGTAGGCCTACTCCCTCTTATCAATGTTCTTGAAGTGTAACACTTGTACACAGTACAGACACACGCTCTCTTTCTCTTACACACACCATTTTAAGTACTGTTAAAGCATTCTAGGTAAAAATAACTTGTCTCTTTGGATACAAAGAACAAAGAGCTTTCAAACTGATGAAAGCATTATAACCATCTGTACTGTTCAGACACCTTTACTCACATAGTCCTATGCAGTCTCCCTCCCACTCTCACACTATTGACTATGATATTGTTGACTACTTTGTTGGGAAAGAGAAAGAACGGCATTTCGCTGGACTAGTGCACATGACAATAAAAATGTGAAACACCCAACCTCTCTCTCACACATACACACAATCATACACACCCCACTCTTGCATATGCAGCCTAACTTTGATATTTTTGAGGAGCCTATTCCTTTTCAGTTCTTCCTGTGCCATCCAAATGTGCATAGCCTAGTCAGTGGTCAAGTTATCAGGTTGCTAGGTAACATGACTAGCTAGCTAACCAATGGTGTTTGTTGTCAAATCAAAAACAGCAGCTTGTGAGTAGTTTAAAACCAATCCTCGTCTGAAAGAAAAAACATAGCTCCAGTACTATTGGGTATAACTCTCATGATTTTGGCTAGAGGCACACAGTCTTCAGCTATGCAAACGTGCAAGCGTTGACTGTAGCTGTGTTCCCTGTTGTGTTCTGCATTTAAAAGCGCCGGTGCGGAAACACAAAAAAGGTTCCATGTGGTGAAGATATGGAAAAGCAATTAACGGCATTCAAAAAATGTACAGAAATAAACATGTCACATGTTAAACGGTGGCCCTAGTAGAAATATTTAGTAGATGTATATTGGTTATAAAGCACTGTTGTGTGTATGCAGAATAGGTTGAGATCATATGTGATGAATATTAAAGAGAATCTCAATAAAAGTCCCATTTCGTGTTTATTAAACATAAACACGTTTTAAATACACCATATGAAAACCACATATACACATGTCCCAACTAAATATCAGCATTAACTTGTTGAACTGCATTTATTTTCTAATTAAAAGTGTCTTGGGAAAATATTCAGTAGGTGAATGGAAGTAATCCAGGCATTTGTAAACATATATCCTACACAGTACAAACATAATATGTAACAGACTTTAGGCTTATATATCACACAATGTCTGGATGCAAAATTCTACCCAGGAATATTCAACACTGAAGTCTGTTACTGGTTATTCCAAATGCACCTGTGGATCTTTTCTGGTGATAACAATGACAATGTATAAATTTGTCTTTAATGCAGGGTTTGATCTAAACGTCAGAAGCTATCACATGAAATGGTTTCTTTCGATGTTATAGATTGGAATGATTTTTCTGCTGGTGTATTCTGAGGTAGCTCCTCTCTGAGAACCTCTTCCCGCAGTGCGTACAGGCAAACAGCGTTTCTCCTGTGTGGATCTTCAGGTGCATCTTCAGCTGGTGCTGACGAGAGAACCTCTTCTCACACTGGGGGCAGCTGTAGGGTTTCTCCCCTGTGTGGACGCTCTGATGCCTCTTCAGGTCACCAGCCTCGGCGAAGCGCATGTGACACTGTGTACAGCTGAAGGGTTTCACCCCTGTGTGGACCCTCTGGTGCCTCTTCAGGTTGCCAGCCTGGGCAAAGCGCATGTGACACTGTGTACAGCTGTAGGGTTTCACTCCGGTGTGGATCCTCTGGTGGATCTCCACATTATGGGGGCAGCTGAAGCCTTTTTTACAGAACATGCAGAGGAACCGTTTCTCTTTACTATTGCATGATGTTGAGTCCCCTTTCTGAGCCTGGGCTTTAGTCCTGACATTTGAGTTCAATACCTGATCAAAATGGACGCGGCCGTGTGAATCAGAAAACTCCACCGACGTGGACACTGGGTCGCAATCTCTGAACGCACGTAAAGGGGAGTGGGTCACAACATTTCGATTTGTCTCCAAGCTTTCCCTGTAATCTAAGAAGTCACTGGTGTTGTCCAGCGGGAGTCCTTCTCTTAAGTGAGTCTCATCTGCATTCCATGTCTGAGGAGAGTTGCGTTCAACTTTCACATTAACCTCATCTACGACAAGACCTTCCCCTTTCTTATCTAGGTACCTTTCAGAGTATACACTACTACTGTACTGGTTCCAGTTCCCTCTCATTGGATTAGTTTGTGTATCTAAGCCCACAGGCATGTCACCAGATATCATCTGTGTCTCTGTAGTGTACGAACAGGACGGATCATTGTGAGTCTGTAATGCATCACCTGAGTCCCGATTGGATAAAACTGTCCTCGGGTTAGCATAAAGTAAATACTCTGAGTGGGGAGCAGGAGGACAGCCCAGTCGCCCCAGCCTCGTTAAAGTCTCGGTGTCTGTCTCTGACTTGAGTGCGGCGTTTGGTGTTCCACTGACCTCCGTGATGCTGTGTCGGGTCCTGGGCTGTGCTGGGGCAGTGGTGGGGTCATCCGTAGCTACAGGGGGCGCTCCAGCCGCTCCAGTCTGGATGTCTGTGCTGTGTCGTGGGTCCTCCTCTCCTTCAGACTGCTCCAGCTTGACCACAGGACCTGCAGCCTCTGCAGACTGACAAAGAAGAGAGGAGGTTATTGGATAACAATGTCATAGGGAAGTCTCACAAGCTTTCCTATAGCAGATAAATGAGGATGTACATGTAAGCAAATTAATAGCTGAGGGGAGCCTTTCTGAAATAAATCGGCAACATTTGATGTACTGTAATTTTGATGTAATACTATTACACTAACCTCTATCATGATAATGTGCTGGGTTGAGGTTCCACTCCCCTCATCATCAGTGATTGGTTGGTCATCTCTCCATGTATTGTGTCCCACTGGCTTCACAAAGCTTCTGTAGCCTCCAGTGCGATGTCCTTCACCTAAGAGAGTGATTGGGCGAAAAGAGGTGGATAGGTTAGGTACTGTCAATGCTCAACTGTATATTGTACACCAAGGTAACATCACATAACTTCTTGAAATACTATTTATTGATCGGTGTATTATGTTCCATGTGTTACATTGTTTTCATTGAGTAAATAACAGGCAATGCAGTAAATTAATAATCTGGTTAGAATGAGTGTTTTTGCGCAAAAATAGCTAAGTAATCAGGGAAATTATTGCATACTATCCAAAAACTGACCAAGACTAAATTCTGGGTAACACATCTGAAAAGATGTCCAGAGGGGAACGGTGCGACAGGCCGCGCATCCTCGGCCTTCTGCAAAATGTACCTCTTGCCATTCCTCTGTATCGGTCGAGGATCTTGACACTACTGGGACGACTGGCGAGGACGCGTTCTGGCATTGTCCTCTCTGCGCGCTCCCGTGCCACCTTTTGTTCCAGTAGTTTCCTCCGTAATGTCCTGTTTTCTTTCTGGCTTTGGGTTATTTCCAAACGAAACACTGCATAGTCGTCGTCTACGAGTTTACAGATTTCTGCAACGGCTGCATTCGCTAGAACCTCCATGATGGAGGCTATTTGAGTGTGAAACACCATACAGTGAGCCATTGTTTGCGAACGTTAGTAGCTAGCGTTACCAATATACCTTCTATCAACTAAGTCGTCTCCAACACGAATTATACTCTACATGGGGTGAGAATGTGATGCTATGCAGTTATGACTACTCATACGTTGAAATCCAGGGTGTTAATTAACGTCTAAGAAATTGTTCATGGTCATTGTGGTTCACTTCCGTTTACTTCTTCTTCTTAGGTGGGGTTTAACTGCGGTTGTCATCCAATATTGACGGTGCATTACCGCCACCAACTGTACAGGGGTGAAAAAAGGAAACTGCACACGGTGAGAGTGGGAGATACTTTTTGATATTATCTCTCTCTCCTTCAGTTCTTCAAACCACTCTGCCGCATCCACAATAATGGGCATCCACAATAATCCACAATAATGCCCATCTTCCTTGACTTTCCCTCCACATTAGCTGTGCCATCAAAGTCCACCTTCTTTACATACAGCATATCTGGATCCTGCTGGTGGGAGGCCAACTCTGCATTCTACTTTTTCTACCCTTTCTACCGCCTCCGCATAGGAAACAGACTGAATTTCCTGATTTTGTCTCTCCATCTCTTTCACCCTATATGGGCATTCCAGGGATGTCGCCTCATGTTCTACACCACAGTTACAATACTTTATTCCTCTGTAATTCTCTTCTGCTATACAGTCTCCATCAAAGTGGTTTCCCCCACACGTCCCACATCTCGGCTCGTTCCGTCTGCAGACACTTTCTGCATGTCCAAACATTTTACATCTGTTACACTGCAAAGGCCTAGATATAAAGGCTCTGGCAGGATAATACACATATCCCAGCTGCACTCGGGTTGGGAGGGACTCCACATTTTTTTTAAACACAAGGAGAGACGAACTCTTCTCCTTCTTGCCATGAACCACACCATTCATCCAGCGTACATCAACCACTCCAGGACTTTACTTTAGCATATTAATATCAAGTTATTATGCAACTCCAGAAATGACTCCTTTAATAAGTGCCCTGCTCTGATTTGACTTTACCCAAAGCTTTCTCCACCACTTTGGATATCTTCAATGGGTTTACCGATTTGGGTGTACATAGTTCCAGAAAACATACTTCTACCAAGATACGATGGGGAATTATCAACCCTAGCCTTTTCCTTTCCCACATCAATTTAGCTTATTTTTCCATTTGTTTGAACAAATGTCCATTCTTAATTTCCACTGCAAATTGATTCAAGCGCCACCATAGCAATAAACGCAAGAAACCCTGCCTTATTCTCTCTGGATCCCTCTCTTCAGGCCTACTCACTGGGGGGCTCCCAGTCGAATCCCTCACCCTTGGGCTAACCGCTACACAATAATGCCTTCACCGGATCGCCAGGCTCTCCTGCTTCCCCCGGCTCATCAGGCTCTCATGCCTCAGCCGGATCGCCAGGCTCCCCTGCCTCAGCCGCTCTGTCAGGTTCCCAAGCATCAGCAGGGGTGACCGGTCCGCTCCTGATCCCCGGGATCGTCCCTTTGGTTGGCGTCCTGCGGCTGGAGCCGAATGCGCCGGGGAGGGGACACCATCACGTATGCTCTCTCCGGTGCTCTAGGTAGCCATGCTCCCGCTTCTCAGCGGGATTGACAGGTTTCCCGCGCCTCAGTAGAGGTGACCGGTCCGCTCCTGATCCCCGGGATTGTCATTTTAGTCGGTGTCCTGCGGCCGGAGCCACACATGTCGGGGAGGGGGTACTGTCACGTGTGCTCCCTCTCCGGCCTCTAGGTCACCAGGCTGCTCGTTATGGTGCACACCTGTCACCATCATTGCTTGTCGTCAGACTCACCTGGACTCCATCACTTCCCTGATTACCTTCCCTATATATGTGAATCCCTTTGGTTCCTTCCCCAGGCATCATTGTTTCTGTTCCAGTGTCATGTCTGTGCGTTGTTTGTGTCTCTTGTTTTGTTCATTTGTTTATTAAATTATGCACTCCCTGAACTTGCTTCCCGACTTTCAGCCCACACACGCTACAGTTGTGTGAAAGGGTGGCTTTTATTGTCCCCAGCACAGGGTGCACCTATGTAATGATCATGGTGTTTAATCAGCCACACCTGTCAAGTGGGTGGATTATCTTGACAAAGGATAAATGCTATGATTTAAACAAATGTGTGCAGCATTTTTAAGAGAAATAAGCCTTTTATGCACATGGAACATTTCTGGGATCTTTTATTTCAGCTCATGAAACGAACCCAGTATCATAGATTATTGTGAAATAGACACATTGCTTATGCAACATTAACCAATTAAAAACAGTACTGTAGCAATGAGGTTTGTGCAGTAAGCTATAAGCCCAATACATTATCAGCGCATATTGACTTTGCTTGAATTGCCCTGCCAATGTATTGTTGTTCGGGCCATTTAAAAAAATTATATTTCAAAATTTGAGGTGGGCTATATGATCACACCGATAATATATCCGTTGTTGTATTACTTGTGAAGCATAGCTGAGTGAGCATACATTTAAATAATTTAATTTTACTGGGCTGCCACTGACCAAAAAAAGCTGATGGCAACCTTCGAGTTGTACTGCATTATTTGTGCCTCATGCACAAACTCATGTTGTTACTCCGATGAACAGAAAAAGTTAAATATTTCTCAATTAAAAAAGACCCAAGCCACTAATAATAACAACGCAGGCCCATTGAAACACTCCTACTTTCATTACTGCTGCAGTGCTTGATGAGTGTCTTTAATTCCTTCGACCTCTTGAGAACCAAACCACCGATCAAAAAGACATACCGATCAAACAGTCATGCTTGTTCCCAGCCTTTCTAGGGAGGTTTTCCTAGCCACCATGCTTCTACATCTGCATTGCTTGCTGTTTGGGGTTTTAGACTGGGTTTCTGTACAGCACTTTGTGACATCGCTGATGTAAAAAGGGCTTTATAAATCCATTTGATTGACTGGCTGATTGTGAATTCAACATGGCTTTGTGATTCTGTATTTTGTCATTTACAGAACTGTTGTCGTGCCTCAGAAATCAACTCATAAGCCTGAAGGATAGCATTGTTAACAGTGTCCTAATCTGAGCTCTGGTGAAGAGATAAAGTGGCTTTCCCACAAGAACACTTTGGAGGAGCAGTGACCAAATAAATGGCCAAAAGTATGTCGAACTTCTCATTCCAAAATCATGGGCATTAATAAGGATTTGGTTCCCCTTTTGCTGCTGTAACAGCCTCCACTCTTCTGGGAAGGCTTTCCACTAGATGTGGAACATTGCTGCAAGGACTTGCTACCATTCAGCTACAAGAGCATTAGTGAGATCAGGCACTGATGTTGGGTGATTAGGCCAATTAGTTGATTTGATACTATACTAATGGTTGGAGAATTCAATGGCATGGTCCCATACTTAAGACAAAATTAATTATGCCCTAACCTAATACCATTCAGACAGTAGTTAACAGTGGACTCACCTCAGTGAGTCTGTGTGTGGTCCTGTGCTGTTCAGCTGGTTCCTCTGGGGGTTCAGGAGGAGGTGTAGTCTGGTTTACCTCTATTACCATGGTCCCATCAGGGTTCCCCAGACCCTCCTCACACCCCTCCTCCTCCTGGAAGAGACAGGTGATACAGATTACACAGACATACACTCCCTCAGGTACGTACACACAGACGTTTGAGTCCTATACCGTAGTTAAATTACTGAATTGTTGTTAAACCCATCATGGTGGCCATAAATATGATGTTGTGGGTAGAAATAAGTCAGCTATGATAAGTGAAGTCACCATCAGACAAACCTGACTGAACTATTTTGACGTGTACAGTAGGTGTTTGTTAGTGTGTGGGTATGTGTAGACACAGTAAGCTCCAAAAGTATTGGGACAGTGACACATTTTTGTGGGGGGTATGATATTTGTGCTTCTGTAACTTTCTCACTTTTTTGTCCCATTACTTTCGGTCCCCTAAAATGGGGGGACTATGTACAAAAATTGTAAACCATTTCTAAACAGTTCACCCAATATGGATTAAAATACCCTCCGTTTAAAACTGACAGTCTGTACTTTAACCGCAAAGTCATTGTATCTTTTACAATCAAAAGTGCTAGAGCAGTGGCTCCCAAACTTTTTATAGTCCCATACCTCTTCAAACATTCAACCTCCAGCTGCATACCCCCTCTAGCACCAGGGTCAGATCACTCTCAAATGTTGTTTTTTTTGCCATCATTGTAAGCCTTCCACACACACACACTATACAATACATTTATTAAACATAACAATGAGTGTGAGTTTTTGTCACAAACCCGGCTCGTGGGAAGCTCTTATAGGACCAGGGCACAAATAATGATAAATAATTTTGCTCTTTATTTAACCATCTTACCTATAAAACCTTATTTGTTCATCGAAAATTGTGAATAACTCACCACAGGTTAATGAGAAGGGTGTGCTTGAAAGGATGCACATAACTCTGCAATGTTGGGTTGTATTGGAGAGTCTCAGTCTTAAATCATGTTCCACACACAGTCAGTCTGTGCCTGTATTTAGATTTCATGCTAGTGAGTGCCGAGAATCCACTCTCACATAGGTACGTGGTTGCAAAGGGCATCCGTGTTTTAACAGCATGATTTGCCAAGGCAGGCTACTCTAAGTGCAGCCCAATCCAGAAATCTGGCAGAGGCTTCTGATTAAATTCAATTTTTACAGAACCGCTTGTTGCAATTTCGATGAGGCTCTCTTGTTCAGATATCGGCAACTGGAAAGGGATAACGAATGCAGTTGTTTGTTTCATCCGTTTTGGGAAAGTACCTGCTTAATTGCGCAGCCAACTCACCCAGGTGCTTCGCTATATCACATTTAATGCAGACAGAGAAGAGCTCCAACTTCTTAATCATAGCCTCAATTTTGTCCCGCACATTGTATATAGTTGCGGAGAGTCCCTGTAAACCTTAATTCAGATCATTCAGGCGAGAGAAAAAAAATCACCCAGATAGGCCAGTCGTGTGAGAAACTCACCATCATGCAAGCAGTCAGACAAGTGAAAATTATGGTCAGTAAAGAAAACTTTAAGCTCATCTCAATTTTTTTTTCTTTTAAATGTGTCATTACTTTGCCCCTTGATAACCAGCACACTTCTTCTGTATGTTGTAAAAGTGGTTATGGTTGCTTCCCATATCATTGCATAGTGCAGAAAATAGACAAGAGTTCAGGGGCCTTACTTTAACAAAGTTAACCATTTTCACAGTAGTGTCCAAAACGTTTTTCAAGCGTTCATGCACGTGCGTTACCACTCCACTATGTCTCCCTGTCATGGCTTTTGCCATGTACAGATACCAACATGAGCAGCAGCTACGTTTGGCTACATACTGACCATTAGTGGAATTCCCGCAAGAGAGTAACATTTTATGTTACTGGATGTTAATTATTTGACTAGGCTACCTGTATTCGACATTGTGTTGTTATTTCGCTTAACACTAGATGGTTTAATTTCATTTTTGGCAGTGAAACGAGGCTACTCAGGCGAGAAAGAAAAAAAACCCACCAATGTTAAATATAAATGGACTGAAAATGTCCCAAAAATGTGTTAAAAAAAAGTGAATCGCATGTTTATTTGTCATACCCCAGATGGAATTGGGCCTACCCATCCCAATACTTTTAGCTCATTGTATATTTAGTTATAAAGGGCTGTTGGGTGTACTGTATGCTAAATATGGTGATATCTGATGCAATGTATACAAAAGAGAGTCTCAATTAAAGTCTTAGAATGAAAAATCCCATTTTGTGTTTATTAAACATAAATAAGTTTAAAATACACCATATGAAAACCACACATACACGTCTAAACTACAAATCTGCATCATAAACTACATTCATTTTCTCATAAAGTGTCTTGGGAAAGAAATTAAGTAGTTGAATGGAAGTTATGAAATAAGCATTTGGGAACATCATATACAGTGCCTTCATAACATTGTCACACCCCTTGACCTTTTCCACATTTTGTTGTTTTACCATGTAGGATAAAAATTGATTCAATTGAGAAAAAAAAACATATCAACAATCTACACAAAATACTCTGTCAAAGTGGAAGAAAAATTCTAACATTTTTATTTAAAAAATAAATAAAAATAAAACACTAATATATCATAATTAGATAAGTACTTAACCCCCTGAGTCAATACATGTTAGAATCAACTTTGAGCCTTTCTGGGTAAGTCTAAGAGCTTTCCACACCTGGATTAACCAACAATTGCCTATTATTCTCTTCAAAAATCTTCAAGTTCTCAAAGCTATGCGCCAGAAGAGAAAAATAACTTGTCCCAGCGATGAAAGCTGCCAAAGCGTGTGGGCACATTGCTTACATCCACTATGACAGGCTTATTGTCCACCCGCAGAAAACACACACACACCAACTGATTAATGGACTGCTGAATGTTTTTTTTTCTCGTTTGTTTGTTCTTTTCCATATTATGTATGTCTCTGAGAAGCTACCCAGGAAAGGGCAAAAACATTTGCTCATGTTAATATATATGTAGCCTTAGAAATAAGGTTAATGAAAATCAATAACTTGCTGACATCAGATAGCATTCAAATATTAGCCATTTCTGTGACTCACTTAGATAATTCCTTTGATGATACAGCAGTAGTAATACAAGCATAACATCTATAGAAGAGACAGGAATGCTTATGGGGGAGGTGTTGCTATATACAGTGCCTTCGGAAAGTATTCAGATCCATTGACTTTTTCCAAATTTTGTTACGTTACAGCTTTACTCTAAAATGTATTTTTAAATTTTTAAAAAGTTCTCAGCAATCTACACACAATACCCTATAATGACAAACCAAAAAGAGGTTTAGGCATTTTTGCAAATTTAAAAACAAAAATACATTATTTTCCATAAGTATTCAGACCTTTGCTATGAGACTCAAAATTGAGCTCAAGTGCATCCTGTTTCCATTGATCATCTTTGAGATGTTTCTACAACTTGATTGGAGTCCACCTGTGGTAAATTCAATTGATTGGACATGATTTGGAAAGGCACACACCTGTTTATATAAAGGTCCCACAATTGACAGTGCGTGTCAAAGCAAAAACCAATCCATAAGGTCGAAGGAAAAACCTGGGGAAGGGTACCAAACATTTCTGCAGCATTGAACGTCTCCAAGAACACAGTGGGCTTCATCATTCTTAAATGGAAGAAGATTGGAACCACCAAGACTTCCTAGAGCTGGCCGCCTGGCCAAACTGAGAAATCGGGGGAGAAGGGCCTTGGTCAGGGAGTTGACCAAGAACCCGATGGTTAGTCTGACAGAGCTCTAGAGTTCCTCTGTGGAGATGGGAGAACCTTCCAGAAGGACAACCATCTCTGCAGCACTCCACCAATCAAGCCTTTATGGGGTGAAGGTTCACCTTCCAAAAGGACAACGACCTTAAGTACCACTCTTTTCTCTGTATACATCAATGATGTCGCTCTTGCTGCTGGTGATTCTCTGATCCACCTCTACGCAGACAACACCATTCTGTATACTTCTAGGGCCGATTTCAAGTTTTCATAACAATCGGAAATCAATTTTTTTACACCTTTATTTAATCTTTATTGAACTGGGCAAGTCAGTTAAGAACACATTCTTATTTTCAATGACTGCCTAGGAACGGTGGGTCAACTGCCTCGTTCAGGGGCAGAACGACAGATTTTCACCTTGTCAGCTCGGGGGATCCAATCTTGCAACCTTACAGTTAACTAGTCCAACGCAATAACGACCTGCCTCTTGTTGCACTCCACAAGGAGACTGCCTGTTACGCGAATGCAGTAAACCAAGGTAAGTTGTTAGCTAGCATTAAACTTATCTTATAAAAAACTATCAATCATAATCACTAGTTAACTACATGATTGATGATATTACTAGATATTATCTAGAGTGTCATAGGTTGCGTATAATCTGACTGAGCATACAAGCATCTAAGTATCTGACTGAGCAGTGGTAGGCAGAAGCAGGTGCGTAAACATTCATTCAAACAGCACTTTTGTGCGTTTTGCCAGCAGCTCTTCGTTGTGCGTAAAGCGCTGCGCTGTTTATGACTTCAAGCATATCAACTCCCGAGATGAGGCTGGTGTAACCGAAGTGAAATGGCTGGCTAGTTAGCGCACGCTAATAGCGTTTCAAACATTGCTCGCTCTGAGCCTTGGAGTGGTTGTTTCCCTTACTCTGCATGGGTAACGCTGCTTCGATGGTGGCTGTTGTCGATGTTTTGCTGGTTCGAGCCCAGGGAGGAGCAAGGAGAGGGACGGAAGCTATACTGTTACACTGGCAATACTAAAGTGCCTATAAGAACATCCAATAGTCAAAGGTTAATGAAATATAAATGGTAAAGAGAGAAATAGTCCTATAATTCCTATAATAACTACAACCTAAAACTTCTTACCTGGGAATATTGAAGACTCATGTTAAAAGGAACCACCAGCTTTCATATGTTCTCAAGTTCTGAGCAAGGAACTTAAACGTTAGCTTTCTTACATGGCAAATATTACACTTTTACTTTTTCCAACACTTTGTTTTTGCATTATTTAAACCAAATTGAACATGTTTATTATTTATTTGAGGCCAAATTGATTTTATTGGTGTATTATATTAAGTTAAAATAAGTGTTCATTCAGTATTGTTGTAATTGTCATTATTACAAATAAATACATTTAATTGGCCGATTAATAATCGGTATCAGCTTTTTCGGTCCTCCAATAATCGGTATCGGCATTGAAAAATCATAAATCGGTCGATCTCTACTTTGGACGGTTCAGACTTAGAATAATATGTGGACAACTACAAATACCTAGGTGTCTGGTTAGACTGTAAACTCTCCTTCCAGACTCACATTAAGCATCTCCAATCCAAAATTAAATCTAGAATCGGCTTCCTATTTCGCAACAACGCATCCTTCACTCATGCTGCCAAACATACCCTCGTAAAACTGACTATCCTGCCAATCCTTGACTTCGGCGATGTAATTTACAAAATAGCCTCCAACACTTAACAAATTGGATGCAGTCTATCACAGTGCTATCCGTTGTCACCAAAGCCTCATATACTACCCACCACTGCGACCTGTATGCTCTCGTTGGCTGGCCCTCGCTTCATATTCGCCGCCAAACCCACTGGCTCCAGGTCATCTATAAGTCTTTGCTAGGTAAGGCCCCGCCTTATCTCAGTTCACTGGTCACCATAGCATCACCCACCCGTAGCACGCACTCCAGCAGGTATATTTCACTGGTCACCCCCAAAGCCAATTCCTCCTTTGGCCGCATTTCCTTCCAGTTCTCTGTTGCCAATGACTGGAACGAATTTCAAAAATCACTTTAGCTAGATACTCATATCTCCCTCACTAACTTTAAGCACCAGCTGTCAGAGCAGCTCACAGATCACTGCACCTGTTCATAGCCCATCTGTTCATAGCCCATCCAACTACCTCATCCCCATTCTGAATTTATTTATCTTGCTCCTTTGCACCCAAGTATCTCTATTTGCACATTCATCTTCTGCACATCTACCATTCCAGTGTTTAATTGCTATATTGTAATTACATCGCCACCGTGGCCTATTTATTGCCTTTACTTCCCTTGTCTTACCTCATCTGCACACACTGTATATAGACTTTTTCTATTGTGTTATTGACTGTATGTTTGTTCATTCCATGTGTAACTCTGTTGTTGTTTGTGTCGCACTGCTTTGCTTTATCTTGGCCAGGTCAAAGTTGTAAATGAGAACTTGTTCTCAACTAGCCTACCTGGTTAAATACAGGTGAAATGAAATTTTAAAAAGTACACAGCCAAGACAATGCAGGAGTGGCTTTGGGACAAGTCTCTGAATGTCCTTGAGAGGCCCAGCCAGAGCCCGGACTTGAACCCAATCGAACATCTCTGGAGAGACCTGAAAATAGCTGTGCAGCAACGCTCCCTATCCAACCTGACAGAGCTCGAGAGGATCTGCAGAGAATAATGGGAGAAACTCCTCAAATACAGGTGTTCCAAGCTTGTATAGCGTCATCCCCAAGAAGACTCGAGGATGTAATCGCTGCCAAAGGTGCTTCAACAAAGTACTGAGTAAAGGGTCTGAATACTTATGTAAATGTGGTATTTCAGATTGTGCAAAGCTGTCATCAAGGCAAAGGGTGGCTACTTCGAAGAATCTAAAATATATGGTTTTGTTTGGTTATTACATGATTCCATACGTGTTATTTCACAGTTTTGATGTCTTCACTATTATGCTACAATGTAGAAAATAGTCCAAATAAAAGAAAAACCCTTGAATGAGTAGGTGTCCAAAACTTTTGTCTGGTACTTTTTCTTGATGTGAAGTCATATTACGTCTGCCGTTTTTGATCGACCCAAGACAGTTCTATGGAAACACACAGCGATAGGCAACTGTCATCTATTTTCTACGCAAACTTTCTAAATGTCAATGAAAAATCTCTGGGCAAATTTATGGAAACATAGTTAATGAGTTGAATCAGCTGTTTTTTGTCTGGGGATACAACAACAAATGTGCTGTTGGGGGTACTTGAGGACTGGAGTTGGGAACCACTGGCCAACACAGTACAAAAACATTTTTTATGCCTTATACACTGAGTGTGCAAAACAATAGTATCACCTTCTTAATATGGAGTTACATCCCTTTTTGCCATCAGAACATCCTCAATTCGTCGGGGCATTGACTCAAAAGGTCTCCAGTGTCCAGGTCTCTCGATGTCCTTCGGGTGGTGGACCACTCTTGATACACACGGGAAACAGCAGCATTGCAGTTCTTGACACACTCAAACAGGTGCGCCCGGCACTTACTAACATACCCCGCACTTACATCTTTTGTCTTGCCCATTCACCCTCTGAACGGCACACATACAGTGGGGCAAAAAAGTATATAGTTAGCCACCAATTGTGCAAGTTCTCCCACTTAATAAGATGAGAGGCCTGTCATTTTCATCATAGGTACACTTAATCTATGACAGACAAAATGAGAGAAAGAAAAATACATAAAATCACATTGTAGGGTTTTTAATGATTTGTTTTTGCAAATTATGGTGGAAAATAAGTATTTGGTCAAAAACAAAAGTTTCTCAATACTGTTATATACCCTTTGTTGGCAATGACAGAGATCAAACGTTTTTTATAAGTATTCACAAGGTTTTCACACTGTTGCTGGTATTTTGGTCCATTCCTCCATGCAGATCTCCTCTAGAGCAGTGATGTTTTGGGGCTGTTGCTGGACAACACGGACTTTCAACTCCCTCCAAAGATTTTCAATGGGGTTGAGATCTGGAGACTGGCTAGGCCACTCCAGGACCTTGAAATGCTTCTTACGAAGCCACTCCTTCGTTGCCTGGGCGGTGTGTTTGGGATCATTGTCACGTTTCATCTTCAATGCCCTTGCTGATGGAAGGTTTTCACTCAAAATCTCACGACACATGGCCCCATTCATTCTTTCCTTTACACGGATCAGTCGTCCTGGTACCATTGCAGAAAAATAGCCCCAAAGCATGATGTTTCCACCCCCATGCTTCACAGTAGGTATGGTGTTCTTTGGATGCAACTCAGCATTCTTTGTCCTCCAAACACGACGAGTTGAGTTTTTACCAAAAAGTTATATTTTGGTTTCATCTGTCCATATGACATTCTCCCAATCTTCCTCTGGATCATCCAAATGCTCTCTAGCAAACTTCAGACGGGCCTGGACATGTACTGGCTTAAGCAGGAGGACATGTCTGGCACTGCAGGATTTGAGTCCCTGGCCGTGTAGTGTGTTACTGATGGTAGGCTTTGTTATTTTGGTCCCAGCTCTCTGCAGGTCATTCACTAGGTCCCCCCGTGTGGTTCTGGGATTTTTGCTCATCGTTCTTGTGATCATTTTGACGCCACAGGGTGAGATCTTGCGTGGAGCCCCAGATCGAGGGAGATTATCAGTGGTTTGTATGTCTTCCATTTCCTAATAATTGCTCCCACAGTTGATTTCTTCAAACCAAGCTGCTTACCTATTGCAGATTCAGTCTTCCCAGCCTGGTGCAGGTCTACAATTTTGTTTCTGGTGTCCTTTGACAGCTCTTTGGTCTTGGCCAGAGTGGAGTTTGGAGTGTGACTGTTTGAGGTTGTGGACAGGTGTCTTTTATACTGATAACAAGTTCAAACAGGTGCCATTAATACAGGTAATGAGTAGAGGACAGAGGAGCCTCTTAAAGAAGAAGTTACAGGTCTGTGAGAGCCAGAAATCTTGCTTGTTTGTAGGGGACCAAATAATTATTTATTTTCCACCATAATTTGCAAATAAATTCATAAAAAATCCTACAATGTGATTTTCTGGATTTCTTTTCTCATTTTGTCTGTCATATTTGAAGTGTACCTGTGATGCAAATTACAAGCCTCATCTTTTTAAGTGGGAGAACTTGCACAATTGTTGGCTGACCCACTGTACATAATCCATGCCTCAATTTTCTCAAGGCTTAAAAAAAATATTCTTTAACCCGTCTCCTGCCCTTCATCTACACTGATTGAAGTGAATTCAATAAGGGATCATAATGTAGGTTTCACCTGCATTCGTGGAAAGAGCAGTTGTTCCTAATGTTTTGTACACTCAGCGTATATCACAGGTCTGGAAGCAACATTCCTCCCGAATATTCAACACTAAAACATGTTACTCTCGTAATTCCAAATTCAACTGCGGATCTTTTGACAATTCATCTTTGTTTTTAATGCAGGGTTTGATCTAAACGTCAGAAGCTATTGAGTGGAATGGTTTTCTGCTGGTGTATCCTGAGGTAGCTCCTCTCTGAGAACCTCTTCCTGCAGTGCGAACCACCTCTCCCGTGTGGACCTTCAGGTGCATCTTCAGCTGGTGCTGGCGGGAGAATCTCTTCTCACACTGGTGGCAGCTGTATTATTTCTCCCCTGTGTGGACCCTCTGGTGTCTCTTCAGGTTGCCAGCATGGGCAAAGCGCATGTTACACTGGGTACAGCTGAAGGGTTTCTCCCCTGTGTGGACCCTCTGGTGTCTCTTCAGGTCACCAGCCTGGGCGAAGCGAATATGACACTGGGTACAGCTGTAGGGTTTCTCCCCTGTGTGGACCCTCTGGTGGATTTCCACCTTCTGGGGGCAGCTGAAGCCTTTGTTACAGAACGCGCAGAGGAACCGTTTCTCTTTACTTTTTCCTGATGTTGCTCCCCCACCCAGAGCCTGGGATCTAACCCTGTCGTTTGAATTCAATACCTGATCGAAAAGGACATGGCTGTGTGAATCGGAAGGCCCCATTGACGTGGACACTGGGTTGTGATCCCTGAACTTGTGTAAAGGGGAGTGGGTCCCAACATTTAGATTTGTCTCTATGCTTTCCCTGTAGTCTAAGAAGGCACTGCTGTTGCCCTGCGAGTGTCCTTCTCCTAAATGAGTCTTGTCTTCATTCCATTTCAGAGCGTCGCCCTCCACTTTCACAGTCACATCATCTAAGGCCAGACCCTCCCCTTTCTCATCCAGGCACTTTTCAGAGTATACACTATTACTGTACCGGTTCCAGTCCCCTCTCATTGGATTAGACTGTGTATCTAAGCCCACAGGCATGGCACCAGGTATCATCTGTGTCTCTGTAGCGTATGAACAGGACGGATCATTGACAGTCTGTAACGAGTCACTTGGGTCCTGATGGGACAGAACCGTCGTCGGGCTATGGTTACCATAAAGTAAATACTCTGAGTGGGGAGCAGGAGGAGAGCCCAGTCGCTCCAGCCCCATTGAAGTGTTGGGGTATGTCTCTGTCTTGAAGATGGTGTTCTGTGTTCCACTGACCTCCGTGATGCTGCTGGGCTGTGCTGGGGCGGTGGTTGGGCCCTCCTTGGCTACAGGGGTTGCTTCAGCCACTGCAGTCTGGCAGTCTCTGCTGTGCCGTGGGTCCTCTTCTCCTTCAGCCATCTCCTGCTTAACCCCAGGACCTGCAGCCTCTACATCTGCAGACTGACACAAGAAGAGAGGAGGATATTCCGGTACATGAGTTGAATAACAATGTCATAGGGAAGTCTCACGAGAAATGAGGATGTAGATGTGCAATGCTTTCAAAAAGTATTCAGACCCCTTCACTTTTTCCACACTTTGTTATGTTACAGCCTTATTCAGAATGTCCTCAATCAACTCACAACACCCCATAATGACTAAGCGAAAACAGATTTATAGACATTTTTGCAATTGTATTAAAAATAAAAATAAAAACTTTAATTTGCTATAAAGCAATTGAGCTCAGGTGCATCCTGGTTCCATTGATCGACCTTGAGATGTTTCTACAACTTAATTTGAGTGCACCTGTGGTAAATTAAATTGTCTGGACATGATTTGGAAAGGCACACACCTGTGTATAAAAGGTCCCACAGCTGACAGTGTAACCACCAATACCAAACTGTGCAATTGGGGGAGAAGAGCCTTGGTCAGGGAGGTGACCAAGGACCCGATAATCACTGTGACAGCGCTCCAGAGTTCCTCTGTGGAGATGGGAGAACCTTCCAGAAAGTCAACCATCTCTGCAGCACTCCACCAATAAGGTATTTATGGTAGAGTGGCCAGATGGAAGCCACTCAGTAAAAGGCACATGACAGCCCACTTGGAGTTTGCTAAAAGGCACCCAAAGGACTCTCAGACCATGAGAAACAAGATTCTCTGGTCTGATGAAACCAAGACTCAATGCCAAGTGTCACGTCTGGAGGAAACCAGGCATCGATCATCACCTGGCCAATACCATCCCTACGGTGAAGCATGATGGTGGCAGAATCATGCTGTGGGGATGTTTTTCAGAGACAGGGACTGAGAGACTAGTCAGGATCGAGGGAAAGATGAACGGAACAAAGTAAGAGAGATCCTTGTTAGAAACCTGCTCAGGACCTAAGACTGGGGTGAAGTTTCATCTTCCAACAGGACAATGACCCTAGGCACACAGCCAAGACCACGCAGGAGTGGCTTTGTGACAAGTCTCTGAATATCCTTGAGTGGCCCAGCCAGAGCCTGGAATTGAACTCGATCGAACATCTCTGGAGTGACCTGAAAATAGCTGTGCATCCAACCTGACAGAGCTTGAGAGGATCTACAGAGAAGGATGGGAGTAACTCTTCAAATACAGGTGTTCCAAGCTTGTAGTGTCATCCCCAAGAAGTCTCGAGGCTGTAATCGCTGACAAAGAGGCTTCAACCAAGTACTGAGTAAAGGGTCTGGATACTTATGTAAATATAACATTTCATTTTTTTACATTAAAAAACAAATATTTGCCATTATGGGGTACTGTGTGTAGATTGATGTATGAAAAAACAATTGAATCAATTTCAGAATAAGGCTGTAATGTGGAAAATGCACTGTAAGGAACTAAAAAGCTGAGGGGAGCCTTTGGGAAATAAACGGGCCACATTTGATTGACAAAGTAACACTATTACACTGACCTCTATCATGATAACGTGCTGGGTTGAGGTTCCACTCCCCTCATCAACAGTGATTGATTGGTCATCTCTCCATGTAGTGTGTTCAGCTGGCTTCACAAAGCTTCTGTGTCCTCCAGTGAGATGTCCTTCACCTGAGAGTGATTGGGAGAAAAGAGGTGGTTAGGTACACTATTGACAGTTTTGACACTGTAAGGTAACACTTCTCATAACTTCTTGATACACTTTTTGTAGATTGATTTATGTTCCATGCATCATATTATTTTCAATTATCAAATAATATGACATGTTGTAAATCAAGAATCTGGTTAAAATATGACAGTGTCTTTGTTCAAGATAACTAAGGAATCAGTGGAATTATTCCTTGCAATCCAAAAACTGACCAACACCCAATTTTGGTTAACCATGTGTACTTAACACATGTAAAGCCACACGTGCGCTGAGGGGAACAGGGCACTATGGCCGGCAGTCTTGGCCTTCTGCTAAATGTACCTCTTGCCATTCCTCTGAAACGGTCGAGGATCTTGACACTACTGGGACGACTGGCGAGGACGCGCTCTCGCATTGTCCTCTCTGCGCGCTCCCGTGCCACCTTTAGTTCCAGTAGCTGTAGTTTCCTCCGCAATGTCCTGTTTTCTTTCTGGCTTTGAGTTATTTCCAAACGAAACACTGTATAGTCGTCGTCTACGAGTTTACAGATCTCTGCCACGGCTGCATTCGCTAACACCTCCATGACGGAGGCTATTTGAGTGTGAAAAACCATATAGTTAGTCATTGTTAGCAGCTAGCTAGCGTTGCCTAAATAACATATGTCAACCAAATCCTATCTCCAACGCGAATTAAAAACGCTAACGTAGAAATTGTAATTGGACACTGCGGTTTTGTTGTTTGCGCCCAAAGTCTGACCAAAGGCAGTACAGAAACTCTTTGGTCCAGCAATTGTGACGCAGGCAAGAAGAACTAACTACTTCCGAGTCACGGATTTTTGGAATCCAGAATAAGAGTCCTGTAGTGCCAACATAATGTAAAATGTCCACAATTATCGATCTATCATACAAATAATACTTGAAAGTATTTCTATGTGATTCATGTTTTATTTTTTAAATCCTAAATTATCAACAATGTTTTTTGTGTGTGTTTGTCCTATCATTTATTGGACTGTACCACAGGAGGTTGGTGGCACCTTAATTGGGGAGGATGGGCTCATGGTAACAGCTGAAGTGGAACATTATCAAATGTTATTCCATTCGCGCCTTTCCAGACATTATTATGAGCCGTCCTCCCCTTAGCAGCCTCCACTGGACTGTACCGCAGAATGAGCAGCAACGCTCCTTGGGGTGTACACTTTGTGGATTTGGAATGTAGAAGTTCTCCTGAGTAGAATGATTTTCCCTTTTACTGAGACACAACGTACAGGCAATTGTGTATTTGTATTGGTATTTATTATGGATCCCAGGCAGCAGCTACTCTTCCTGGGGGCCAGCTAAATTAAGGCAATTATACAATTTAAAAAAAACCTTACAATACATTTACAACAGATTTCACAACACATTAAGTGTGTGCCCTCAGGCCCCTACTCTACTACCACATATCTACAACACAAAATCCATGTGTATGTGTGTGTATAGTGCGTATGTTATTGTGTGTGTGTGTGTGTGTGTGTGTATGCATATGTCTGTGCCTATGTTTATGTTGCTTCACAGTCTCCCTTGTTCCATAAGGTGTATTTTTATCCATTTTTTTAAATCTAATTTTACTGCTTGCATGAGTTATTTGGAGTCATGGCTCTATGTAGTATTGTGTGCCTCCCATAGTCTGTTCTGAACTTGGGGACCGTGATGAGACCCCTGGTGTCCCATGTCTTATGTGGTATGCATGGGTGTCTAAGTTGTGTGCAAGTAGTTCAAATAGACAGCTCGGTGCATTCAACATGTCAATTACTCTCACAAATCCACTTTGGGCCAGGAGAGATTGACATGCATATTATTAATGTTTCTCTCTGTGTACATCCAAGGGCCAGCCTGCTGCCCTGTTCTGAGCCTATTGCATTTTTCCTAAGTCCGTCTTTGTGGCACCTGACCACCCAACTGAACAGTAAACCAGGTGTGACAAAACTAGGGCCTGCAGGACCTGCCTTGATGATAGTGCTGTGCAGAAGGCAGAGTAGCGCTTTATTATGGACAGACGTCTCCCCATCTTAGCTACTGTTGTATCAATATGTTTTGACCATGACAGTGTTACTCCAAGCAGTTTAGTTTTTGAAATATTTAGGACTAACCTATTCCTTGCCACCCATTCTGAAACTAACTGTACCTCTTTGTTAGTGTTGAGTCTTCCGCATACATAGACACACTGGCTTTCCTCAACATTATATTGTTATGATTAGAACACAGGAAAATCCAAACTCAGAGGGGGAAATGTAGTGTTACACTTTAATGCCAGCACACCAAGCAACAAGTCATGTGAGAATGTGAGCATACCCAGATGCTCAACTGAGGCACTTAGTCATCCAAAACCTCTTACCCCAAGACACTTCACATGACAACCATAATAGGTCAGCGAAAGAATGGTGCCCAGATATCCCCTGCATACATCTCAAGCCACAGTGCTACGATTTCTCCCCATTGTGGACACTCCTATGTCTGGTAAGGTTACTCAGGAAGAAGAAGCTCTTGTAACATAGTTTACACTTGAAGGGCCTCTCCTTGGTGAGAACGGTCTGGTGCCTCTTCACATAGTTTGCCTCAGTGAAGCAGTTCCCAAAAGTGGGGCAGGCGTACAGCTTGTCAGCGTCCGTCCTAATGCTCGACCTCTCACGTTGTGACCCAGTGACACTAGAGGTAGAAACAGAAGCAACCACCCTCATGTGGTTAGTCTTTGAGCTCCCTCCTTGACCTCAAGCCATTGTTTGGGTGTTGTTGGGATGGTGTGCTGTGTTATAGGCTAGATACCTCTTGTGTTGAACACCCATCCTGTATTGGTGGGGTAACCATGAGGTAACTGAGGAAGGCCTAGAGCTTCTATGAACCCAGTCACAAGGCATTAGATGAGATCCTGAAAGAGAAGACAGACTTCCTATTAGACTACCACCAGGGGGGTCTCCCACAACTCTCTGTGAAGGCTGAAGCCCAGGGTGACCTGCTCAGTTCATCATGGATACTCTGGTGTTTGTATCATAGGAACAGGAGGGTATATCTCTATCAGCCCCAGGTCCGGCTCCATCCCTGCACTGAGCCTGAAGAGAATGGTCTGGGCTGCAGACTGGATCCCTGACTGGAGCCTCTGTCTCACTGATGACCACCAGGACTGAAGTTGTTCAGTCCACCTGTCCACTGGTTGTGTTTTGTGCAATGGTGGAGTCTCTGTCCCTTGCGGTTCGGTCCTGGTTCTGACTCGGGAAGGAAGAGCAATGGCTTCTGATCCAGGGTCAGGGTTTGTGACCAGCCGCTTTAGAGTCTCTCACCCAGCATGGACTGCAGACTGTCATAACAAATGGGCATTTTCATGTAAAAGGATCCATGAGCACTGTCATGACATTTGCCTGGGGTTAGGTTTATGACAGTCATAAATACCTCTTCCCCCCCTTTTCATCTCTCTACCCTATTGATGTGACATTTGAAAACCCCTTGGTTAACATAGAGATTCTGGGAACATCAGAAGGTGGGGAAAATGAACTATATTCTGGTAATCCGACCAATTGAACATATGCGTTGGTACTTAATGAATATGATGTCAGTTCGGTTGTCATCTGAGACATAATCATCGATGATAGAATGACAAACTCTACCGTGGAAAGTCTACACATCAGAGTTATCGGATTCACATGGAATTGTTGTTCAATTTAAATGTTTGAATATAAAATTATTAGTGAAAAGATTAAATGTAATTTTAGCTTCCAAATGAGAGATTTGAGTGGCCCGCCCCTGTGAAGAGACATGGGATATAAAACTTTTCAAACACACCCTTCTCGCTCCACTATATAAAGCCTTGGCGAAAATGTAACCTCCTGTTCCAAGTACCTGAGGTCTGCAGCCTTTGCGTTATAGTTGAGTTATAGTCACAGCAGCTGCAAACGCGGGCTAGGAAAGAACAGACAGAGTATCCCATCTACCACACAACGACGTTACTACAATGTATCCAATTGACCACCAGAGACATTCTTCAAAGGACTCGGTTTGGCAACACGGCCTTCCTTCTACCACCAACCTACCAAAGCGCAGCTCAGAGAAAATATTTATTGCATTTTCCTTTTCCAAAAGGAAAATGCGATAGCACAGCTTCTCCCTTTGTCCCTCAGTCTTCCCGCTCTTTCACTCAAACCCAGCCCCTTTTCTTTTGTGTAACCAGCTGTCATATCTGTTCCGCCCGCTAGGGACGTTTTCCTTTATGACGTAATTTGTAATCAAGGTATAATTCATTCTTTGTATATGTAATTCTATGTGATTAGTTAGGTATTTAGTAAATAAATAATTAAACCCAATTTTGTATTGCTGATTCAACTTGTTAGCCAGGGTTTGTGAAGATAACCAAGAATTTACCACTTTCAGATGAGACTGAATTAAGGTGACGATTAATATTGACAGCTATTGATGTAAAATATGACTAGGTCTTTAAAAGTTTATTTGGAAGATAACAGCTCTATAAATATTATTTTGTGGTGCCCCGACTCTCTAGTTAATTACATTTACATGATTAGCTCAATCAGGATTTTACAGAATAGCATGTCATATCACTTAATCCGGCATAGCCAAAGACTCGACAACACCAACACGTGAAAATCATTTTCAAATTAGGTGCCAAATGAAAGGTAAGAGTCTATATTTTTGGGAAATGTAGGCATATATACAGATTTAAACCATTTTATATACTAAAAAAATAGTAATAAGCAAAGGCTTTGATTGCTGGTCAAACAAAATAGCTTATTATGTTAGGGTGTTGTTATAGGCCACCAAGTACTAACAGTCAGTATCTAGATAATGTGGTGAAATGCTTGATAGCTTGTGATGTTGACAGAGAGGGCTACTTCCTTGGGGACCTGAATATTGACTGGTTTTCATCAAGAGGAAGCTTCTCTGTAACCAGTGCCTGTAATCTAGTTCAGGTTATTAATCAACCTACCACGGTGTTTACAAACACCACAGGAACTGTGTAATCCTCATGTAATGATCACATCTGTACTAATAATAATAATAATAATATAATAATAATAATATAATAATAATAATAATATATGCCATTTAGCAGACGCTTTTATCCAAAGCGACTTACAGTCATGTGTGCATACATTCTACGTATGGGTGGTGCCGGGAATCGAACCCACTACCCTGGCGTTACAAGCGCCATGCTCTACCAACTGTGCTACTAATACTGTAGAACTATATTCTAAAGCTATATCCATATCCATTGGATGAACACAATATAGTGGCTATATCAAGGAAAGCCAAGGTTCCAAAGGCTGGGGCTAAAATAATGTATAAGATCACTGCAACACTAAACAAAGTGACCCTAAGCATGGAGTTGCAGTCAGTTTTAGAATGGGTGAACAGTAACAAACTGGTCCCGACATATCTACAGTATTATACAGAGCACAGGAGCTTGGTGGCACTTTAATTGGGGCTTGTGGTAATAGCTGTAGCTAATGGAATAGCCATTCCAGCCACTATTACGAGCCGTCCTCCCCTCAGCATTCTCCTCTGATACAGACACATGATGGCAAGGAACTCCCTTCCATCTAATATAGCACAAGTTAACCGCAAACCTGGTTTCAAAAAACAAATAAAGCAACACCTCACGTTACTACAACAGCTCTCCCCCATGTGACCAACTTTGTGTGTATGTACTGAAATATACAGTGACTTCAGAAAGTATTCATACCTCTTGACTTATTCCACATTGTTGTTACAGCCTGAATTCAAAATGGATTAAAAATAACAATTCTCACCCATCTACACACAATACTCCATAATTACAAAGTGAAAACGTATTTAATTTAATTTAAATTTGAGCAAATTTCTTCAAATCATCACCATGAACATTCAAATCCATAATTATGCATTTCTGTACAGTACAGATAGGGGACCCATAACGTCATTTCATTACCGTAATTCTGTTAGCGGATGTAAATCAACTTCAATTACTGTAGTTCAATTATCCAAATAGATGTTCTCAAGGTGTCATGTCTAAGCTGACACCCCATTCTGCAGACATCTTTTCATCTTAATTCTTAATTCAATCACTTTTTATAGCTACTGTTTACAGGCCTCCTGGGCCATATACAGCGTTCCTCATTGAGTTCCCTGAATTCCTATCGGACCTTGTAGTCATAGCAGATAATATTCACATTTTTGGTGACTTTAATATTAACATGGAAAAGTCCACAGACTCACTCCAAAAGGCTTTCGGAGCCATCATCGACTTAGTGGGTTTTGTCCAACATGTCTCTGGACCTACTCACTGTCCCAGTCATACTCTGGACCTAGTTTTGTCCCATGGAATAAATGTTGTGGATCTTAATGTTTTTCCTCATAATCCTGGACTATCGGCCACCATTTTATTACGTTTGCAATTGCAACAAATAATCTGCTCAGACCCCAACCAAGGAGCATCAAAAGTTGTGCTATAAATTCACAGGCAACACAAAGATTCCTTGATGCCCTTCCAGACTCCCTCTGCCTACCCAAGGATGTCAGAGGACAAAAATCAGTTAACCACCTAACTGAGGAACTCAATTTAACCTTGCGCAATACCCTAGATGCAGTTGCACCCCATAAAACTAAAAACATTTCTCATAAGAAATTAGCTCCCTGGTATACAGAAAATACCAGAGCTCTGAAGCAAACTTCCAGAAAATTGGAACGGAAATGGCGCCACACCAAACTGGAAGTCTTCCGACTAGCTTGGAAAGACAGTACCGTGCAGTATCGAAGAGCCCTTACTGCTGCTCAATCATCCTATTTTTCCAACTTAATTGAGGAAAATAAGAACAATCCAAAATTTATTTTTGATACTGTCGCAAAGCTAACTAAAAAGCAGCATTCCCCAAGTGAGAATGGCTCTCACTTCAGCAGTAATAAATTCATGAACTTCTTTGAGGAAAAGATCATGATTATTAGAAAGCAAATTACGGACTCCTCTTTAAATCTGCGTATTCATTCAAAGCTCAGTTGTTCTGGGTCTGCACAACTCTGCCAGGACCTAGGATCAAGAGAGACACTCAAGTGTTTTAGTACTATATCTCTTGACACAATGATGAAAATAATCATGGCCTCTAACCTTCAAGCTGCATACTGGACCCTATTCCAACTAAACTACTGAAAGAGCTGCTTCCTGTGCTTGGCCCTCCTATATTGAACATAATAAAGGGCTCTCTATCCACCGGATGTGTACCAAACTCACAAAAAGTGGCAGGAGTAAAGCCTCTCTTGAAAAAGCCAAACCTTGACACGTAAAATATAAAAAAAACTATCGGCCTATATCGAATCTTCCATTCCTCTCAAAAGTTTTAGAAATGGCTGTTAAGCAGCAACTCACTGCCTTCCTGAAGACAAACAATGTATACGAAATGCTTCAGTCTGGTTTTAGACCCCATCATAGCACTGAAACTGCACTTGTGAAGGTGGTAAATTACCTTTTAATGGCATCAGACCGAGGCTCTGTATCTGTCCTCGTGCTCCTAGACCTTAGTGCTGCTTTTGATACCATCGATCACCACATTCTTTTGGAGAGATTGGAAACCCAAATTGGTCTACACTGAAAAGTTCTGGCCTGGTTTAGATCTTATCTGTCGGAAAGATATCAGTTTGTCTCTGTGAATGGTTTGTCCTCTGACAAATCAACTGTAAATGTCGGTGTTCCTCAAGGTTCAGTTTTAGGACCACTATTGTTTCCACTATATATTTTACCTCTTGGGGGATGTCATTCGAAAACATCATGTTAAGTTTCACTGCTATGCAGATGACACACAGCTGTACATTTCAATGAAACATGGTGAAGCCCCAAAATTGCCCTCGCTAAAGCCTGTGTTTCAGACATAAGGAAGTGGATGGCTGCAAACTTTCTACTTTAAAACTCGGACAAAACAGAGATGCTAGTTCTAGGTCCCAAGAAACAAAGAGATCTTCTGTTGAATCTGACAATTAATCTTAATGGTTGTACAGTAGTCTCAAATAAAACTGTGAAGGACCTTGGCGTTACTCTGGACCCTGATCTCTCTTTTGACGAACATATCAAGACTGTTTCAAGGACAGCTTTTTTCAATCTACGTAACATTGCAAAAATCAGAAACTTTCTGTCCAAAAATGATGCAAAATAAACTTCAGTTAGTGCTAAATACGGCTGCCAGAATCCTGACTAGAACCAAAAAAAATGTTATCATATTACTCCAGTGCTAGCCTCCCTACACTGGCTTCCTGTCATGGCAAGGGCTGATTTCAAGGTTTTACTGCTAACCTACAAAGCATTACATGGGCTTGCTCCTACCTATGTCTCCGATTTGGTCCTGCCGTACATACCTACACGTACGCTACGGTCACAAGACGCAGGCCTCCTAATTGTCCCTAGAATTTCTAAGCAAACAGCTGGAGGCAGGGCTTTCTCCTATAGAGCTCCATTTTTATGGAATGGTCTGCCTACCCATGTGAGAGACGCAAACTCAGTCTCAACCTTTAAGTCTTTACTGAAGACTCATCTCTTCAGTGGGTCATATGATTGAGTCTAGTCTGGCCCAGGAGTGTGAAGGTGAACGGAAAGGCTCTGGAGCAACGAACCGCCCTTGCTGTCTCTGCCTGGCCGGTTCCCCTCTTTCCACTGGGATTCTCTGCCTCTAACCCTATTACAGGGGCTGAGTCACCTTCACAGGGGCTGAGACCCTAGCCCCCCGACCCAAACTACTGCAGCATAAATACTGGAGGCTGAGACAGGAGGGGTCTTTCACACCGTCCCTAGGAGGGGTGTGTCACTTGAGTGGGTTGAGTCACTGATGTGATCTTCCTGTCTGGGTTGGCGCCCCCCCTTGGGTTGTGCCGTGGAGGAGATCTTTGTGGGCTATACTCGGCCTTGTCTCAGGATGGTAAGTTGGTGGTTGAAGATATCCCTCTAGTGGTGTGGGGGCTGTGCTTTGGCAAAGTGGGTGGGGTTATATCCTTCCTGTTTGGCCCTTCCTGTCTGGGTATCATCAGATGGGGCCACAGTGTCTCCTGACCCCTCCTGTCTCAGCCTCCAGTATTTATGCTGCAGTAGTTTGTGTCGGGGGGCTAGGGTCAGCTTGTTATATCTGGAGTACTTCTCCTGTCTTATCCGGTGTCCTGTGTGAATTTAAGTATGCTCTCTCTAATTCTCTCTTTCTTTCTTTCTTTCTTTCTCTCTCTCTCTCAGAGGACCTGAGCCTTAGAACCATGCCTCAGGACTACCTGGCATGATGACTCCTTGCTGTCCCCGGTCCACCTGGCCATGCTGCTGCTCCAGTTTCAACTGTTCTGCCTGCTGCTATGGAATCCAGACGTGCTACCTGTCCCAGACCTATTATTTGACCATGCTGGTCATTTATGAACATTTGAACATCTTGGCCATGTTCTGTTATAATCTCCACCCGGCACAGCCAGAAGAGGACTGACCACCCCTCATAGCCTGGTTCCTCTCTAGGTTTCTTCCTAGGTTTTGGCCTTTCTAGGGAGTTTTTCCTAGCCAACGTGCTTCAACACCTGCATTGCTTGCTGTTTGGGGTTTTCGGCTGGGTTTCTGTACAGCACTTCGAGATATCAGCTGATGTTTGAAGGACTATATAAATACATTTGATTATATATCTATTATGATTATATAGATATTCACCAAATTCAACAGAAAAGCATAAAGGTTTTCTAAGAAACTATTTGCCGTACTTACAGAAACATGAAATTATATTATAAAATGTTAATCACAGTCAAGCCCATCTTTAACACTGTGATTGAAGTACCTAACAACATGGAATTCATAAAAAAATTCCATGTGTTGATTGAAGAATTAAGTATAATGTTTTGGTTTGACTGAGCAAAGGGCAACTCAGTCCTTGCAATGATACAAAAATAACCAAGTCAGTCAGTCAGCAGAGTCTATTTTGTAATTAATGTTTTTTTAAATGGTCACACACAGATTGCACAAATGATACAGTGCCTTGCGAAAGTATTCGGCCCCCTTGAACTTTGCAACCTTTTGCCACATTTCAGGCTTCAAACATAAAGATATAAAACTATTTTTTTGTGAAGAATCAACAACAAGTGGGACACAATCATGAAGTGGAACGACATTTATTGTGTAAGTCGCTTGGGGTATGTCTCTATCAGTTTTGCACATCGAGAGACTGACATTTTTTCCCATTCCTCCTTGCAAAACAGCTCGAGCTCAGTGATGTTGGATGGAGAGCATTTGTGAACAGCAGTTTTCAGTTCTTTCCACAGATTCTCGATTGGATTCAGGTCTGGACTTTGACTTGGCCATTCTAACACCTGGATATGTTTATTTTTGAACCATTCCATTGTAGATTTTGCTTTATGTTTTGGATCAGTCTTGTTGGAAGACAAATCTCCGTCCCAGTCTCAGGTCTTTTGCAGCCTCCATCAGGTTTTCTTCCAGAATGGTCCTGTATTTGGCTCCATCCATCTTCCCATCAATTTTAACCATCTTCCCTGTCCCTGCCGAAGAAAAGCAGGCCCAAACCACGATGCTGCCACCACCATGTTTGACAGTGGGGATAATGTGTGTTCAGGGTGATGAGCTGTGTTGCTTTTACGCCAAACATAACGTTTTGCATTGTTGCCAAAAAGTTAAATTTGGGTTTCATCTGACCAGAGCACCTTCTTCCACATGTTTGGTGTGTCTCCCAGGTGGCTTGTGGCAAACTTTAAACGACACTTTTTATGGATATCTTTAAGAAATGGCTTTCTTCTTGCCACTCCTCCATAAAGGCCAGATTTGTACAATATACGACTGATTGTTGTCCTATGGACAGAGTGTCCCACCTCAGCTGTAGATCTCTGCAGTTCATCCAGAGTGATCATGGGCCTCTTGGCTGCATCTCTGATCAGTCTTCTCCTTGTATGAGCTGAAAGTTTAGAGGGACGGCCAGGTCTTGGTAGATTTGCAGTGGTCTGATACTCCTTCCATTTCAATATTATCGCTTGCACAGTGCTCCTTGGGATGTTTAAAGCTTGGGAAATCTTTTTGTATCCAAATCCGGCTTTAAACTTCTTCACAACAGTATCTCAGACCTGCCTGGTGTGTTCCTTGTTCTTCATGATGCTCTCTGCACTTTTAACGGATCTCTGAGACTATCACAGTGCAGGTGCATTTATACGGAGACTTGATTACACACAGGTGGATTGTATTTATCATCATTAGTCATTTAGGTCAACATTGGATCATTCAGAGATCCTCACTGAACTTCTGGAGAGAGTTTGCTGCCCTGAAAGTAAAGGGGCTGAATAATTTTGCACGCCCAATTTTTCAGTTTTTGATTTGTTAAAAAAGTTTGAAATGTCCAATAAATGTCGTTCCACTTCATGATTGTGTCCCACTTGTTGTTGATTCTTCACAAAAAATACAGTTTTATATCTTTATGTTTGAAGCCTGAAATGTGGCAAAAGGTCGCAAAGTTCAAGGGGGCCGAATACTTTCGCAAGACACTGTATATGTGACAAGTAGAATAACTTTTCTCACTATGGTAACACTTTACCTTTTTCTGTAAATCTGGTTCCCTCGCTTTGGAAAAGGTTCAACATTACAGTACGCACATCTTCACTACTTTATGTCAAGTAAACATGAATTAAGGCACTATAATTTCCTCATAATAAAACACCAGCATGAAACAAAAAGACACGGTTATCAATTTATCATTGAAGCATTTTTACAGACACCATCATCACCATATCATCTACTCTGTCTCATCATACTCATTCTTTCCTCAGTTCACCTCATCCAGTTCCCCACTACATCCAAAACAAACATAATTAATTACAAACTAACTAGTACTACATCACATGTCACTGTACACTATACTAGCTAATACTACATATCATTACAATCTATACAAGGCTGTGTGCATTTTCTGCTGGTGTATCCTGAGGTAACGTACAGGCGAACGGCCTCTCTCCTGTGTGGATCTTCAGGTGCATCTTCAGATGGTGCTGGTGGGAGAACCTCTTCTCACACTGGGGGCAGCTGTAGGGTTTCTCCCCCGTGTGGACCCTCTGGTGCCTCTTCAGGTGGCCAGCCTGGGTGAAGCGCATGTGACACTGGGTACAGCTGAAGGGTTTCACCCCTGTGTGGACCCTCTGGTGCCTCTTCAGGTTGGACGGGTGGGAGAAACTGGCCCGGCATAGGGGGCAGACAAACGGTTTCTCCCCCGTATGCATCCTCTGGTGGATCTTCACCTGTTTGGGGAAACTGAAGGCTTTCCCACAGAACGAACACGGGAATCGCTTCTCTTTGGCGCTGCCACCTTTACTGATTCCATCTCTACTACTGTCATTTGTCAATGGGCTTGTGTAGCCATTTAGTGTTGAGGCACTGGCATTGTCTGAGGTCTGGTTTAACATTAGGAGAGTGTGAGGAGGATGAAGGCCAGGGAGTGTCTGTGTTGTCGCAGGGTCCATGTTCCAGTCGATAGATCCTATAGAAGGCAGGCTGAAGGCAGCACCTGTTAGGGGGTTAACCTGAGGCCCCATCAGTCTCTCTGAATCACAACTATAGGAGCAGGACGGACGTCCCTGTCCCCGCAGACCTAATCTACGCCCCGCCCTGGTCTCAGCCAGTCTGTTGTCATGGAGACTAAGTTCGGTTGTTGTTTTGTGATCGACTGTCTGTTTCTGGTTGTGCTTAACAGTGTTGTTCCCCATCCCAAAGTTGATGCTGTCCCCTCTGGTCCTGGCCTGCTCAGTGACCTTGTCCCCTGGGCTCTTAGCTGCACCCGTCTGGGTCTGGGAATCCAAGATGGCCACCCAGTCTGCTCTGTTAGCCTCCAGCCAACCACCTTCAGGAAGAGGTTAGAAAATAGACTTCACAAACATGGAAGAGAAGACTCTACACGTGCAGTTGAGTCAATTAATTGTTCATACATTATAATGTGTGTTTTGTATGTAAACATAAGTTGTATTGATTTCATTTTATGAATGAAGAAAATAAAAAAAATAGTCCCATTGAAGATCTACTACTTTATGTAGGCTATATGTATTTCTCCCTTACCTTGCTCCCCCATCTTTAGTCCACTCAGCAGGTCAATGCTCTCTGGTCTGTCTTCTACTTCCTCCTCTTTGACCAGCAGCAGATGAGGCTTCCCATCCTCCCTGTCTACTGACTGTAAGAGATACAGAGTGAGAGGATGTTGGATCAAGAAATCTGATATGAGCACCCTGCTATGGATCATCTTCTGATTGGGCAATAAGGGATTGCTATTAATACTATGCAAACATGTTAGTTAATTTGATTACTTGACACTCTTCAATGGTTTGATAATTCAAAGACATGGTCCCACACTTAAGACAAAATTTATCAAGACCTGGGCCCGTATCCACAAAGCATCTCAGAGTAGGAAATTGGTCGTAAGTGCTGAGAATACTCCTACTCTTATGGGTAAATATGCAGCGAGTCAGTGGTTCCTGTGCCACTTGCAAATGCTTTAGAGTTGTTCAAATAATGTTTTGATATTTCTATATGATCAATCCATAATCCATAAATAATATAGACCTACATTATATCTTGCACTTTTGATAAAGATTTCATGAGGCCCATTTCACATATGTCTAAATACTTATAACCACTAGACCAAAATGTATAAACATGTTTTTCTTTAATTATTGAATTTCCTACACGTTATGCCAAGCTATCCCTTTGTAGCAATGGAGGGCATCTAGAGCTTATGTTAACTTTGATTGTGTTCGATGAAAATGAATCGACCTTTAGTAAAATGTTGCATGCAACATCATTGACAAGTGACTTGATGCCTACCTACTGTGCCAAAGCGATATAGAGTTGTTAAAAAGGAGTGACGAGTGTGTTGACATAACAGCAACATTTTGCTTTTAACAACCATCATAATTGGTAAAACAAATACATTTTAAAAAAGCGTATGCATGCCAACATATTATATTGGCAATAATTAAGACTAGGCAAAGTGATCGTGTCAGGTGACAAATGATATCAAACGATTTACTATTGCAACATTCACAGTCACATTCATTGTGGTTGTCTAAAGCGTGCTATAGAGCAGGGGTTCCCAAACTTTTTCACTCAGGCCCCCCTTCCAGCATTGGGGAACATCCCGTAATATTTGAGTAACTCAAGCATTACAAAAAAAATCTATGGGCTAAAAAATGTTAGCTGACATGGGCTCGTTGATCTGGACATTTCTGACAAGTTTAAAATAGCTCTCTAAGGTATGCAATGACTGACATGACAAGAGAAAAACGAATTTCGAAATTACACTCTGCCTCCCCAGTTTTGGAATCACTGCTCTAGAGTTCACAGCTGGCGATGCCTCATTGCGATTGGTTATTCCCCATTATTTGAGACATTGCCAATGAGCGTCAACTGTTGAGATTACCAGCTGACAAACTTTTAAGAGTTGATTTTACTCATGGCTCAGAGTTTGTCTGAACAGTGTCTTTACATCATCCTAAAACCTACTCTGAGCTGGGAGTTTTTTTAGTAAAAAAAAACAACATTGAACTGGATTCCTAGGCCCTTTTCTGAGATGCCCAGGGCCCGTAACCGCAAAGAGTCTCAGAGTAGAAGTGCTGATTGAGGATCAGGTCCCCACTTGTCTATATAGTCTTATTCATTATGATCTAAAAGACAATACTCTGAGAGGCCTAATACCAAACATACTGTAGTTCACAGTGGGTTTACCTCAGTGAGACTGTGTGTGGTCCTGTGCTGCTCAGCTGGTTCATCTGTGGGTTCAGGAGGAGGTGTAGTCTGGTTGTCCTCCATGACCATGTTCCCCTCAGGGTTCCCCCAACCCTCCTCCTTCACCAGCAGCACCTCTGGACCCTCCTCCTCCTGGAAGAGACAAGTGATACAGATTACACAGACATACACTCCCTCAGATTACACACACACACACACACACACACACACACACACACACACACACACACACACACACACACACACACACACACACACACACACACACACACACACACACACACAGAGATAATAAACACGGAGTGTTTATCAATCCCCACTACATCCGAGTCCTATACTGTAGTTAGAGAATGATTTCATTGTTGTTAAGCCCATCATGGTGGACATAAATATGATTTTGAGGGTAAATGAGTCAGCTATGATAAGTCAAAAGTCAGACAAACCTGACAAAACTATTTTGACATGTACAGTAGGTGTTTGTCACTGTGTGGGTATATTTAGTAAGTGTATAATGGTTATAAAGTGCTGTCAGGTGGTTGCAGAATAGGGTGAAATCAGATGTGATGTATATTAAAGAGAGCCTCAATGATAGTCTTAGAAGAGTACCATTTTGTGTTTATTAATAAACAAGTTTTAAATACACCACAAATATACATGTCAACTACAAATCTGCATTCATATTCTCATTCAAAGTGTCTTGGGAAAAAAATTAAGTATTGAATGGAAGTAATGAAATAGGCATTTGTGAACATCATTATAGACTACACAGTACAAACACAATATCTAACAGACTTTTTTAGGCTTATACAGTATATGCCTTATACACAGAGTATACAAAACATTAGGAACTAGGCTTGGGAGGTAAACCGTGTATACTGGGGTATTTGGAAATAGCGTATTAACTATTTCTTTGCTGTTTTTCAATACATTTTTATATTTGTAGCTACTTAAAATGTATAAATGGACCAATTCGGCACATTTGGGCAAACTCCTGGCAGACTTCATACAAAATGGTGTAATGTAAAAGTGGTGTAATTGTTCGCTGCCCGCACCTGCCCGCCCGCCCGTCCAGCATCACTACTCTGGACGGTTCTGACTTAGAATATGTGGACAACTACAAATACTTAGGTGTCTGGTTAGACTGTAAACTCTCCTTCCAGACTCACACTAAACATCTACAATCTCCTTCCAGTTCTCTGCTGCCAATGACTGGAAAGAACTGCAAAAAATCTCTGAAGCTGAAGACTCATATCTCTCTCACTAGCTTTAAGCACCAGCTGTCAGAGCAGCTCACAGATCACTGCACCTATACATAGCTCATCTGTAAATAGCCCATCCAATCTACCTCATCCCCATACTCTATTCATTTATTTATTTATCTTACTCCTTTGCACCCCAGTATCTCAACTTGCACATTCATCTTCTGCACATCCTACCATTCCAGTGTGTAATTGCTATATTGTAATTACTTTGCCACCATTGTCTATTTATTGCCTTACCTCATTTGCACATGCTGTATATAGATTTTTCTACTGTATTATTAATATAATAATATAATATAATAATATTGATTGTATGTTTGTTTATTCCATGTGTAACTCTGTGCTGTGGTATGTGTCGAACTGCTTTTCTTTATCTTGGCCAGGTTGCAGTTGCAAATGAGAACTTGTTCTCAACTAGCCTACCTGGTTAAATAAAAGGGTGAAATAAAATAAAACAATTAATAAACTGATCAGTCTGAAACTTTGCACACACACTGCTGCCATCTTGTGGACAACATCTAAATTCCACAGAATCCTAAATGGCCTTTCTCTTGCATTTCAAACATGATGGAACAAACATGTTTTTTGTTTGTATTATTATCTTTTACTAGATCTAATGTGTTATTATCTTACATTAATTCCACATTCACACAATCTTCAAAGTGTTTACTTTCAAATGGTATCAAGTCAGGGCCTGAGCTACAGGCAGTTAGATTTGGTTATGTCGTTTTAGGCAAAAATTGAAAAAAAGGGTCCGATCCTATTAAAGGGTCCGATCCTATGCAATACGTTAGGAGATAAAGCAGATTGCGTTCTTCATTATACATTATGAAGCTTACTGCAGTTCCCCAGAACAGTTGGTTTGCAAATAGCACAACGGGAGAAAGCGGGTGCAGGTAAGTCAACCTGTGTAGACAGTGTCACGTTTTTAAGTGCCTTTGAATGGGGTATGGTAGTAGGTGCCAGGTGCACCGGTTTGAGTGTGTCAATAACTGCAACGCCGCTGGGTTTTTCTCACTCAACAGTTTACATGTCTATCAAGAATGTTCCACCACCTAAAAGGCATCCAGCCAAATTGACACAACTATTTGGAAGCATTGGAGTCAACATGGGCCAGCATCCCTGTGGAAAGCTTTCGACGCCTTGTAGAGTCATTTCCCTGACAAATTGAGGCTGTTCTGAGGGCAAAAATGGGGTATAACTCAATACTAGGAAGGTGTTCCACACAATGTCTGGATGCAATATTCCACCCAGGAATATTCAACATTTAAATCTGTTACTCTTGTTATTCTAAATGAATCTGTGGATATTTTCTGCTTACAACAATGAAAATGTATATTTTCCTTTAACGCAGGGTTTGATCTAAATGTTAGAAGTTATTTCGTGGAATGATTTTTCTGCTGGTGTATCCTGAGGTATCTCCTCTCTGAAAACCTCTTCCCACACTGTGTACTGGCAAACGGCCTCTCTCCCATGTGGACCCTCTGGTGCCTCTTCAGGTCACCAGCCTGGGTGAAACGCATGTGACACTGGGTACAGCTGAAGGGTTTCTCCCCTGTGTGGACCCTCTGGTGTCGCTTCAGGTCACCAGCCTGGGCGAAGCGCATGTGACACTGGCTACAGCTAAATGGTTTCTCCCCTGTGTGGACCATATGGTGCCTCTTCAGGTTGCCAGCCTTGGCGAAGTGCATATGACACTGTGTACAGCTGAAGGGTTTCACCCCTGTGTGGACCCTCTGGTGGATCTCCACCTTCTGGGGGCAGCTGAAGCCTTTGTTACAGAACATGCAGAGGAACCGTTTCTCTTTACTGTTGTTTGATGTTGCTCCCCCTCCCCGAGCCTGTGCTCTAGCCCTGTTGTTTGAGTTCAATACCTGATCGAAAAGGATGCGGCCGTGTGAATTGGAAGGTGCCATCGATGTGGACACTGGGTCGCGATCTCTGAACGCGAGTAAAGGGGAGTGGGTCGCAACATTTAGATTTGTCTCTAAGCTTTCCCTGTAGTCTAAGAAGTCACTGGTGTTTCCCTGCGAGTGTCCTTCTCCTAAAGGAGTCTGGTCTGCATTCCATGTCAGAGGAGCACCGCCCTCCACTTTCACAGTCACCTCATCTACGTCCAGCCCCTCCCCTTTATTATCTTGGAACCCTTCAGAGTATACACTACTACTGTACTGGTTCCAGTCCCCTGTCATTGAATTAGTCTGTGTATCCAAGACCAAAGGCATGTCACCAGGTATCATCTCTGTCTCTGTAGCATATGAACAGGACGGGCCATTCTGAGTCTGTAACAAGTCACTTGAATACGGATGGGACCTCACCGTCCTCTGGCTCGTGTTACCATAAAGTAAATACTCTGAGCGGGAAGCAAGAGGACAGCCAAGTTGCCCCATCCCCGTTAAAGTCTCTGTGTCTGTCTCTGACTTGAGGACGGCGTTCGGCGTTCCACTGACCTCCGTGATTCTGCGTTGGGTCCTGGGCTGCACTGGGGGGGTGGTGGGGTCCTCCATGGCTACAGGGGGCTCGTTAGCTGCTCCAGTCCGAATGTCTCTGCTGTGCCGTAGGTCCTCCTCTCCTTCATACCGCTCCTGCTTAACTCCAGGACCTGCAGCCTCTGCAGACTGACACAAAAAGAGAGGAGGTTATCAGTACACGAGTTCAATTGTATAACAATGTTGTTGGGAAGTCTCACAAGCTCCCCTATGGCAGATACATGAGGATGTACATGTAAACAAGTGAATAGCTGAGGGGAGCCTTACTGAAATACTTTGATTTACAAAGTAGCACATTTTTTATGCAACACTATTACACTAACCTCTATCATGATAATGTGCTGGGTTGAGGTTCCACTCCCCTCATCAACAGTGATTGGTTGGTCATCTCTCCATGTATTGTGACCCGCTGGTTTCACAAAGCTCCTGTAGCCTCCAGTGAGATGTCCACCTGAGAGAGTGATTGGGGGGAAAGAGGTGGTTAGGTTAGCTACTGTCAATGTTCAACGCTGTATTGTACACTATTGACACTGTCTAGAATTGGCCAGGATGTAAGGCAACACTTCTCATTACTTCTTGATATACTATTTATTGATTGATGTATTATATTCCATGCATCACATTGTTTTCATTGAGTAAATAATAAGTGCAGTAAATCAAGAATCTGGTTAGAATGAGTGTCTTTGAGCAAGACAGCTAGCTAAGTAATCAGGGGAATTATTGCATAATATCCCAAAACTGCCCAAGACCCAATTCTTGGCAACACATCTCAATAGGGTCCAGTTGCTACATCATCTCTCAGAGCAGTCATCCCTTTAGAAAGTGGGCGTTTCGGGAAGAGTGGATTTCGAGAAGTGCTGGAACCGCAATGACTTGATATATCAATTATATTTCAAAGATTGTAAAAAAAAAGTTAAGGTAGCTAACGTTAGCTAGTACTTACATTTACGAAAAAATGTTACTTACATTTACGAAAATATTTACATACATGGCTACCTGCAGGTAACGTTCAAAGACAGCTCACAATAGACATTTTCTTTGCATAACTGAAATTCCTTGCTGTCATCTCTGCAGAGTGCAGACCACGACTAACGTCCGATAACCCAAACGAAGTCTTGAGTTGCACCTTTCAAAAACCCCACATCTTCTTATATGGTTCCTTTCTAAATGTCCACTCCTTTCGAAACCACTACTTTTCCTGAGAGATGAGCTGCACTGCACTGAGAGATTGGTTTTACATATCAGTAGGTGGCAGCATAGAGACCGTAAAGGGATGACCTCTCAGAGATGATGTCACAGCTGGGCCGTTGTCACACATCTGAACACATGTGCAGGAGGCGACAGACATATATTTACAGCCTCGGCCTTTGCTAAATGTACCTCTTGCCATTCCTCTGTAGCGGTCGATGATCTTGACACTACTGGGACTGGCGATGACGCGCTCCCGTGCCACCTTCAGTTCCAGTAGCTGTAGTTTCTTCCGCAATGTCCTGTTTTCTTTCTGGCTTTGAGTTATTTCCAAACGAAACACTGCATAGTCGTCGTCTACGACTTTACAGATCTCTGCCACGGCTGCATTCGCTAGCACCTCCATGATGGAGGCTATTTGAGTGTGAAAAACAATACAGTTAGCCATTGTTAGCAGCTTGCTAACGTCAGTATCTAGCTAGCTATCGTCCCCTAGATAACTTCTATTGACAACGTCTAGTCTCCAATGCGAACTAAAGACTACATGTGATAAGTGTGTGATATTGTGCAGTTAAATTAGTCATATCTTCAGTTCCAGAGTGTTAATAAATCCATAAATAACAACGCTAACCTGGAAACTGTTCTTGTTCACCGTTTACTTTTTTTGTATGAATTTCTGGCAGACGAGACGCTGTGTTGCGTATTACTGCCTGTCACAGGTCGGAGTGTGAATTGCACATTTTGTTCACAAAAAAAGTTCTAACAGATCCTGGATGGAAGCCCTTCTCTCAAAACCCCCTGCACTAAAATATCTGCTGTTGCTACTACCAAATCAATCTTCTGGGATTTCCATTCCATTTGTGCGGTACAATTAATGACCATAGCAATAAACAGACATTTGGGCACCCCCCCCCCCAAAAAAAAAACATCCCACTGAAATTACACACTCCTTTATCCCATGCCCCTTTTCACACACGGAATAAATGGTTTCCATGCCATTCCATTCGCTCCAGCTATTATGAGCTGTCCTCCCCTCAGCAGCCTCATGTGGCGCTGTTCTTTAAAATTGCGCAAGTAGATTCCGCTTCCCCCTCATTGATGTGGTGGAGAAACTTAATGTTGTAATCCACAATGAAGATATGGTCGACATGTTCAAATTATGCATTCCATGCCTAAAGCGCAATTTCATGTTATTTTTTCATGTTGTAGCCTACACAAAAAAACATGATCATAAATACTTTGTCTGTTATAACAGTATATTTAGGCAAGCATTTCAAAACACAAGCAAGACATACAGGCAGCCAAAATAGCGATTCATTTTTCATTATCATTTACAAACATTGGCTAGTTATTTTTTCCCGCAACTCTCGCAATGATATGACAGACCTCGTTGAAGATCGAATGTAGCCCCCAGGGCAAAATTTGTTTGACATCCCCTGTCTACATCACACAAAACGCTGATTGTTTTTGTCCAGTGCAATGTGTAGGGACTGCGTCCTGCTTGTGCAACTGCAAAAGCATTTATAACAGAAAGAGAAAGTTGTATAGCCTTCAATCAATATTTTTGGTAATGTTCGTTCAAATCGCCGCAGGCTTTCCCATTTCAACTGTTCAGAAAATATGAGGCTGAGATAGGCTATAGCATGTGTCATTCTCATTCGACGTAGGGCGGTGTCTATACGGGTTTTCGCTCCTCCCTTCCATAGGCGCTGGAAGAGGCGGGGGCGAAATCAATTCAATTCAATTCAATTCAAGGGCTTTATTGGCATGGGAAACATGTGTTAACATTGCCAAAGCAAGTGAGGTAGACAACATACAAAGTGAATATATAAAGTGAAAAACAACAAAAATTAACAGTAAACATTACACATACAACAGTTTCAAAACAGTAAAGACATTACAAATGTCATATTATATATATATATATATATACACAATGTACAAATAATTAAAGGACACAAGATAAAATAAATAAGCATAAATATGGGTTGTATTTACAATGGTGTTTGTTCTTCACTGGTTGCCCTTTTCTCGTGGCAACAGGTCACAAATCTTGCTGCTGTGATGGCACACTGTGGAATTTCACCCAGTAGGTATGGGAGTTTTTCAAAATTGGATATGTTTTCGAATTCTTTGTGGATCTGTGTGATCTGGGGGAAATATGTCTCTCTAATATGGTCATACATTGGGCAGGAGGTTAGGAAGTGCAGCTCAGTTTCCACCTCATTTTGTGGGCAGTGAGCACATAGCCTGTCTTCTCTTGAGAGCCATGTCTGCCTACGGCGGCCTTTCTCAATAGCAAGGCTATGCTCACTGAGTCTGTACATAGTCAAAGCTTTCCTTAATTTTGTCAGTCACAGTGGTCAGGTATTCTGTACTCTCTGTGTAGGGCCAAATAGCATTCTAGTTTGCTCTGTTTTTTTGTTAATTCTTTCCAATGTGTTAAGTAATTATCTTTTTGTTTTCTCATGATTTGGTTGGGTCTAATTGTGCTGTTGTCCTGGGGCTCTGTAGGGTGTGTTTGTGTTTGTGAACAGAGCCCCAGGACCAGTTTGCTTAGGGACTCTTCTCCAGGTTCATCTCTCTGTTTGTGATGGCTTTGTTATGGAAGGTTTGTGAATCGCTTCCTTTTAGGTGGTTGTAGAATTTAATGGCTCTTTTCTGGATTTTGATAATTAGTGGGTATCGGCCTAATTCTGCTCTGCATGCATTATTTGGTGTTTTACGTTGTACACGGAGGATATTTTTGCAGAATTCTGCGTGCAGAGTCTCAATTTGGTGTTTGTCCCATTTTGTGAAGTCTTGGTTGGTGAGCGGGCTCTATGACTGATTCAAGTATTTTTAGCCAAATCCTAATTGGTATGTTGAAATTTATGTTTCTTTTGATGGCATAGAATGCCCTTCTTGCCTTGTCTCTCGAAATCTCTGTATTCGTAGTCGCAGCCTTATTTTAATGAGCTTCGCCACCAAACAAGACCAAATTTGGTTGGTTAGGACCGGACCAAATCTGAACCAATCATAGACGTCTGTTTCACAAACACCCACAGTTTTTGTCGTTGTATTGTCTGTAGTATTATAAATGTTTGCAAAATGTTTTCTGATTGGGCAATGAGGGATTGCTATGAATACAAAGCAAACATGTTAGTTGATTTGATTACTTGGCACTCTTAAATGTTTTGATAATTTAAAAAAACAAGGTCCCACACTTAAACTAAATTAAACTTGCCAATGTCTTATCTCAGCTGGTCGTCATGATAGTTTGCAGTACCGCAAAGGAGAGATAGTGATAGCACATGATAGCTATGAACATTATAGCACGCTTCAGACAGCCACGGTGAATAATAAAACGTGTTGATATAATTTTTCACCTTACACGATCACTTTGATTACTTTTAATGAAAGCCTATATAATATGTTGGCTTGCATGACTTTTTTATTTTTTTAAATAAAATTTGATGGTTGTTAAAAGCGGAATTTTGACAATATTTCCGTTACATCAACACATTCGTCACTCAATTTGTTGCGCTCCAAAGGGATACATTGAAAAAACATGTTGGTAATTAAATAATCGAATGTAAAACGTGTTTAGTTATTAGCCTAGTGGTTAAGTTTTTAGGCATATCATGTGAATTAGGCCTCATGTGAAATAATAGGGGTGGTCTGGAGTCTAACTAATATGACATAACCTCAGGTGTGTCCTCATTCCCTATTCAGATACCCGTAGTATGACCTAACAAAATGCACACTGCCAAATGGCAGTGATAAACCAACACCGCTCTCAATAAATAGACATTCAGAAATGACATAAGATATTCAATAGCAGGCAAACATAAAACCAATCAGTATGGCACCAAGTCAATCAATACAATGCACACTGCAACAGTCATTTCACCAAACATGTACAAACATTAACAGTCAAACTGTGACAACCTTTAAAAACCGGGGTACCCATCAACTACTAGAGCTCTGTAGTTTACGAATTCTACGTTGCGGGCCTGTGCCTCCTCCCTCAACTAGATGAACAAGAGCAAGCGCAGTCCTTGCGCTTGCGGTGTGAGTGTCCGTATTCAGTGCAGTGGTGCGCATTCAATGCAGCTAGCTAACGAATACATGTTTATTGGTAGGCCTATTTGGTCGTAATTTTCTCAGGTTAAGCCTAACATTTCGCGAAGCTATACACGGCGTTGCAAGGCTGCCATTTTTAGACTGTTGGCTGAGGAATGGCAATAATGTAATTAATTGTTCAGTAATTAAAGTTGGAAACTCAAACATGGCAGATTGTCAAATTAATTTGAAATACAACAGAATACTAATCAGCTACCAATTTATTTTAGTTGAATATACAACTGTCCTGTACAGGCTACCTGAACCTGCATGACATGAGCTGTCCTCGCGCTCTCTCCCAGCTGGAATAGAAAGTAGTGCGTAAAACCAGTCTATTAATGCCAAATAATACAGTCAGTCCACCATCAACACTACCTTACTAGGGCTTGTTTCATTATGCAGTGTACTGTAATGACCTGACTAGATCATAAATGAACAATTGTCCAGACAGAGGCTTGAGTTTGCGAATTGACGGTTTATTAAACCAACTTTACACAGGCTACTGTTTGTGCCGTAGCACACGCCAAATAGATGACAGATAACCCACAAGCCAATCGTGACCTTCTCTTGTGAAGCCCAGACGTAAGAGAGAGAGAACAAAGGCTGAACCTGGTCTTAACTTCCAATGCTCCACCTCCCTGCCCAACCCCCCTCCACGCCACTCCGCCAACCACCAGGATGCCCGGCATCAGAACATTCCAGGCATTCCCGTGATTGGCAGATAGCAGGTTGATTGACATTACATTTACATTTAAGTCATTTAGCAGACGCTCTTATCCAGAGCGACTTACAAAACGACATGTCGGACCCCGCGAACACCGGGTACTGGTCAGTACAACACAACCACCTCCTAGCCTAACACATAACACACAGCTAGCTGTCTGTGCGGGTCGCTACAGTACTATTTATAGCTATATACTGTTTTAGGTGCTATTTAACAATTTTATACAACAATTACACATCAAATAGTCTGACAATGAGGAAAAAAGTAGTCTGCTTGAGGATATATGCAGAAAAAAATATTCACCACCCGGATTGAATATTAGAAACACCTTTGGCAGCGATTGAAGCTGTGAGTCTTCTTGGTTAAGTCTCATAAGAGCTTTGCACACCTTTATTGTGCAATATTTGCCCATTTATTATTTTAAATATTCTTCAAACTCTGTCATATTGGTTGTTTATCATTGATAGATAACCATTACCAGGTCTTGCCATAGATTTTCAAGCAGATTTAAGTAAAAACTGTAACCCGGTGTTACAGCTGTTCAACAAAGCCAAGACTGGTTTCAGCACCAGCGTAACATATGTGATCGTACTTCTTAACTCTCTTGCATTGTGTTTTTAAAGAAAGGACTGTCTAGCCAGCGAGCCCAGTTGATTGGTGTTTATTCTGACGAAAGACACAAGGAAGCACATTAGATGTGCAGGACAACATGGCTGTAGATTTGTGATTAGTCGCTTGCATGTCAGTATTAGACGGGGTATTTTGAAAATCAAATATATCATAATGTAAAAAAATACAATTAATGTAAGTACTTGACGATAGGCACAAGGAACTGCAAGGTGTCGAACGCGTTCAACAGGGATGCTGGCCCATGTTGACGCCAGTGTTTCTCCCAGCTGTGTCAAGTTGTCTGGATGTCCTTTGGGTGGTGGACCATTCTTGATAAACACGGGAAACTGCTGAGCGTGACAAACCCAGCAGCGTTGCATTTCTTGACACAAACCTGAACGCTAGGCACCAACTACCATACGCCATTCAAAAGGCACTTCAATCGTTTGTCTTGCCCATTCACCCTCTGAATGGCAAACATACACAATCTATGTCTCAACGCATAAAACTCAGTCTTTAACCTGTCTCCTACCCTTCATCTTTACTGATTGAAGTGGATTTAACAGGTGACATCAAAAAGGGATCATAGCTTTCACCTCGATTCACCTGTCCAGGCTGTCATGGAAATAGCAGGTGTTCTTAGTGTTTTGTACACAAAGATAAATATCGCTCTCTATATATATGTGTGTGTGTATATAGAGCGATATCGCTCTCTCTGCAAAAAAATAAACGCCCTCACTGTCAACTGCGTTTATTTTCAGCAAATTAATGTGTAAATATTTGTATGAACATAACAAGATTCAACAACTGAGACATACATTTGACTAACAAATGGAATGTGTCCATGAACAAAGGGGGGGTCAAAATCAAAAGTAACATTCAGTATCTGGTGTGGCCACCAGCTGCATTAAGTACTGCAGTGCATCTCCTCCTCATGGACTACACCAGATTTGCCAGTTCTTTCTGTGAGATGTTACCCCACTCTTCCACCAAGGCACCTGCAAGTTCCTGGACATTTCTGGGGGAAAGGCACTAGCCCTCACCCTCCGATCCAATAGGTCCCAGACGTGCTCAATAGGATTGAGATCCGGGCTTGTCGCTGACCATGGCAGAACACTGACATTCCTGTCTTGCAGGAAATCACGCACAGAACAAGCAGTATGGCTGGTGGCATTGTCATGTCAGGATGAGCATGAAGGAAGGGTACCACATGAGGGAGGAGGATGTCTTGCCTGTAACACACAGCGTTGAGATTGCCTGCAATGGCAACAGGCTCAGTCCGATGATGCTGTGACACACCGCCACAAACCATGACGGACCCTCCACCTCGATCCCGCTCCAGAGTACAGGCCTCGGTGTAACAATCATTCCTTCGACAAACAAAAATCCGACCTGCCTTACAACAGGCCTACAAGCCCTCAGTCCAGCCTCTCTCAGCATGTAGCGGACAGTCTGAGCACTGATGAAAAGTGTGCGTTCCTGGTGTAACTCAGGCAGTTGTTGTTGCCATCCTGTACCTGTCCCGCAGGTGTGATGTTCGAATGTACCGATCCTGTGCAGGTGTTTTTACACATGGTCTGCCACTGGGAGGACAATCAGCTGTCCGTCCTGTCTTCCTGTAGTGCTGTCTTAGGCGTCTCACAGTATGGACATTGACATTTATTTCCCTGACCACATCTGCAGTCCTCATGTCTCCTTGCAGCATGCCTAAGGCACGTTCACCCAGATGAGCAGGGACACTGGGCATCTTTCTTGTGGTGTTTCTCAGAGTCAGTAGAAATGAAAACTTAGGACACTAAAGAGGCCTAACTGTCACCTCAATTGACTACTGTCTGTAAGCTGTTTGTCTTAATGACCGTTCCACAGGTGCACGTTCATTAATTATGGTTCATTGAACAAGCATGGGAAACGGTGTTTAAACGCTTTACAATGCAGATCTGTGAAGTTATTTGTATTTTTACAAATTATCTTTGAAAGACAGGGTTCTGAAAAAGGGAATTTTTTTGTTTGGTGCCGAGATACACACACACACACACACACACACACACACACACACACACCAGGACATGTACATAATGACCTCGTACACATTGTAAATATGAAAATAGAATACAGTATTTTAGACGTGACCTACTGCTTGCATGTCAATATCAGAATGGGAAGAATTAAACGTTTGCCATCTCCACCTATCTGTAAGCATGACCAATGGCATAACACTTTATTGATTTGTGAATTCAACCAACCAATAGGAATACCTAAACATCAAATACATATTTCTGCCTTGCCAAGTGGAAACATATGTAGAATGTATGCACACATGACTGTAAGTCGCTTTGGATAAAAGCGTCTGCTAAATGGCATATATTATTATTATTATATTATAACTAACCCTGTTACACTGGCAACACGGTAACATTCACAGTCTTCTTAGTAAGCAACTCCAGTGTAGATTTGGCCTTCTGTTTTAAGTTATTATTCTGCGGAAAGGTGAATTCATCTCCCAGTGTCTGGTGGAAAGCAAACTGAACCTGGTTTTCCTCTAGGATTTTGCCTGTGCTAACTCCCTAGTCCTTACAATTATAAGCATACCCATCACTTTACTTGAAAATATTGAGAGTAGTACTCAGTAATGTGTTGTATGTTTGGGGAAAATCCAATAACACTTTGTATTCAAGACAAAAAGTGAATTGCCTTACAACATTTTTTTGCAGTATTACTTTAGTGTCTTGTTGCAAACAGGATGCATGTTTTTGATTATTTTTAGTCTGTACAGGCTTCTTTCTTTTCACTCTGTCTATTAGGTTGGTATTGAGGAGTAACTACAATGTTGTTCTCCCATCACAGCCATTAAACTCTAACTGTTTTAAAGTCCCCATTGGCCTCATGGGAAAATCCGTGAGCGGTTTCCTTCTTATCCGGCAACTGAGTTAGGAAGGACGTCTATATCTTTTTAGTGACTGGGTGTATTGATACACCATCCAAAGTGTAATTTATAACTTGACCATGCTCAAAAGGATATTTAATGTCTGCTTTAAAAAAAACAACATCTACCAATCTACCCTCTTTGCAAGGCATTTGAAAAGCTCGCCAGTCTTTGGTTGAATCTGTGTTTGAAATTCACTGCTCGACTGAGGGACTTTACAATTATCTGTATGTGGGTGGATACAGAGATAAAGTAGTCATTCACTACATACGCATACCGACAACACACATCATATGCTGCTGTCAGGATATATAATAAACAGAGTACCAGCAGCGTATATGAAGTGTAAAAAATGTGTGTGGCGTGTAAGCATATGTAGGGAGTGTCAGTGTAGAATGTCTGAGTGAGTGGGTAGAGTCTAGTGGGTGTGCATAGAGCCAGTGCAAGGAAGTCAGTGCAAAAACAATTAAGATAAATTAATAATAAAGGGGGTCAATGTACAGTTGAAGTGGGAAGTTTACATACACCTTAGGAAAATACATTTTAAGCTCAGTTTTTCACAATTCCTGACAATTAATCCTTAGTAAAAATTCCCTGTTTTAGGTCAGTTAGGATCACCACTTTATTTTAAGAATGTGAAATGTCATAATAGTGGAGTGATTTATTTCAGCTTTTATTTCTTTCATCACATTCCCAGTGGGTCATAAGTTTAAACATACACTCAATTAGTATTTGGTTTCATTGCCATTAAGTTGTTTAACTTGGGTCAAACGTTTTGGGTCGCCTTCCACAAGCTTCTCACAATAAGTTGGGTGAATTTTGGCCCAATCCTCCTGACAGAGCTGGTGTAACTGAGTCCGGTTTGTAGGCCTCCTTGCTCGCACACGCTTTTTTTATTTTTCTGCCCACAAATTTTCCTTGGGATTGAGGTCAGGGCTTTGTGATGGCCACTCCAAGACCTTGACTTTGTTGTCCTTAAGCCATTTTGCCACAACTTTGGAAGTGTGCGTGGGGTCATTGTCCATTTGGAAGACCCATTTGCGACCAAGCTTTAACTTCCAGACTGATGTCTTGAGATGTTGCTTCAATATATCCACATAATTTTCCCGCCTCATGATGCCATCTATTTTGTGAAGTGCACTAGTCCCTCCTGCAGCAAAGCACCCCCACAACATGATCCTGCAGCCTCCGTGCTTCACGGTTGGGATGGTGCTCTTCGGCTTGCAAGCCTCCCCCTTTTCCTCCAAACATAACGATGGTCATTATGAATAAACAGTTCTTTTTTAGTTTCATCAGACCATAGGGCATTTATATAATAATAATAATAATAATATATGCCAGAAAGTACTATCTTTGTCCCTATGTGCAGTTGCATACCGTAGTGTGGCTTTTTTATGGCGGTTTTGAAGCAGTGGCTTCTTCCTTGCTGAACGGCCTTTCAGGTTATGTTGACATAGGACTTGTTTTACTGTGGATATCAATACTTTTGTACCTGATTCCTCCAGCATCTTCACAAGGTCCTTTTGTTGTTCTGAGATTGATTTGCACTTTTCGCACCAAAGTACGTTAATCTCTAGGAGACCGAACACGTCTCTTTCCTGAGCTGTATGATGGCTGCGTGGTCCCATGGTGTTTATACTTGCATACTATTGTTTGTACAGATGAATGTGGTACCTTCAGGCGTTTGGAAATTGCTCCCAAGGATGAACCAGACTTGTGGAGGTATACAATTTTTTTTCTGAGGTCTTGGCTGATTTCTTTTGATTTTCATTTACATTTATGTCATTTAGGAAAGAGGCACAAATGAGTTTGAAGGTAGGCCTTTAAATACATGCTAAATCTTTTAGGTAAACCTCCTATCCTGACTCAAATGTCAATTAGCCAATCAGAAGCTTCTAAAGCCATGACATCATTTTCTGGGCTGAGCGGGAACTGTTTAAAGGCACAGGCCAAGGTGGATGAACGCAGTGCCCTTGTTTGGGTGTAGGGCCTGAACTTAGTGTAAACGTCAGAGCCTGGAGGTTGAGGTGCCGTTCCCCTCACAGCTCTGTAAACACCATGGTCTTGAAGCGGATGTCATTCAACTGGAAGCCAGTGGAGAGAGCCTGACGTGAGAGAACTTGGGAAAACTATAGTTTTCTGGACAGTTGAAATGGCACAGGAGGGAGCCCAGCCAACAGGTTGCAAATCCAGACGGGTCGATGAGTCATTAAAACTAGTTTATGTAAACTTCTGATGTTGTACATGAACCTAAGGAAATCCACCGCCTTTGATTAACTGGTGTTGTCCAGGATCACGCCAGTTCTTAGCGCTTTGGGGGAGGACAGAAGGAGTTGTCAACCGTGATGGCGAGATCATGGAACGGGCAGTCCTTCCCCGGGAGGAAGAGCAGCTCCGTCTTGCCGAGGTTCAGCTTGAGGTGGTGATCCGTCATCCACACTGATATGTCTGCCAGACATGCAGAGATGCGATTCGCCACCTGGTCATCAGAAGGGGGAAAGGAGAAGATTAATTGTGTGTCGTCTGCATAGCAATTTTCCCATGATGTCAAGGAAAGAGGCACTGAGTTTGAAGGTAGGCCTTGAAATACATGCACAGGTAAACCTCCAATTGACTCAAATGTCAATTAGCCAATCAGAAGCTTCTAAAGCCATGACATAATTTTCTGGAATTTTCCAAGCTGTTTAAAGGCACAGTCAACTTAGTGTATGTAAACGTCTGACCCACTGGAATTGTGATGTAGTAAATAAGTGAAATAATCTGTCTATAAACAATTGTTGGAAAAATTGTGTCATGCATAAAGTTGATGTCCTAACCGACTTGCCAAAACTATAGTTTTCTAACATGAAATGTGTGGAGTGGTTGAAACACTTAGGTTGGAGTCATTAAAACTAGTTTATGTAAACTTCTGACTTCAACTGTAAATAATCAGTTTTGATTAACTGTTGAGCGAGCAGTCTTATTGTTTTGGGGGTAGAAGCTGTTCATGTGCCTTTTGGTCCCAGACTTTGGCGCTCGGGTACCACTTGCCATGCAGTAGCAGTGAGAAGTCTATGACTTGGGTGGCTTTCCTCTGACACCGCCTGGTATAGAGTTCCTGGATGGCAGGGTTCGGCATTACCCTCTGTAGCGCCCTGCGGTGGGATGTGAGCAGTTGCCATACCAAGCGGTGATGCAGCCAGTCAATATGTTCTCAATGATGCAGCTGTAGAACTTTGAGGATCTGAGGGCCCATGCCAAATCTTTTCAGCCTCCTGAGGGGGAAGAGTTGTTGTCGTGCCCTCTTCACAACTGTTTTTGTGTGTTTGGACCATGATAGGTCCTTAGTGATGTGGACACCGAGAAACTTGAAGCGCTTGACCTGCTCCACTACAGCACCGTCGCTGTGAATGGGGGCGTGTTCGTACCTCCATTTCCTGTAGTCCACAATAAGCTCCTCTGTCTTGCCCACGTTAGTTTTTGTCCAAGAGTTAAATACACTACCGTTCAAAAGTTTAGGGTCACTTAGAAATGTCCTTGTTTTTGAAAGAACATTTATTTTTTTGTCCATTTAAAATAACATAAAATTGCTCAAAAATACAGTGTAGACATTGTTAATGTTATAAATTACTATTGTAGCTGGAACCGGCGTATTTTAAATGGAATATCTACATAGGTGTACAGAGGCCCATTATCAGAAACCATCACTCCTTTGTTCCAATGGTGCATTGTGTTAGCTAATCCAAGTTTATCATTTTTTTAAAGGCTAATTGATCATTAGAAAACCCTTTAGCACAGCTGAAATCTTTTGTTCTGATTAAAGAAGCAATAAAACTGTCCCTCTTTAGACTAGTTGAGTATCTGGAGCATCAGCATTTGTGGGTTTGATTACAGGCTCAAAATGGCCAGAAACAAAGAACTTTCTTCTGAAACACGTCAGTCATTCTTGTTCTGAGAAATGAACGCTATTCCATGAGATAAATTGCCAAGAAACTGAAGATCTTGTACATCGCTGTGTACTACACACCTTCACAGAACAGAACAAACTGGCTCTAACCAGAATAGAAAGAGTGGGAGGCCCTGGTGCACAACTGTTTGAGAAATAGACGTCTCACAAGTCCTCAACTGGCAGCTTCCTTAAATAGTACTCGCAAAACACCAGTCTCAATGTCAACAGTGAAGCGTCGACTCCGGGATGCTGGCCTTCTAGGCAGAGTTGCAAAGAAAAAGCCATATCTCAGACAATAAAATATTAAGATGGGCAAAAGAACACAGACACTGGACAGAGGAAGATTGGGAAAAAGGTGTTATGGACAGACATAAAGAACATTCGTGACACAGAAAAAATGAAAAGATGCTGGAGGAGTGCTTGACGCTATCTGTCAAGCATGGTGGAGGCAATATGGTCTGGAGGTGCTTTGGTGGTGAAGTGGGAGATTTGTACAGGGTAAAAGAGACTTCCTTCTTCAAGATACATCACTCCATTTTGCAACACCATGCCATACCCTGTGGATGGTGCTTAATTGGAGACAATTTCCTCCTACAACAGGACAATGACCCAAAGCACAGCTCCAAACTATGCAATATTATTTAGGGAAGAAGCAGTCCGCTGGTATTCTGTCTATAATGGAGTGGCCAGCACAGTCACTGGATCTCAACCCTATTGAGCTGTTGTGGGAGCAGCTTGACCGTATGGTACGTAAAGAAGTGTCCATCAAGCCAAACCAACTTGTGGGAGGTGCTTCAATAAGCATGGGGTGAAATCTCTTCAGATTACCTCAACAACAAATTGACAACTAGAATGCCAAAGGTCTGCAAGGCTGTAATTGCTGCAAATGGAGGATTCTTTGACGAAAGCAAAGTCTGAAGGACACAATTATTTAAATAAAAAAATATTATTTATAACCTTGTCAATGTCTTGACTATATTCCTTATTCATTTTGCAACTAATTTCATGTATGTATAAATGGAAAACAAAGACATTTCTAAGTGACCCCAAACTTTTGAACGGTAGTGTATCTCCTTTAAATACATAGGTTCCTTGAGGGGCGGTCCAAGGCGCTGCCTCGCAGTGACTTGCCTAGTTAAATAAAGGTTAAACAAATAAAATAAAACATTGTACCCTTGCACATTGATCTTTCTTGTGTATTTTATTCCTCTTGTGTTACTATTTTTATAAAACATAACTGCATTGTTGGGAAGGGCTCATAAGCAAGCATTTGAGCGCATATAACAAAGAACATGTTGATTTGATTTAGAAGAACGAAGGTGTTGCAATTGTGGTGGGGATCATGATCCCAAGTTCCTGGAGTGCCCTGTAAGGGTGAAGGGGATTAAGGTGTCACAAGTTAAAGGTCAATCAATCTTCCTATGCCATTTTAAAGAGGTGAGAAAACAAGTGACGCCCACCGACGATATGGATATTGCAGCCAGTCAAAATATACCCTGGTGTTAAGGTAGATTTTGTGGCGTTCATTGCCACAGTTATAAACTGTACGGCTCAAGTGTCAAAGAAACTGGACATTATTGTGGCTGTGGCAGAAAAGTAGTTTGGACAACTGATCATCTTGAGCCTGTGTCGGGATCAGATCTGTTTAATTTTTTACAGAAAAGTATTATTATTATTTGAGGGCGGGGTCGTTTATGAATATATCCTGTTTCCATCCCGCATAGTAGGTGGCGACATGCACACTAAATTGTGTGATAGTGAATATACCATGGAAGAAGTAGTAAACGGAAGTAAGCCTTGACCAATACATTTTGACTTTAGGGTTTTTGTTGTTATTTAGATATGTATTAATACCCTGCAACTTAGCATATGGCAAATTTGAACTGCAAAGCATAACATGCTTACTTACCCCAGGTAGTCGTTAATTCGCGTTGGAGACAGGGCTTGGTTGATAGATGAGATCTAACTAGGTGGTAACGTTAACTAACAATGGCCAATTGTGTGGTTTTTCACACTCAAATAGCCTCCATTATGGAGGTGTTAGCGAATGCAGCCGTGGCAGAGACTTGTAAACTCGTAGACGACGACTATGCAGTGTTTCGTCTGGAAATAACTCAAACCCAAAAAAGAAAACAGGACATTGCGGAGGAAACTACAGCTACTGGAACTGAAGGTGTCACGGGAGCGCGTCCTCGCCATTCGTCCCAGTAGTGTCAAGATCTTCGACCGATACAGAGGAATGGCAAGAGGTACCGTTTTTAACCACATTGGGTTAAACACTTCGTCAGTTTTTGGATTGTATGAAATAGTTCCCCTGATTACTTAGCTATCTTGCACAAATACATCATCATATTCTTGATGTACTGCATGTCCTATGACTAACTCATTGAAAACAATGATGCAAATCAACTTATGTCACATGCACCGAATACAACAGGCTGTAGACTTTACAGTGAACTGCTTACTTATGAGCCCCTTCCCAACAATGCAGTTAAAAAGTAAATAGTAGCACAATATAACAATAACGAGGCTATATATGCATGTGATATATCTATCAATATATAAATAGAATATCAAAAAGTTATTTAAAGTGTTACCTTACATCCTTCTAGACAGTGTCAATGGTGTATAATATACCATTTGAGCATTGACAGTAGCTAACCTAATCACCTCTTTTCCACCAATCACTCTCTCAGGTGAAGGACATCTCACTGGAAGCCACAGGAGCTTTGTGAAGCCAACAGGACACAATAGATGGAGAGAGAACCAACCAATCACTCTTGATGAGGGGAACGGAACCTCAACCCAGCATGTTATCATGATAGAGGTTAGTGTAATAGTGTTGCATAAAATATTAACGTTACTAAGGCTCCCCCTCAGTTATTCACTTGATTACATTGTCATTTATCTGCCATAGGGGAGCTAGTGAGACTTCCTTACGACACCGATAATAACCTCTTCTCTTCTTGTCAGTCTGCAGATGCAGAGGCTGCAGGTCCTGGGGTCAAGCAGGAGAGGACTAAAGGAGAGAAGGAACCACAGCACATGGGACACATCCAGACTGGAGTGCCCCCTGAAGCCATGGAGGACCCCACCTCCACCCCAGCACCATCCATGACCCGACCCAGCATCACGGAGGTCAGTGGAACGCCGTCCTCTAGTCAGAGACAGACACGGAGACGTTAACTGCAACACACAGGCTCTTACACACAGGATCTGACCACAGCTCAGACCCAGAGAGATTTGGGCTGGGGCCATTGGGCTGTCCTTCTCCCTGTTCAGAGTACTTGCCAGTATTTCACCAGAGCAAGAGGACGGTTCATTCCTGTGGAGGCGGTGATGGGGACATGTTAGACACTGGTGTTGATGTTCCGTCTTGTTCTTACGCTACAGAGATGGACCCTGACAACATGTCCATGGGTTTAGACACATAGGCTGATCTGTCAAGAGGGGGACTGGAATCATTATACTAGTAGTGTATACTCTGAAAGGTCCCTAGATAAGAAAGGGGAGGTTATAGTCATAGATGAAGTCAAAGTGGAGGGAGACTCTCCTCTGACCTTGAACGCAGACAAGACTCACTTAGGGGAAGGACACTCACAAGGCAGAGATTTCTTAGATTACAGGGAAAGCTTAGAGACAAATCCAAATGTTGCGGCCCACTCCCCTTTACACACGCTCAGGGATCGTGACCCAGTGTCCACGTTGATGGGGCCTTCCGATTCACAGGGCTGCGTCCTTTTGGATCAGGTATTGAACTCAAAGGGCCAAGGGGAGGGGAGGGGGAGCAACATCAGGCAATAGTAAAGAGAAACGGTTCCTCTGCATGTTCTGTAACAAAGGCTTTGGCTGCCTCCAGAAGGTGGAGATCCACCAAAGGGTCCTCACAGGGGTGAAACCCTTCAGCTGTTCCCAGTGTCACATGCGTTTTGCTGAGGCTGGCAATCTGAAGAGGCACCAGAGGGTCCACACAGGGGAGAAACCCTTCAGCTGTACCCAGTGTCATATGCGCTTCTCCCACTCGTCCAGCTTGAAGAGGCACCGGAGGGTCCACACAGGGGAGAAATATTAAAGCTGCCCTGAGTGTAAGAAAGGTTTCCCCATCAGAACTACCTGAAGATGCACCTTCAGGTCCACATGGGTGAAAGGCTGTTCACCTCCTAAGCAAAGTGGGAAGAGGTTCTCAGAGAGGGGATACCTCAGGATACACCAGCAGAAAAAACATTCCACTAAATAACTTCTGACATTTTAGATCAAACCCTGCATTAAAGACAAAGATACATTTTCAGTATTGTCTGCAGAAAAGATCCACAGATGCATTTGGAATGACAAGAGTGACAGATTTCAGTGTTGAATATTCTTGGGTAGAATATTGCATCCAGACATTGTGATATATAAGGCATATTTAAGCCTAAAAAGTCTGTTACATATTGTGTAGGCTATATGATGTATATTACTTCCATTTAACTACCGTACTTCATTTTTTCCCCCAAGACAATTGTAATGAGAAAATGATTGCAGTTTATAAAGTTTAGGGCTGTCCCCGACAAAAAAGAAAGAAAAGTTAGTTGACCGAGAGTCGTCTGTTCTTTTGACAATCGATTGGTAGACACTTTTTACATTTATTTTTTTATACATAGTGTTTTAATAGAATCAACTGTATGCACTGAGATTGTGTGATGATTTTAAAGGAGAATTGCACCTGCTGATTTGGCCTTGTTTTTTGGCTTGCTCCTCAAGAAATGCTGGTGACCATGACAGAAGCCAAACCTGAGTTGGCTTGGGGGTGTGGTTTGATGCAGGTGTTTGTTTGTCCTTGCCACCACCAAAACACACCCATCTGTCAGAACCTTGCCCACAACTGTTTCCCCCCACTCAGTTACAACAAACAAACCTCCTGCAGGGTTGAGCTCAATAACTACAGGCAGATATAGAGAAGCTTTGAATAGATGATGCAGCCTGAAGAGTAACATGAGATGAATATAATTGCTAAATGTATGTATATATTCTGAACTAAGTGTTTTGCTAACTTTCACATGTAGTCTCAGGTCCATGTAGAATAAACAACACTTCACATAATATTATAATATATAATAATTCCTGTGTGGTGTCCTGTTCACAACAGCAGTTCCTGGATCCTGGTGCAGAATACACAGGGATTCTCCCTCCACATCTAGTCTGATCCTTTATTTTTTATTGAATTAAATGGTAAAAGTTGTCTTGTAAAATGTTACTGCCGAGTGCCAGGTCTTTCTCCATTCGGAGACATCAGTATCAAGCCTGCCTGTCAGTCTGGACTTTCACATACATGTTTCTATGAATACATACATACATACATACATACATACATACATACATACATACATACATACATACATACATAAATACATACATACATACATACATACATAGTCACTGTTCTATTACCACTGGCCGTTACAAGGATAGATAATATCTGATACACAAACGGGTACTACGTTGAAGTTTGAACAAGTCAGACTAAACCTACCTAATTCTGTTCTCCCTATTGACAACTGTTGGTGAGCAGGCAAAAGGTGAGGCTGGAGGTGAGGTCTTTTCTACAGCTCAATTGATGGGCATAGCAGCATAGAGCAGCTCCTGGCCCCTCAAAGGTACTGGTGGGTCACACACACAGAGCACTGATTACATTATCAATGGTGGTTCTAAATAGCCTGGTCCTGGTGGAACCAACCGGATCACTTCGTTCACCTTTCTACTTCACTGCAGATATCATCAAATGTGAAGTGAAATAGAATGGAAAAGAAGATCAGGCTGGATCCACCAGGCTAGGTTATGTCCTAGACATTATATGCAACAAATAATGTCAGTTTAAATCAAATGTTTCATAATTGGGTTATTTTTACAGTATGATGAGCCTGTGAAAGCTGTTGCCGTCGACAGGTGAAGATTACTGGCCAGGTACTTGCCAACATGCTAGCTATATTTTAAAGACTTGTTACTGACTTTGAACACTTGTCAAACTACCTCACTGCTTGTTCATTGATTATTTGGTGACTGAAAAACTTAAGGTACATGTGGTTCTCAGCAACTTGAACCAGCACTGAAATGTAAGCATTGGGGTTAATGTCTTCCCCCTCTCTGCGATTTTCCTCAGGTTGAAGAACATCCCTAACACCCAGACAGATGTCAAGAACTTGGGAACCTCCTAACCACCAGGATAATCATCTTGTTTAGGGGGTTTATTCACATGGTTAGATAGAGAATAACCTGGGTGGATCTATTTATATCATGCAGAATTGTAGCTAAACGTCTAACTTGGGAAGCTCATTCAATAATACAGACATGGGTGATTTCTGGGCCAGGTGACTGAACTGTGTACAAGTGTTCAATTTAGACCACAATTAGTTGAATGAGGTGTTAGTGAAGTGCTGGAACAAAAACCTGTACACTCCTGTGTAAAGAACCTATGGCTGTCATGACTTCAACTGCATAAATACAGTTGCCATTTTATTTTGTTAATCTATGCAGGTTTGTCATATGATTTCCAGGAGCCTGGTGGAGATGGATACAACCATACTCCAAGGCATGCCATTTCCCTGCAACCAGCAGGAACATGGAGCACTCCATGTAAGTCATGCATGCATGCATACACATAGATACCTTATGCACCATAAACCTGTCAACTCCTGGAGTAACTCCCTGTCAGAGAGACTGATTAGAGGGTTTTGCCAGAGGCCCTGGGCCAATGGGAGGTCAGGCATGAGGGCTTAGGGGTCAGACAGAGTGAGAGTGAAGTTACAGACATGAAGATACAACTTGAACCACAGAGTAAGGCTACCATCAAACTTAAATACACGCTTATCTGTTTGGTGGGGTAAAATGCTGTTTTACGTTTGTAATTGGTTGATGGATAGTCTTTGGAACTTTTCTGACGGACAGCCCAACACAAGTCTAGCCCCCTTACCTCTCATAATTTGTGTGATTGGAAGGCACCCTTATCCTCAATCGTCAATGTCAACTCTCTTACGGTACTCACTCAAACTAATGCACTCGCCTCCCTCTAAAAAACGTCTCCCAGACTTTTATAAAAACTAAACATGTCAATCTCCCATCCCCAGGGGAGTCTGCTGGGCCATGGAACTCTAGAGCAGCACATCAAAAAAGCTGACATGGTGGTAGGTATCAGCAGAAAGTTGCATCCTTCCTCAGGGAAATATCAAAATTGTCAAATTTGGGGGAGGGATGACCACCAAATGCAATCAAGTTTTGTATAAACTACTCATGTTCATTTAAAAAAAATACAAAACCACAACTGTTTCAGCCTGGTCTTCTCATTTTGACGAACTACTATACTACTAACTACTACTTAAACATCTGACAACATGCAGACTTTATCCATCAAGACTGCACTTCTGATTCAAAGAGGTCTAAAAATCAATGCAAGTCTCATATCCAGGGTGAAAAAAGTATTATTCATATATAAAAGATATCACACAGTTGTGCCAACTAAAATATATATATATATCCCAGACAAGTTAGAAGAATAGGACAAATAGGCTGTGTTTAGACAGGCAGCCCAAGTCTGACACTTTTTTTCTCCCACCAATTGGTCTTTTGATCAATCAGCTCTGAAAAATGAACCAATGTGAAAAGATCTGGGATTGGTCAAAAGACCAATTAGTGGGAAAAATATCAGAATTGGGCTGCCTGTAAACGCAGCCAGAGGCAAGTGAATATAAGTCTGTTCATGTATTTGTATACGTTTTTAAGAATTTGAGTGGTTACATAAAGTACATGTTAAATGGCTATGAGACTTAATAAAGAGACTGCTGTAATCAAAAGGGAAGGTACCGCTGAAGGCCCCTGTATTCAGTCAGGCAGCTTGAAGCATATGTCACCATCCGGGCCCATGTCACAGCAGGCTGAGTGAGGCCTGACAGGGAGATGACAATAAATACATGATTTACCTTGCATCACCAAAGCCGTGTTAGCATTTAGTGCACATGTTTCTGAACAAACCAACCATTTGGTTAGCGTCATTGATATAAATTCAATATCTGGTTCATATGCATTGACTAATATCTCTAGGGTCCTGTGGTGGTCTGGCAGCATGCTGCTTTCTAGTGGTCTTACTCCCGCTCCACCTGAAATGCAATAACAAAAACATGAAAAACAATAAGCCCAGTCAGTAAATTGGCTAATTAAACACTCATGTAATCTTCACACCAGCCAAATGATATCCAACCAATACAGCCGACTAGTCTATTTGCAGTGAAATTGGGAGGGGCATTTTTTCAGTCACCAACCAATCAATAAACAGGCAGTGGAATGAAGTAGTTTGTGTTCAAAAGTAACGTCTTTAAAATATAGCTAGCAAATATCGTTTTTATTTTCTAGAAACCTGGCTAACATTAGCTACACTTCATTGATGATGGTAGGAGTTAGCTAGCTTTTCCCCAGTACTTTCAATTTAACTCGATAGCTAGTTAAGTAAGTAATGGCATGTATATCAACTTTACCAATCAGCTGGTTAACTAGCAAATATATTCGGTTTCCCCTCGCATTTAAAGCTGCATGATAAAGTTTGCCATAGTAAAGCTAGGATGAATGTCAGAAGCCAGATAACTAACCCTAGCGGCTGTCAATGCAATGGCTAGTCTGGAGTTCGTCTGAAATATACCATTTTATTTCACATGATAAGCAAACTGTCATGCCTTTTCACAGCAACAACAAAAAAAATCGATGTAACACATATAAACTATTACCTTCAAATAGATCATTTTGGTTTTATTTACTTCATCCTCTCTTGTTCAAGTGGGTAGCTATTTCCTGAGATTTGATTGTTGGAACAATCCAGCCAATGGTTAGGCGGCTGTGGTTTTGGCAAAGGGAACTGATTGGTCAGGAGTAAAAGGTCCTGTCCCCAGAGCTGCAGAAATCGAATTATTACTTGCGAAATCTCTTTCTTCAAATTTACAAATCTCTTTAGCGTGTCAACAGTAACATAACGCGCAGATTAAAAAACTGCAAGTGTATTTTTGATTCACAGCAGAATATTCATACTCGTAAAAGGATTTGTAATCATTCTGAAAAATAAATAATGCTTACAAATCTTGCTCCTCGAGCAAAGGGGAGGCTAATGACATCATATTTGACAATTAGGCCAACTATTGAGCAGTTGTCTATAAAACACTATTTTGCTCAAAACACATGTTTTACCCTTTAGTGTGTGTGTGCTTTACTGTATTTATACTTCGAACATCGTTTTTCAACAGGAAATTTGTTTTTTTTTAATCGCAGGAGGACGTCGTAACTGTTTCTGCTCAAAGGCTTATATATCGTCTGTGGTTTGGGACCTTTACAAACAGTCATTGACCTCAAGCTGTTTACAGTAAATTGCCTGAAGGCTTCAGATCTTGTGATGATTGGGTTGAAATATTAAACATGAACTAAAGTGCACCTGTACTTGATATTCCAGAATGACTGGTCTCCACAAACGGTGTCAGAGTGTTCAGCATTTTAATGTCTGTTTAAGGGGGTAATTAACCACATACCCCTCATTAACCCTGTTTTTAGAGAGACAGTAAACCCAGGCAGTTGAATATTTACGTTACTGTGGTGATGTAAACCTAGATGGAATAAAGTCATTATATAATTGTTATATTCTGGCTAACACACTGTTCTTTCGAAGCAAGTATTCTCAGATTCAAAGATACTGCACATAAAAAGTCGTGATTTGTTGTTGATGTCTATTTATTAATATTTATATTGTGGAGACACAATGTCTGTGCAATTTGTCGAATTTGTAATGGAATTAGCATTACCGTAGTTCAAAGAGCAGCACGCACACTTTTTTTCATTTAATCACGCCCCAAGACGTCCACCAATGAAATCATTTTTCGTCGGTGTGGATGGGAAGTAAACAGTGACCAAGAACAATTTTCACGATAGTGTTTTTATTATTGTTATTTAGACATTTATTAACACAGGACTTGGTTGATCGATAGTACGTTATTTAGGCAACGCTAGATAGCTTCTAACGTTAGCTAGCTAACAACAATGGCTATGGGTTTTCACACTCAAATGGCCTCCATTATGGAGGTGCTAGCGAATGCAGCCGTGGCAGAGATCTGTAAACTCGTAGACGACGACTATGCAGTGTTTCGTTTGGAAATTTCTCAAAGCCAAAATGAAAACAGGGCATTGCGGAGGAAACTACAGCTACTAGAATTGAAGGTGGCACGGGAGCGCGCAGAGAGGACAATCAGAGAACGCGTCCTCGTCAGTAGTGACAAGATCCTTGACCGATACAGAGGAATGGCAAGAGGTACATTTTGCCCCGTTCCCCTCTGCGCATGTTGGATAGTATGCAGTAATTCCCCTGATTACAACTTAGCTATCTTTCAATAAGTTATGAGACGTGTTACCTAACAGACAGTGTCAATAGTGTACAATTGAGCATTGACAGTACCGAACCACCTCTTTTCCCCCAATCACTCTCAGGTGAGGGACATCTCTCTGGAGGCCACAGGAGCTTTGTGAAGCCAGCGGGACACAATACATGGAGCGATGACCAACAAATCACTGTTGATGAGGGGAGTGGAACCTCAACCCAGCACGTTATTGTGATAGAGGTTAGTGTAATAGTATTACATCAAAATTACAGTACATCAAATGTGTCCAGTTTTATTTCAGAAAGACTCCCCTCAGCTATCCACTTGCTGACATGCAACATCCTCATTTATCTGCCATAGGGGAGCATGTGAGACTTCCTTATAAGACATTATCCAATTAAACTCATGTACCGACAATAACCTCTTTCTTGTGTCAGTCTGCAGATGCAGAGGCTGCAGGTTATGGAGGATCGCCTCTGGTCAAGCAGGAGAGGACTGAAGCAGAGGACCCACAACACAGCAAAGACATTCAGACTGGAGCAACGTCTGGAGTGGTGCTCCCTGTAGCCACGGAGGACCTATCCACCGTCGCTGCGCCTCAGCCCAGAACCCGACACAGCATTACGGAGGTCAGTGGAATGCCAAACGCCATCCTCAAGTCAGAGACAGAGACTTTAACTGTAACACAAAGGCTTTTACGCGCAGTACCTGACCACAGGTCAGACCCAGGGAGACTGGGCTGTCCTCCTGCCCCTGGCTCAGAGTATTTACTTTACGGTAACCCGAGCCCGAGGACTGTTCATTCCCATCGGGACTCAGGTGACGCGTTAGAGACTGGCAGTGATCCGTCTTGTTCTTACACTACAGAGATGGACCCTGGCAACATGCCCTTGGGTTTAGAAACACACACTGATCTGTCTAGAGGGGACTGGAACCGGTACAGTAGTAGTGTATACTCTGAAGGGTGCCTAGATAAGAAAGAGGCAGGTCTGGTCGTAGATGAAGTGACCATGAAAGTGGAGGGTGACGTTCCTCCAACATGGAATGCAGATAATCACCTAGGAGATAGACACTCACAGGGCAGAGATTTCTTAGATTGCAACGAAAGCTTAGAGACAAATCCAAATGTTGCAACCCACTCCCCTTTACACGTGTTCAGGGATTGCAACCCAGTGTGTACGTTGATGAGGCATTCTGACTCAGACAGCCGTGTCCTTTTCAATCAGGTATTGAACTCAAACGATAGGGCTAGAGCCCAGGCTCAGGGAGGGGGAGCCATATCAGGCAATTGTAAAGAAAAACGGTTTCTCTGCATGTTCTGTAACAAAGGCTTCAGCAGCCCCCAGAAGGTGGAAATCCACCAGAGGGTCCACACAGGGGTGAAACCCTTCAGCTGTACCAAGTGTCACATGTGCTTTGCCCAGGCTAGTGACCTTAAGAGACACCAGAAGGTCCACACAGGGGAGAAACCATTTGGCTGCCACCTGTGCCGGGCCAGTTTCTCCCACTCGTTCAACCTGAAGAGGCACCAGAAAGTCCACACAGGGGAGAACCCTACTGCGGCCCCCAGTGTGAGAAGAGGTTCTCCCACCAGCTGAAGATGCACCTTGAAGGTCCACATGGGATAGAGGCCGTTCACCTTGATGCACTGTGGGAAGAGGTTCTCAGAGAGGAGGAACCTCAGGATACACCTGCATAAAGACCCCTTTTGCCCTCAGAACAGCCACAATTCTTCAGGCCATGGACTCTACAATGTGTCAGAAGTGGTCCACAGGGATGCTGGCCCATGTTGACTCCAGTGCTTCTCACAGTTGTGTCTGGTTGGCTGGATGTCCTTTGGGTGGTGGAACATTCTTGATAGACATGTAAACTGTTGAGTGAGAAAAACCCAGCAGCGTTGCAGTTCTTGACATTCAAACCGATGCGCCTGGCACCTACTACCATACCCCATTCAAAGGCACTTAAATATTTTGTCTTGTCTGGTCTCCCTCTGAATGACACACATACACAATCCATGTCTCAATTGTCTCAACGCTTAACAATCTACACAGATTTGAAATGGATTTAAAATAATTGGGTCATCTATAATGGAAATGGTAGAAATATCAGACATTTTCTAGAGATTGACAACATTTATATCCGTTCGACCGGTGGATTTTTCTTCGGTCTAATATTCTTTGTGACAAATTAGGACGTAAACTGTTTTTCAAAATAAATTGCAGAATCATTTTGCAGGTACGCAGGGCACGTGATGTCACCGTGTAACAATAAGGCTCCACTCCACATTTTAATTCTAAATGCCAACTGCTTGCAAAATACATTTTCAACTGTAAAAATGTTTCTTTGCAGAACAAGGATTGTCCTGAATTTCAAGAGCGCCTGAATTGTTTCAACTTGCTTTTCTGGTTGGCTTTAAGTTTCAACATCCAATTATTTCAGATCGACAGGAGTGCACGTCTCACCATGGCACAGACCATGTCGATACATTGGCACTTGAGAGTTATTAGTATATGGAAAATATGAGTAAATTCTTGCATTCTATCCATGGGGGCTTTCGTAGACTACCTGAGACATGAAAGAGATAGGTGGGAGGGCATACAGGCTCGCCAATTTATGAATGCGCAATTTGCCTAAATGGGTAATGGAAACACTTCAACCACTACATTTTTATTTGACACTATAGGTTCTTGCAATGTTAAATTTTTTTTTTTAAATGAAAAAAAACAAACAGGTGACATCCATTTACGTCCAGGTGTTTCCATTTATCTATCTTGTGTCGATGAAGACGCACACTAGCAGGCAATTGTCGCATCTATTTTCTATGCTAACGTTCTAAATGTCGACAAAAACAAATGACTGGACAAGTTAATGAAAACACTAGCTTTGTCACTGAAAGGATGTGTTCCTAATGTGTGTTCACTCAGTGCATAAGCCTAAAGTCTGTTACATGTTGTGTTTGTACTGTGTTGGCTATATGATGTTCACAAAGTGCCTGTTTCATTACTTCTATCCAACTACTTTAAACTGCATTCAGAAAGAAACAAATATTATGTTTATGCAAGTCTTTAGTTGAGATGGGCATGTGTGGTTTTCATGTGGTTTATTTAAAACGTGTTCATGTTTAATAAACACAGTTGGACCTTTTCGTTTTAAGACTTTCATTGAGACTCTCTTTAGTATACATCACATCTGATCCCACCCTATTCTACATATACCTGACAGCGCTTGATAACCAATATACACTTACAAAATATGCTCACACACCTACTGTACACGTCAAAATAGCTTTGTCAGGATTTTCTGACTTTTGAATTATCATAGCTGACAAAGTTTTAACAACAATGAAGTTCATCTGTAACTACAGTATAGGACTCAAGTGTAGTGGGGATGGGTAAACACTTTGGATCAATACTTGCAAACACAGGGGTATAAAAATACTTTAAAGTAATACTTTTTATTTTATGTTGGGCTATCTGTACTTTATTATTTATATTTGACTACTTTTACTTCACTACATTCCTATAGAAAATGTACTTTTTACCACATACATTTCCCCTGTCACTCAACAGTACTCGTTATATTTTGAATGCTCAGCAGGACAAGAAAATGGTCCAATTCACACACTTGCCAAGAAAACATCAAAATAAAATGTTATTGGTCACATACACATGGTTAGCAGATGTTAATGCGAGTGTAGCGAAATGGTTGTGCTTCTATTTCCGACAGTGCAGTAATATCTAACAAGTAATCTAACAAATTCACAACGACTACCTTATACACACAAATGTAAAGGGATGAATAAGAATATGTACATATAAGGGCCTCCCGGGTGGCGCAGTGGTAAAAAAATAATAGAATATGTACATATAAATATATGGCTGTGCGGCATAGGCAAGATGGAATAGAATACAGTATATACATATGAGATGAGTAATGTAATATATGTAGACATTATTAAAGTGGCGTTATTTAAAGTGATTAGTGATACCTTTTATTGAAGTGGCAAAGGATTTGAGTCTGTATGTTGGCAGCAGCAACTCTGTTAGTGATGGCTGTGAGAGAGAAGCTGTTTTTCAGTCTCTCGGTCACAGCTTTGATGGTCATTCCTACTGCCTCGGATCTGGCGGACTTAAACACAAATGCTTAATTTATTTTTTATTTTGTTTCACCTTTATTTAACCAGGTCGGCTAGTTGAGAACAAGTTCTCATTTGCAACTGCGACCTGGCCAAGATAAAGTAAAGCAGTTTTACACATACAACACAGAGTTACACATGGAATAACAAACATACAATCAATAATACAGTAGAAAAATCTATATACAGCATGTGCAAATGAGGTAGGATAAGAGAGGTAAGGCAATAAATAGACCATGCTGGCAAAGTAATTACAATATAGCATTTAAACACTGGAAGGGTAGGATGTGCAGAAGATGAATGTGCAAGTTGAGATACTGGGGTGCAAAGGAGCAAGATAAATAAATACAGTATGGGGATGAGGTAGATTGGATGGGCTATTTACAGATGAGCTATGTACAGGTGCAGTGATCTGTGAGCGGTTCTGACAGCTGGTGCTAAGTTCTACATTTTTTGAATGGAGCATGCTTATTTAAGATGGTGAGGAAGGCACATTTAAAGAATTACCAGGCATCTTCTACTGATGGGATGAGGTCATGATATTCCGGCCAGGTCGATTAGAAAGGCCTGCTCGCTGAAGTGTTTTAGGGAGTGTTTGACAGTGATGAGGGGTGGTCGTTTGACCGCAGACCCATTACGGATGTAGGCAATGAGGCAGTGATCGCTGAGATCTTGGTTGAAAACAGCAGATGTGTATTTGGAGGGCGAGTTAGTTACAATGATATCTTTGAGGGTGCCCGTGTTTACGGATTTGGGGTTGTACCTGGTAGGTTCATAGATAATTTGTGTGAGCTTGAGAGCATCAAACGTAGATTGTAGGATGGCCGGGGTGTGAAGCATGGCCCAGTTTAGGGCACCTAGCAGCACGAGCTCAGAAGATAGATGGGGGGGCAATCAATTCACATATGGTGTCGAGGGTGGTCTATAGCAAGTGGCAACGGTGAGAAACTTGTTTCTGGAAAGGTACATTTTTAGAAGTAGAAGCTCAAATTGGTTTGGTATAGACCTGGATAGTAAGACAGAACTCTGCAGGCTATCTCTGCAGTAGATTGCAACACTGCCCCCCTTTGGCAGTTCTATCTTGGCAGAACATGTTATAGTTAGGGATGGAAATTTCAGGGTTTTTGGTGGTTTTCCTAAGCCAGGATTCAGACATGGCTAAGACATAAAGCAGTGAATAAGGCAAACTTAGGGACTAGGCTTCTAATGTTAACATGCATGAAAGCAAGACTTTTACAGTTGCAGAAGTCAACAAATGAGAGCACCTGGGGAGTAGGAGTGGAGCTAGGCACTGGAGGCCCTGGATTAACATCTACATCACCAGAGGAACAGAGGAGAAGTAGGATAAGGGTACAACTAAAGGCTATAAGAACTGGCCATCTAGCATGTTTGGAACAGAGAGTAAAGGGAGCAGGTTTCTGGGCACGATAGCATAGATTCAAGGCATAATGTACAGACCAAGGTATGGTAGGAAGAGAGTACATTGGAGGTAAACCTAGGCATGGAGTAATGATGAGAGAGATGTAGTCTCTAGAGACGTTTAAACCAGGTGATGTCATCGCATATGTGGGAGGTGGAATAACATGGTTGGTTAAAGCATATTGAGCAGGGCTAGAGGCTCTACAGTGAAATAAGTAAATCGCTAACCAGGACAGTAATGGGCCAGGCATATTGATATTAGGGAGAGGCATGCGTAGCCAAGTGATCGTATGGGTCCAGTGAGTGGTTGGGCTGGCTGGGGACACGGCGATTCAGACAGTTAGCAGGCCGGGGCTAGAAAGATAGCAGTTAGCAGGCCAGGGCTAGCAAGCTAGCATAAGGGCCTTAGAGAGACGTCGCGATGGGTCTGTTTTTGCCTCCTCGTGCGGTGACGTTGCTAGACCAGTCGTGGAATTAGTAGGGTTCCAAGTAGCAGAGGGGTCCAAGTCCAATTGGCAAAATGGGTATAGTGGTTCAAGAAACTGGCCGATGGATCAGCTAACAGTCCAATATGCTATAGATAGCTAGCAGGCCGCGGTTAGCAGAATGGGCCTTCAGGGGACATCGCACCTGAGGGGCCTGTTGGGATCCTCGGGCAGATTATGTCGGTATTCCAGTCATGAAAGATCGGTGGGGTTCCGTGCAGTTAGCTAGCTGCCATGATCCAGATGAAAAGGTTCAGAATTTGCGGTAGGAATCCGGGGATATGGAGAGAAAAATAGGTCCGGTATGCTCTGGTTTGAAACGCATTGTACGAACTGGCGAGAGCTTTCCGAGCTGAAGGTTAGCCGATGACCGCTAGCAGTGGTTAGCTGACTGATAGCTAGCTAGCTTCAGTTGAGGTATTCCAGTTCGGAGGAATATAGAAATTCTTTAGAAAAAAACAGATCCACACCCCATTGGGTGAGGCGGGTTGCAGGAAGTTGAGGTTTAGGTGAAAATTACAGGCTGCATCTTTTTAAGTGGGAGAACTTGCACAATTGGTGGCTGACTAAATACTTTTTTGCCCCACTGTATACATGGGACGAGACAAGACAAAGACATATGACTGCTCTGCCATCTTGGAAAACTCAAGGAGTTTTCATTATAAATTATGTCTGAGTGTGTCCCTGGCTATCTGTCGTTTAAAAAGAAAATAGCATTGTCATTTGGTTTGCTTAATATAAGGAATTTGACATTATTTATACTTTCACTTTTGATACTTAAGTATATTTAAAACCAAATACTTTTAGACCTTTACTCAAGTAGAATCTTACCGAGTGACTCATTTTTACTTGGTATTTTTCTATTAAGGTATTTTTACATTTACTCAAGGATGAGTGTCGGGTATTTTTTCCACCACCGTGCAAACATAAACCATTTAAATGGTTGCTTATCTGGCACAAAATGCGTATCAACCAATTAAAATCATCATACTTGCACGTGACAGAATGCTAAATTGTAGTAGCTGGTCCCATAACATGGCACACGTTGGCCCTATGTTAACCTCAACAGGTAACACTGATTTATATCCTGGCACAAATTCTTAATCAGCCTATCAAAGACCTTAGACTTTATATCCACCAACCAATAGCAATTCATAAAATAGGTCAACCCTAGCAACTAGATTGATATTTTAAACCTTCAAATTCAAGGTTACTTTTGTTCCATTGGTCTGTAACAAAATGTTGGGTGCCAATATTGCATTGATGCATCCTTGACTAGGTTACTAGCTAATACTAATGTTAGACTACATTTTCACAGTTTTGGCATATATGACAAAATTAATGTTTCTGTTTCACACACACCTATCCACAAGAGGTCCTTATGACACAAGTTTATCATACATCGTAAACACATTTTCAGTCATGTAGGCTACCATTATCACCATTACTTCTAGGTGGCACACTCTGCTAAAGAGGTTGACTCTAAATCAATAGTGCACTTTCACCATGAGCCCCTCCGTATCAAGCTTTTTAGTTTAGGAAAAAACTGTTCACTGCCGGACCTTGATGTTCGATTCGAAATGGATGATTTATAATAATGCATAGCCTATAAAACGTTATAGGCCTGCATGTAAGTGTAGCCTACATAAGAATATACTAATGACAGCCAAGTGTCATCCTACATTAAGACTGTCGATTTAAACATCTTTAAAGGTACTGCAATACTGCCTCGTGTAGGATGAGAACGAGAATGCAACCTATAATCCTACTGTACACTAACGCTCATCCTCCTCCAGTCAAATGATGCATCTGTAACCACGTTTCCATCCACAGTTTAAGTAAAGTCATACTGTATATAAAAAAAGGACAGCTGTGACGATGGAAACAGGAAGTTTTGGTAAAATTCTATAATTGCAGACATAATTTGTTCTTTCGTCATGGTGGGATGTTTTTGGGTTGGTAAAGTGTATTATGTGAGAAATGGTGGTGGAAACGCCTTTTATATCTAAATATTGATATTTAGATATCATCAAGCTCGAGACCCTGGGTCTCGACCCCGCCCTGTGCAACTGGGTACTGGACTTCCTGACGGGCCGCCCCCAGGTGGTGAGGATAGGTAACAACATCTCCACCCCGCTGATCCTCAACACTGGGGCCCCACAAGGGTGCATTCTGAGCCCTCTCCTGTACTCCCTATTCATCTGTCACGGCTTTCGTCGGAAGAAGAAGAGGAGTCATTGGACCAAAATGCAGCAGGGTACGTGTTCATCTTTATTAGCTTAACTGACTGAACACTGAATATAAAATAACAAAAATAATAGCCGAAACAGTTCTGCAAGGTGCAACCAACACTAAACAGAAAATAACCACCCACAACTAACAGTGGGAAAACAGGCTACCTAAGTATGGTTCTCAATCAGAGACAACAATAGACAGCTGCCTCTGATTGAGAACCACATCCGGCCAAACAAGTAAGAAATCCAAAACATAGAAAATGAACATAGAATGCCCCCCCTAGTCACACCCTGGCCTAACCAAAATAGAGAATAAACGCCTCTCTATGGCCAGGACGTGACATCACCCACGACTGCGTGGCCATGCACGCCTCCAACTCAACCATCAAGTTTGCGTACGACACTACAGTGGTAGGCTTGATTACCAACAACGACCAGGTGGCCTTCAGGGTGGAGGTGAGGGCCCTCGGAATGTGGTGTCAGGAAAATAACCTCACACTCAACGTCAACAAAACAAAGGAGATGATTGTGGACTTCAGGAAACAGCAGAGGGAGCACCCCCTATCCACATCGACGGGACAGTAGTGGAGAGGGTAGTAAGTTTTAAATTCCTCGGTGTACACATCACGGACAAACTGAATTGGTCCACCCACACAGACAGCGTTGTGAAGAAGGCGCAGCAGCGCCTCTTCAACCTCAGGAAGCTAAAGAAATTTGGCTTGTCACCAAAAGCACTCACAAACTTCTATAGATGCACAATCGAGAGCATCCTGTTGGGCTGTATCACCGCCTGGTACGGCAACTGCTCCGCCCACAACCGGCTCTCCAGAGGGTAGTGAGGTCTGCACAACGCATCACCGGGGGCAAACTACCTGCACTCCAGGACACCTACACCACCCGATGTCACAGGAAGGCCATAAAGATCATCAAGGACAACAACCACCCGAGCCACTGCCTGTTCACCCAGCTATCATCCAGAAGGCGAGGTCAGTACAGGTGCATCAAAGCAGGGACCGAGAAACTGAAAAACAGCTTCTATCTCAAGGCCATCAGACTGTTAAACAGCCACCACTAACATTGAGTGGCTACTGCCAACATATTGACTCAACTCCAGCACACTTTAATGATGGAAATTGATGTAAAAAATGTATCACTAGCCACTTTAAGCAATGCCACTTAATATAATGTTTACATACACTACATTACTCATCTCATATGTATATGTATATACTGTACTCAATATCATCTACTGCATCTTGCCATCTTTATGTAATACATGTATCACTAGCCACTTTAAACTATGCCACTTTTATGTTTACATACCCTACATTACTCATCTCATATGTATGTACTGTACTCGATACCATCTACTGCATCTTGCCTATGCCGTTCTGTACCATCACTCATTCATATATATTTATGTACATATTCTTTATCCATTTACACTTGTGTGTATAAAGTAGTAGTTGTGGAACTGTTAGGTTAGATTACTCGTTGGTTATTACTGCATTGTCGGAACTAGAAGCACAAGAATTTCGCTACACTCACATTAACATCTGCTAACCATGTGTATGTGACAAATACAATTTGATTTGATTTAACTATCATATCGAAGGAAACTTGGAGTCACGCAACAATATGGTGTGTGGTCCTCCCACTACGTCTCGGGAAACCATGCAGTTTATAAGGCTACAGATGAAATAAGTTACGATGAGCATCACAGGGGAGTGAAAGTGCACAGTCTCCCCCCCAACAAGATTTAGATGCAAGTGGCTGTTCCACTGGTTGTCATAAGGTGTATGCACCAATTTGTAAGTCGCTCTGGATAAGAGCGTCTGCTAAATGACTTAAATGTAAATGTAAAATGTATTGAGTGTGATGGTCCTTTCCAATAAATATTGAGGGTCTTCTGGTGGCTTGATGATTGATGCTTGACCGCCATTTGGCAAAAACAAATATTATCGCTCTTATCCATAATCTAATTATGTAGACTACCTACGCAATAAATTTGAAAGTGTTACATTTAACACTGTCAGCGAGTATATATGGTCCCACTCTACACAGAGGAAAAAGTACAAAGTGTTACATTTTCTAGTGTTGATTTAACACGAGTGCAAAAAGTTAACCCTGCACTACACTGGCCAGTGTTGATCAAATTGAACGCTAAGGTAATCAACACTGTGTTATAGTGATATTCACTAGTGTTGATCTTGGGTGACTCCTATTAGAGTACAAATGTGTTGACTCTATTCTGTGTTTAATTTATTTACTCTCTTGTAAATCATATTTTGTTAAAGCGCTTGGAATTTCACAAACTCAAGCAAAGAGGTTTCAACATTCAAATATGTTTTATGACCAAAACATACGTCTCAGCCCTGGCTTAAACTATTATCAAGTGACAGTAGAATGTAGTCAAACAAATCCCTTGCTCCATATGACATGAGCAAATCAATACGTTTGTTGGAAAATGCTGACATTTACATTAAAAACAAATGTTTCTCACAACCTAACTATAAGTAACAGGCCTGGATTAAACTTATCATGTGACAGTATGGGACAATATAGTCAAAAAAATCCCTTGCTCCATATGACATGAGCGAATCAAAAAGTTTGTGGTCATGTTAAATACCTTGCTTCAAAACAACTTTAAATGCATGCAAATTATCATAAGAACGAGCTGACCCAACCAAAAAAATAACATTTATCTTTCGGAACAATAGCCTTAATTTTGTAAAATACTGCCATTTCAATGACTATTTCACCACATATGACCAAATCAAGACGATATTCTGTAGCATGGGGCTTTATCCATTTACCTGACAAAACATTTGTGTGCACTGAGACATTCAACTTGGCAGCAATCTCATTGCTTTCTTTCAGGTCATTGAGCCTTGACATTTTTCTGGACCTATAGCTAGTCTATCCTGGCTGAACGCTTCCCAATTATATGCCATGTCATTTTGGTGTTACTTGGCTACATTCTTAAAACCATTCAGTTTCTTTTTTAAAGAAATTATGTTTTGCCTCGAAGCGCATACACCACAAGTGAAGAATGGGCCCAATATTCCTTATACAACGAGGATAATGTGTCATGAAGTGGTGTTTCGGTAACAGATTTCTATCAGGAAACAAATACTTGAAAAGGCCGATGATGTTCAGCAATTAAGTGCGTAAGATAGATTTTTTTATTTTATTTAGCTTTAACTAGGCAAGTCAGTTAAGAACAAATTCTTATTTTCAATGACGGCCTAGGAACAGTGGGTTAACTGCCTTGTTCAGGGGCAGAACGACAGAGTTTTACCTTGTCAGCTCAGGGATTCGATCTTCCTTTCGGTTAGTAGTCCAACGCTCTAACCACTAGGCTACCTGCCGCCCCAGATAGTAATGCCCTCTGTTAGTATAGGAGAAAACACAATATTTACAATTTGTAGTAGTAACAGAAGCAGCTGCCAGTATTTATCATCTTTCTGTACCAGATCACCAAATATCAATGTCAAATTACGAAGACACCAAGACTGAATAGCATTTAGATACAAATCATTGCTCCCATCATCCAATTTGAGTGCAGGTGGACGATTCCTCTTCTCTGTGTGGCCATAGTTAAATGATACCGTACACATCTTTAGCAGTCACAAAGTTGGCTTGTATATAGTGTAACAAGCTTTACCTCATTGTGCAACTCCTTCTAAAATGTCATGCATTATATCAACAAAAATTGCCTGTAGTATTGAAGTACTGCAGAGTTCAATAAGCAAGCATGCTTCACACCGTACATATGAGGTAGTGTTGGGTTTGACTGAGTAGTTAGACAATGGTCTGAGTTCATGTGTTTTGTTTGTAAAGTCAGTCTTTGGTAATCCTCAGAACACTGTTTGAAAATCCACTTTCTCATTGAGGCAAAAACGGCAACAATAACGAGCACTAAATGATTCCACACAACCAAACAGGCAATGTATACCAAGATTATCTCCAGTTACTTGGACAATACTGCCATGTATACGACCACTGAAGAAGGGAACTTCAATACCCTCAGTCTCAAGCACTTTCAAATCGCTTACTATTGGCTCATGAATGGATTCAAATCCATAAGTTAAGGTCCTGGGTATGGAATAGTGCACATAAGTGAATATTTACCAAAATTGACTTAAACTTTGGGGTAACATTTCTGAAAGTAAAGTATATACCTCCCAAATTGTGAATACCCTTTTTTGATCGCAATGGATTAGCAGTCTCAAAGTCATCAAAATAGTTGAATTTGCAATGCATTTTTCTCATTATAAAAGAGAGGATATCACTTACATATATTTTAGGCCGCCTTCCAAATCAAAGTAAACTCCATATTTAAAATTGTGCCCCGAGGTAATTTCTACAAAATTGACTGCAATGTCTCGAGAATTGGAACTAAAGAAAATGTATCAGTTATGACTGTTTGATCATAAGTTCCAGTAGTGTTCTTTCTTCTACTGTCAAATCTAACAGTAGAAAGGATGTGAAAGGATTTTCAATATCCTGAAAATAATTTTGGATGTTTCTGACAGTTTGTCTCTTTTGAAGATATACATAAGCGGTCGCTTTAGCTTGACCCTGTATCTCCTGAACTAGTCCTTCCATGGAAGATACAAAACTATTTACAGTTATCTGACCTGCAGACTACAGTTGTGCAATTGCAGACGCACACATATCAAGTGTGTTCTTGTTAGATATTGGTACAATCTGGTTGCAACTAGAATTTGAAGGAAAATCCCCATTACTTGGCTGATTATCAATGGCTATATTAGCATCCAAGTTAGCGTTTAACAAAATTTCACAGTCTCCAGAATTGTGCCCTGTTCAAATGCTTCCTAAAGCCTGAAAATTTACCAAATACACGACAACAATCTGCTTGACCACATTTAATTTAAGAGTTCTACCAGGGCACATTCCATGCATCAACTTGAGATGCCTCACGAGGAAGTTGGTACTTCCATGAATAGCATGGCAAACAAAACATAACTTAATCAGCATTAGTGCAGGAGTCTAACTCTGAGCTCACAACCCTTGGAGTCTCCTTAACCTTCCCAATGTCTATGTACACAGTTGTCTGTTTATAAAAGGTGTACATGTTGCGCAGCATTGTATTGTAATCAGTACCAAAAACAAAGTGAGTCTTGAAAAGCTCATCGAAGGCCCCAAGAGTGCTCGTTGACATAAAAGGCTTGTCCAGGATGATGAAGTAAGAATGGATGCTGCTCTTCCTGGTCCCGACTGCAAGAATATATGGTTGGCGGCTCTGGTCAATCGTATCAAGGTGCTCCTGGATACTGGTTCCTGCCTGAAGACGATATGAACTAATGATGGTGTTAGTTTGCGATGGTGTTAGTGTGCGATTCGACACTTTGCAACAATTATGTGGACTAGGCAATTTACAGAGAGAGCAATTTGATCAGTCAGTCAAATACACGTGATAGTTGTTTTGATGATCAGAACTTGTGGTTGGAAGAACTTGTGCCTGGATAAAATCAGTGAGGTTAGCATAGGGCTAACCTCACTGTGTGCCATGTTGTCTGATGGGACCAGCTACAATTTAGCGTTTCGTCACGATTTTAATTGGCTGATACATATTTTGTATCAGGGGATCAGTTTAAATTTAAGCGGTTGCTTATGTTTGCAAGTATTGACCCTCCATGTTGAAAGTGTGTTTATTATCTGTGTGTATGTACCTGAGGGAGTGTGTCTGTGTAATCTGTATCACCTCTCTTCCAGGAGGAGGAGGAGGGTCTGGGGAACACTGAGGGGACCATGGTCATGGAGGACAACCAGACTACACCTCCTCCTGAACCCACAGAGGAACCAGCTGAGCAGCACAGGACCACACACAGTCTCACTGAGGTGAGCCCACAGTGAGGCCCTGTCCACAAAGTAGGAGTGCTGATCTAAGATCAGTTTGGTCATCAAAATGAATAAGACTATATAGACAGGTGCGGGACCTGATCCTCAATCAGCACTTCTACTCTGAGATAGTTTGTGGATACATGTCCAGGTCTTGATTAATTTGGTCTTAAGATTTGGACCATGCCTTTCAATTATCCAATATTTTAACCATGAATTAAAAAGTGTCAAGTAATCAAATCAACTAACATGTTTGCATAGTACTCATAGCAATCCTTCATTGCCCAATCAGGAGATGCTCCATAGCAGGGTGCTCATATCAGATTTCTTGATCCAACATCTTCTCACTCTGTATCTCTTACAGTCAGTAGACATGGAGGATGGGAAGATTGATCTGCTGGTAGTCAAAGAGGAGACAATAGAATATGGACCAGAGAGCATTGATCTGCTGAGTGGACTAAAGATGGGGGAGCAAGGTAAGGGAGAAATACATATAGCCTCCATACAGTAATAGATCTCAATGGGAATAGTGATGCACTTGGCTATTGTTTTTTCTCCATTCATGAAATGAATACACCTTATGTTTATTCACAAAAACACGTATTATAATGTATGAACTTGACCAGGTAATTGACAAACTCCATATATAGAATTTTCTCTGCCATTTTTATGAATTAGATTTTGTAACCTCTTCCGGCAGGTGGTTGGCAGGAGGCTAACAGAGGAGACTGGGCAACCATCTTGGATTCCCAGACTAGTATAGCCAAGAGCCCAGGGGACGCCATCACCGAGCAGGCCAGGACCAGAGGCATAGTGGATGTTAGTGGATGGGACAATGTACTTAACTCTGGGCTGGGGAACAACACTGTTAACCACAACCAGAAACAGACAGTGGAACACAAAACAACATCTGAATTTAGTCTCCAAGGCAACAGACTGGCTGAGACCAGGGCGAGGCGTAGATTTGGTCTGCGGGGACGTGTCTGTATGAGAACAGACTCGGCTAGCAATGCTCCGTCCTGCTCCTATAGTTGTGATTCAGAGAGACTGATGGTGCCTCAGGTTAACCCCCTAACAGGTGCTGCCTTCAGCCTGCCTTCTGTAGGATCTATCAACTGGAACATGGACCCTGAGAAAACACAGACACTCCCAGGCCTTCGTCCTCCTCACACTCTCCTTATGTTAAACCAGACCTCAGACAATGCCAGTGCCTCAACAGCAAATGGCTACACAAACCCATTGACAAATGACAGTAGTAGTAATGCTATCAGTAGATCTGGTGGCAAAGAGAAGCGCTTCCTGTGTTCGTTCTGTGGGAAAGCCTTTCGTTTCTCTAAACAGGTGGAGATCCACCAGAGGATGCACACGGGAGAGAAACCGTTTGGCTGCCACCTGTGCCGGGCCAGTTTTTCACACTTGTCCAGCCTGAAGAGGCACCAGAGAGTTCACACAGGGGAGAAACTTTTCAGCTGCCTCCTGTGCAGGGACAGTTTTTCACACTCCTCCAGCCTGAAGAGGCACCAGAGGGTCCACACAGGGGAGAAGCCTTACACCTGCTCTCAGTGTGAAAAGAGGTTCTCCCACCAGCACCATCTCAAGATGCACCTGAAGGTCCACACGGGAGAGGCCATTCACCCGTTCGCATTGCGGGAAGAGGTTCTTAGAGAGAAGCTACCTGACAATACACCAGCAGAAAATGCACACGCCCCATGAATAGTGTATGTACTAGTTTGTTTGTAGTTAACTTTGCTGGTTTTGGATGTAGTCGGGAACTGGATGAGGTGAACTGAGGAAAGAAGGAGTATGATGAGGCAGATGAGAGATGGTGGTTGGTATGATGGTGTAAAAATGATTCTCCGATGGAAAGTGACAACCTTGTCCTGTTTGATGCTGGTGTTTTATAAGAAAATGATAGTGCCTTAATGAATTTTTCTTGACTTTAAGTAGCGATGATGTTGAACTTTTTTCAAAGCATTCTAAAAAATAATTTTATCAAAGCAAACCTTTTTCAAAGCGTTCTAAAATGAATTTATCAAAGTGAGGATACCAGATTCACAGAAAAGTGTTACCATAGAGAGAAAAGTTATTCTACAATACTTGTCACGTATATTTTTGTGCAATAAAAGTACTGACCAGTTTGTTGAATGTAAATAGGAAATTGAATCTGTGCTGACTGACTTGGTTATTTTTATCATTGCAGGGACTGAGTTTCCCTTATTTCAGTCAATCCAAAACATTCTTAATTCTTGAATCAACACATGGATTTAAAAAAATAATAAACTCCAATGGTCCATATTGTTAGATACTTGAATCACATTGTTAGAAATGGGCTTGCTTGTTGTTAACATTTTATAATGTCATGTTTCTGTGTGTACAGCAGAGTTTTATATAAACCAGTATGCTTTTCTGTTCAATATGTATTTTACAGTCTGCAGCCCATGAAGACCTACTGATATCTGATGTTGCTGGTGGGAGAGACTGGACCTCTGAAGCGGCTGGTCACAAACCCTGGCACCAAATCGGACCGAAGCGCGAGGGACAGACTCCACCACACAGAACACAACCAGTGGACAGGTGGACTGAACAACCTCAGTCCTGGTGGTCATCAGAGAGACAGAGGCTCTAGTCAGAGATCCAGTCTGCAGCCCAGACCCTTCTCTTCATAGTCTCAGTGCAGGGATGAAGCAAGGCCTGGGGCTGATAGAGATAGACCTTCCTATTCCTATGATGCAAACACCACAGTATCCATGATCAACAGAGCAGGTCATCCTGCGCTTCAGCCTTCAAGAGACTACCACCCTCCAGACTAGACTCAATCATATGACCCACTGAAGAGATGAGTCTTCAGTAAAGACTTAAAGGTTGAGACCGAGTTTGCGTCTCTCACATGGGTAGGCAGACCATTCCATAAAAATGGAGCTCTATAGGAGAAAGCCCTGCCTCCAGCTGTTTGCTTAGAAATTCTAGGGACAATTAGGAGGCCTGCGTCTTGTGACCGTAGCGTACGTGTAGGTATGTATGGCAAGACCAAATCAGAGAGATAGGTAGGTGCAAGCCCATGTAATGCTGTACAACCCCCATCCGGGATTCTGCAGCCCATTTTGCATGACTGTGGAAGGGTTATTTGATTGACAATCTCTCTCTCACACTACCATAAATCCAATTAAATAAGTAGTGCAGGATATGAGGGGGTGTAATGGATGAAAACCAGTGTGGGGATGTGGACTACTTACTACAGGATGAAGATTCACTCATAGAAGGGGTCAGCAACCCAGTCCTCATTGTGGTAGTTCCGAGTCGCTTTTTTGATTGGACTTCTAACACTGCTCTGCAGAGACGATCAACAAAAGATCCCCCCAGAGAACCAGGAGCATGTGCGTGCTGTTCGGTAGCAGCTTCTGCCATCTCCTTTATGGTTCCTGTATAATTGCGTATTGGAGGCGTGGGACTTGGCGTGGTACTATTAACTGTCCCATCTGTTGACAAATGGTGACATTTTTTTCCTGCTCTTCCAATAACACGCCTCACTGCAGCAGGTCCAGGATGGGCAGACTGAGCCGATACAATACTCATCTTGCAGGATCTCGTTTCTGTTCTTAGAAATACTAAAACTAGCATTCCTGCAAGATTATTTTGTTAATATAATTTAATCTCTGAGAAATTAAGCTAATTGATTTCAACCCAATTGGCCATTTTAATGTACAGGATTCATTTAATATTCAACAAATATAGTACCTAACATCCGATTTGGACAAAACTTTTTTCTAACAATGAGTTGGGTGCAATCAAGTAGCTGAATTTCTCAGAGATCACATTATATTTCAACAAAATAATGATTCCAGAATGCCTATCTTATCTGTTTCTAAATACAGAAACTATTTCAGAACACTCAGATGGTGGGTGTCATGGCTTGCAGAAATGACACGGAATGACCCGGAAGCAATATCTAAATGACATACGTCATAGTCAATCAACATGATATCTGTATTGATTATTATTACAGCTGTGGTAATTGGGTAACTGATAAGGGAATTATATGCTTAAAGGTAATGATTAAAATATTCCACCCTGAAACCCTATAATTGTATGAAATGTATAAGAATCATAAGTCTATAATCTGATGGTGTGTGTAGTTTTAGTCAGAATTAGAACAAGGACCGTTTGCTCCTTTTTAGTATGTAAGCAGGGTGCAAGTGGGAAACAAATGATAAGAGGAGCTATCGACAGACAAGTTGTACTACTTTGTTCCTTACAGGACATTCTGTCTCCACCCGTGGAGAGGAGAAACTGTTAGGCTTGCAGAAGATTATGAAACGTTGCAGATTAAAGAAACAATGTATCTGTTTAGTGGAAAAACACTGACTGTCTGAGCAAGGCGTAGCTTAAGATTTGAACTTGTTTGTGTGTGTGTTATAAAGACTGTGTTTGCATTTTTGATTTCAGAGCGTTCTCGTGAATAAACTGTGCGAACCTTTTGCATAAACTGAGTCTTTGCCTAATTATTATTAAACGCATGGTCTTACAAACCTTGGGGATTGGTCAAGCTATTGATTGTTAGTTATTATCATTGTGATTGAAAGTTCTCCTGCCAGTAACACACTGGAAATATATATTTTTTAAGTATTGTGATGATTAAGTAAGCATTTGTATTGTGATGATTAAGTAAGCATTTTGTTGGACGATGTACACCATGTGTATCCCGAATATCCGATTAATAAAACTGTAATAATAATAATAATAACAACACAGGGTCATATTCAATCTCTCTTCCCCCCTTCAACCAGTGCTCTTCTGGTTGGAGTAAATATTACAGGACCTGATGGGTAACAATGTAATGTACTGCATGTTCACAGAAAATTAATGATATATAAATGCATCCAGTATCTAGCAGCAATTGTCAATTGTTTTTGTGTTAAGTTAGCATTTCTTTGGATGATGTATCTACCAGCTCTCACATCAGAAGACGCTCATCCATGTTTATCAAAAGTCACATTTTTAAGTATTGAAGGTTAATGCCTTAACTCCGCATTTTTAAAGTTAGTGTTAAGTTCAGGCATTAACTCCAAATTTTTAAGGTTCAGAGACAGATGCTTACACCCACCCACCATCCCCGTCCACAACGCCCTAGCAAAATCAAAACCGACTTGAAGGTAACAGAACTCACCTGTAGCCCCTCGTGGCCGGTTTCCATGTCATCTCCCAACGTTCTCAAGCATGGATGGACGTTGAGTACTGACTTGTATCATGGGTGACCTGGCTGAGTGTATACAGTAGGCCTACCATGTGTATCCCGTACATATGACCAGTGGCGATTTTAACATGTAAATCTTGGTGGGTCAAAAAAAAAAGTGGAATGCATGTCAGCAAAGCCACTACACAACACTAAACAATACATTAATTGCACTAGAACGGTGACAAACTGTGCCCTCAAACTGTTAGGACCTACAACAAACTTTGTCATCAAAGTCTGGCATTCTCTGGATTTATGGTGGGAACTCAAGGGGTGGGGGGGGGGAACAGCCACTCCATTGAATAGCAGGCTGACGTTACTGGTTTCTTTGCAATGCTTGCCGTTAGCCACTGATTCCTTCCAAACGACTCATTGTTGAATTTGCAATTTCCAACTTGTGTAATCTATGTACAATGTAATCTTTATGTACAATTTCTCTTCATTATTTATCTTCATATGACAAGGAATAAAAAGGATTTGCCAGTAGATTGTCGACTTGATGACAACTGATGATGACTGCTGGCTAAGACTTTGAAAGTAAGATGATCAGTCCAATCAAATCTGCTGTAGATAGAATGATATCAAATCATGTTATAGCTGTGGTCAATGACCTTGAGCATTCTTGGATGGACACTTCTAATATAACTCTATGGCAGAACTGAAGGGGCAACATTTTTAGAGCTCTAACCTTAGAATTGGGGATGACGTACTCTCATGAGTGACAGAAAACTGAGCCAATCAGGTGCAGTGCTCTGTATTTTCTGTTGGCTAACTCCACCACAGAAAGCTCTGAGCTAGGCTGAAATACCTTCATTTTGGAGCTGCCTTACTCAAGAAAGCAAAAAAGAGACCATGTTAGTATGAGGCTTTAATGAACTCAATTAGATTTTGTTTGCAAACTGATATGACACATGTTAATACCAAAATAACATACATATATATATTTTTTACCTAAAAGTGTGGTGCTCAAAACAGGTGTGGCTCTGCCCTGAATGACTGGTTGCCACTGCATATGACTAATACAACTTGATTAAGTATAACACAGGGTCATATTCAGTGTTATTATGGTTGGAGTAAAGATTACAGGAGCTGATGGTAACAAATAATATAATGTAACATTTGTTCACGGAAAATCAACTATATATAAAATGCATCCAGTAGCTGGCAATTCTCATACTTAGTCTGTTTACAAACCCCAAAAATAAGGACAACAGAAAAAAACTTTTGGTGTTTCAGAACACGTGATTTTTTTATTTTCAACAATACACAGACATTAGAGTAGACCATTCAATTACAGGTTATATTATGATAACTTTCCCCAACAAGAGCAAAAAATGACACGGTTAGATTAATCTCACCCGGGCGCACGTGCATGAATGTTTTGAATCGGCTGAAGGTTGATTGCATTCGATTAGGAACCGGGCTGCCTCACGGAGTGACCTAATTAAGCTAACATATTTACATTTGGAATGAAAGTGTTTTTTAGGTATGATGTACACTGAACAAAAATATAAACACAACATGTAAAGTGTCGGTCCCATGTTTCATGAGCTGAAATAAATGATCCCAGAAATGTTCCATATGAACACAAAGCTTATTTCTCTCACATTTTGTGCAGAAATGTGTTTACATCCCTGTTAGTGAGCATTTTAGCCTTTGTCAAGATGATCCATCCACCTGACAGATGTGACATATCAACAAGCTGATTAAACAGCATGATCATTACACAAGTGCACCTTGTGCAGGGGACAATAAAAGGCCACTAAAATGTGCAGCTTTGTCACAACACAATGCCACAGATGTCTCAAGTTGAGGGAGTGTGCAATTCATGATGGCTGCAGGAATGTCCACCAGAGCCGTTGCCAGAGAATCCAATGTTAATTTGTCTACAATGTCATTCGAACTGGTGAACTGTTACATCAAAATCATTGAAATTGTTGCATGTTGCGTTTATATATTTTTTTCAGTATAGTTTGTTGATTAAAAGGACATAAGTATGTTAAAAATGACCAACCAAGCATATCCAAAATGTTTATTGTTAATGAAATGATTGTAAAAATAATACAGGATATGAGTAAAGTAAGCAATTTATCATAGGAGTAATGGGGTACCCTACAGCTGAACTCTAATCAGGGGCGTGGTCACGTTAAACCCTGCCTCCAGTGTGTATCTTTGTGAATGCGGAATTTTTCTCCTGTAGCGCCAATGAGAATGAGAAGAAAATATGGGCAAAGACGTCGAGGTGTCAATGGGAAGAAAGAAGGGGCTTTTCAATGGGAAGAAAGAAGGGGCTTTGCAAGGGAACGTACCCTTGCTGCATTCAGACCATATTTAAGCAATACAGTGCGGTATATGGCCAATAAACCACGGCTAACGGCTGTTCTTATGCACAACGCAACGCGGAGTGCCTGGATACAGCCCTTAGCTGTGGTGTATTGGCCATATGCCACACACCCCGAGGTGCCTTATTGCTATTATAAACGGTTACCAACGTAATTAGAGCAGTAAAAATAAATGATATCCGTGGTATATCACGGCTTTCAGTTAATCGGCATTCAGGGCTTGAACTACCCAGTTTATAATGCAAATTAGAGCCCTGAATGTGTAATGTAATAAGCAATAACGTAATACAAATTACAGCGCGCATATCTTTAAATATAATACCCGTTTTCATTTAGCCACACCTTTTGAGCTATGACGCACACCAATAAGATCCGTTCTCTTCAGTGTAAACGGAAGTGAACATTGACCAAGAACCACTTTAGCGTTTTTAATTGTTGTTATTTAGACGTTTATTGACATACTTAACCAAAACAATTACTCATAACAGCATCACATACTTACCCCAGGTAGCGTTTAATTTGCGTTGGAGACTGGACTTTGTTAATCGATGTTATCTAGGTAAAGCTAGCTAACAATGGCTAACTGTATGGTTTTCCACACTCAAATAGCCTCCATCATGGAGGTACTAGCGAATGCAGCCGTGGCAGAGATCTGTAAACTCGTAGACGACGACTATGAAGTGTTTCGTTTGGAAATGTCTCAAAGCCAGAAAGAAAACAGGGGATTGCGGAGGAAGCTACAGCTATTCGAACTGAAGGTGGCACGGGAGCGCGCAGAGCGCGTCCTTGCCAGTCGTCCCAGTAGTGTCAAGATCCTCGACCGATACAAAGGAATCGCAAGAGGTACATTTTGCAGAAGGCCGAGGGTGCGTGACATGTGGTCCTGTTCGCCTCTGCGCATGTGTGACTTTAGATGTTTAACCACATTATGGTTAACCTGAATTGGGTCTTGGTCGGTTTTTGATACCTTGCTAAACTTATTCCCCTGATTACTTAGTTTGCACAAAGACACAATATCATAATTTATAACCACATTTTTTATTTACTGCATTTCCTATTATTTACTCAATTAAAACAATGTGACACATGGAACATAATCAAGCAATATATAAATATTATATCAAGAACTTATGGGAAGGGTTAGCTTACATCCTTGCCAATTCTAGACAGTGGCAAAATTGTATTGGTGAACAATATAGCGTTGAGCATTGACAGTAGCTAACCTCACCACCTCTTTTCTCCCAATCACTCTCTCAGGTGAAGGACATCTCACTGGAGGCCACAGGAGCTTCGTGAAACCAGCGGGACACAATACATGGAGAGATGACCAACCATTCACTATTGATGAGGGAAGTGGAACCTCAACCCAGCGCGTTATCGTGATAGAGGTTTGTGTAATAGTGTTGCATAAAAAAACTAGTCACTTTGTAAATAAAATCTGGCCTGTTTATTTCAGAAAGGCTATTCACTTGCTTACATGTAAATCCTAATTTGTTTGCCATATTGGAGCTTGTTGCGACTTCACTACGACGATGTTATCCAATTCTACTAATTTCTATTCATTCTACTCCAGTAATAACCTCTTTTCTTGTGCCAGTCTGCAGAAGCTGCAGGTCCAGGAGGATTGTCTCTGGTGAAACAAGAGAGGACTGAAGAAGAGGACCCACGACACAGCAGAAGCACCCCTACTGGTGTAACGTCTGGAGTGGCGTCCCCTGTAGCCACGGAAGACCTATCCACCGCTGCTGCGACCCAGCCCAGGACACGATGCAGCATCACGGAGGTCAGTGGAACGCTGAACGCCGTACTCAAGTCAGACACAGATACTTCAACTGTAACACAAAGGCTTTTACAAGACGGATCATCTGACCACAGGTCAGACGCAGAGGGACTGGGGCCGGGGAGACTGGGCTGTACTGCTGCTACCGGCTCAGAGTATTTACTTTACGGTAATCGAAGCCCAAGGATGGTTCATTCCCATCGGGACTCCGGTGACGCGTTAGAGACTGGCAATGATCCGTCTTGTTCTTACACTACAGAGATGGACCCTGGCAACATGCCCTTGGGTTTAGAGGCACAGACTACTCTGTCTAGAGGGGACTGGAACCGGTACAGTAGTAGTGTATACTCTGAAGGGTGCCTTGATAAGAAAGGGGAGGTTAAAGTGGTAGATGATGGGACTGTGAAAGTGGAGGCCGACGCTCCTCCCACATGGAATGCAGATAGTCACCTAGGAGACAGACAATCACAGGGCAGAGATTTTTTAGATTACAGCGAAAACTTAGAGACAAATCCAAATGTAACAACCAACTCCCCTTTACACACGCTCAGAGATCGCGACCCAGCGTCCATGTCATTGGGGCCTTCTGATTCACATGGCCATGTCCGTTTCGATCAGGTATTGAACTCAAACGACAGGGCTGGAGGCCAGGTTCAGGAAGGGGGAGCCACATCTGGCAGTAGTAAAGAGAAACGATTCTTCTGTATGTTCTGTAACAAAGGCTTCAGCTGCCCGCAGAAGGTGGAGATCCACCAGAGGGTCCACACAGGGGTGAAACCCTTCAGCTGTACCCAGTGTCACATGCGCTTCGCCCAGGCTGGTGACCTGAAGAGGCACCATAGGGTCCACACAGGGGTAAAACCTTTCAGCTGTACCCAGTGTCACATGCGCTTCGCCCAGGCTGGTGACCTGAAGAGGCACCAGAGGGTCCACACAGGGGAGAAACCGTTCGGCTGTCACCTGTGCCGTGCTAGTTTCTCCCACTCATCCAGCCTGAAGAGGCACCAGAGGGTCCACACAGGGGAGAAGCATACAGCTGTCCCCAGGTCGAGAAGAGGTTCTCCCACCAGCACCAGCTGAAGATGCACCTGAAGGTCCACACGGGAGAGAGGCCATTCGCCTGTACGCACTGCAGGAAGAGGTTCTCAGAGAGCCCATTCAATGCGTGGGTGGTTTGAATAAAAAATATCAAACATTTGGGGGGGCATTTGAAATCACTAAAACCAAATGGGGACTGTGTAGGAATGATAATGGAGCTAAATTGATGGTCTCCTCACGCATGTCCCGCTTGCTAACAGGCATCGAAATGAAATCTAGACAGTTTTTGAGCATCAATTTATTTATTTTTAAAAGTGAAAAATTGAAAATGAAAAAAAAAAGTCCTGACTCATTGTTTGACTGTCTGTGAAAGGGAGAGAGAGCTAGAGCCAGAGCTACATCACCATAGCTACTGATTCATGCATGTTATTGAAATGTGATTAATGCTCACTGTCCAATTTTTCATTGGGGTAGATCAAATGTGTTATTATTACATGTATTATAAGCCTACATTTACAAAATCGGTAGACTAATGACAATCATTTACAAAAGGATGCAGGGGATTTTGTTTGTAAGCCAGGGCCAAATTGCCTTCCTCAAGCGAGAAAGATAATGTGGTAATGCAGGCTAATTTTATGCAATGGAAAAGCATTCTAATAGCCGTGCATCAAATCACCTACTCCTTGAAAGTCATGTATTGATTATACACTGAGTTTACAAAACATTGGAGACACCTGCTCTTTCCATGACATAGACTGACCAGATGAAAGCTATGATCCCTTATTGATGTTACTTGTTAAATACACTTCAATCAATGTCGATGAAGGGGAGGAGAATGATATTTAAGCCTTGAGACAATTGAGACATGGATTGTGTGTGTGCCATTCAGAGGGTGAATGGGCAATACAAACAATGTAGATGCCTTTGAATGGGGTTTGGTAGTAGGTGCTATTAGCAGCAGTTTGGGTCAAGAACTGCCACACTGCTAGGATTTTCACACTCAACAGTTTCTCGTGCGCATCAATAATGGTCCGCCACACAACTGTGGGAAGCATTGGAGTCAACATGGGCCAGCATCCCTGTGGAACACTTTCGACACCTTGTTGAGTCCATGCTCTGACGAATTGAGGCTGTTCTGAGGGCAAAAGGTGGGGGTGCAACTCAATGTTAGGAAGGTTTTCTTAATGTGTTGTACACTCAGTGTACAGTATATAGCATACTTGATGAATGATGATCACTGCAATCAACAGCTGCAGTGTTGCTCATTGGATTACCCCATATCATGAAATAGGCTATGTGAAAGTATATAAAGACAAAAGGCGAACACATGGAATTATTTTTATTTGGATGGATGGTTGGGATTACAAAGGTAAGCAGATATTTTCTTATCTAAAATGTGGATGAAACTTTTCTTCTGTATACATTTGTCAAGCTCGTTATGTGTTGTTTCGCGCACAGGACCCTTGTCTGAATGGGCTTGTGCTTGGTAAAAACCTTAGACTATTTATGCAATAAGACTTGAGGTGTGGTATATTGGCCATATACCACAAATCCCAGAGGTGCCTTATTGCTATTATAAACTGGTTACCAATGTAATTCGAGCAGTAAAAATAAATGTTTTGTCATACACATGGTATACGGTCTAATATACCACAGCTGTCAGCCAAATCAGCATTCAGGGCTCGAACCACCCAGTTTATAATGCACAATATATTCCAACAAAATACACCAACGACATCAGTTAGGAGATAAAGGTTGTGAGCACAGTGTTTCTGATTAGATCAACAATTATATTCTAATGTACAGTGCCTTTGGAAAGTCTTCAGACCCCTTGACTTTTTCCACATTTTGTTACTTCAGCCTTATTCTAAAATGGATTAAGTAAAAAACACTCTTCTGCAAAATACACACAACCCCATAATGACAAAGCAAACACAGCTAATTACATTTTGAAAATGTATTAAAAAATATATATATATACATAAGTATTCACACCCTTTGCTATGAGACTCAAAATTGAGCTCAGGTGCATCCTGTTTCCATTGATCATCCTTGAGATGTTTCTACAACAGGATTGGAGTGCACCTGTGGTAAATTCAATTGATTGGACATGATTAGGATAGGCACACAACTGTCTATATCAGATCCCACAGTTGACAGTGCATGTCAGATCAAAAACCAAGCCATGAGGTCGAAGGAATTGTCCGTAGAGCCCAGAGACATTGTGTCGAGGCACAGATCTGGGGAAGGGTACCGAAACATTTCTGCAGCATTGAAGGTCCCAAGAACACAGCGGCCTCCATAATTCTTAAATGGAAGGAGTTTGGAACCACCAAGACTTTTCCTAGAGCTGGACGCCCGGCCAAACTGAGCAATCGAGGGAGAAGGGCCTTGGTCAGGAAGGTGACCATAACCCGATGGTCACTCTGACAGAGCTCTAGAGTTCCTCTGTGGAGATGGGAGAACCTTCCAGAAGGACAACCATCTCTGCAGCACTCCACCAATCAAGCCTTTATGGTAGAGTGGCCAGACAGAAGCCACTCCTCAGTAAAAGCCTGCTTTGAGTTTGCCAAAAGACACTTAAAGACTCTCGGACAATGAGAAAAAAGATTCTCTGGTCTGATGAAACCAAGATTGAACTCTTTGGCCTGAATGCCAAGCGTCACACCTGGAGGAAACTTGGCACCATCTCTACGGTGAAGCATGGTGGTGGCAGAATCATGCTGTGCGGATGGTTTTTAGCAGCGGAGACTGGGAGACTAGTCAGTATCGAGGCAAAGATGAACGGAGCAAAGTACAGAGAGATCCTTGATGAAAACCTGCTCCAGAGTGCTCAGGACCTCAGACTGGGGCGAAGGTTCACCTCCCAACAGGACAACAACCCTAAGCACACAGCCAAGACAACGCATGAGTGGCTTCGGGTCAAGTCTCTGAATGTCCTTGAGCGGCGGCCCAGACAGAGCCCGGACTTGAACCCAATCAAACATCTCTGGAGAGACCTGAAAATAGCTGTGCAGCAAAGCTCCCCATCCAACCTGACAGTGCTTGAGAGGATCTGCAGAGAAGAATGGGAGAAACTCCCCAAATGGCTGCAATCGCTGCCAAAGGTGCTTAAACAATGTACTGAGTAAAGGGTCTGCATATTTATGTAAATGTGATAAGTTTTACATTTTTTATAAATGTTCAAAAATATTTCATTAATTTTAGAATAAGGCTGTAACTTAACAAAATGTGGAAAAAGTCAAGGGGTCTGAATAAGTTCAGAATGCACTGTATTTGTGTGGCTACGATGTAATATTTAGAGCGCAGCATTTTCTGCTTTGTTTCCCGAAAAATGCATTGAAAGAAATTGAATAGGCTACTACAGAGGTCTGATGATGCTTCTAACAATATAGTAAAAGGCGTGTTGTGTTGGGTGATGTGCTAAAGTCTGATGTAGGCTATTTTGAATACTACCGGTGTGTTTGAGTTGTCCCTTCTCAGAAAATGTAAAATTGCAACCCACAGCCCAAATTTATCACATAAAAGTTATGGCATTTCTCAATCGTTTGGGCTTCCTGAATTTGGTATGTTTGCTGATAACGTTTATTATTATCGTAGATTTGCTTTTATTCTACAAAGCTCTATCTTAAGTTACCTTAACCTGGTAACGTAACTCTTGCTCTACCTCTCGCTCCCTGAATGAGAAAGGTGTACACTTTGACAGTCCAACAATGAGTCAGAAAGGTTTAAGGTTAAGACACATTTTCTAAATGTGCTGTTATTCCCTTTTAAGAGTAGCCCCCCGACCTCTGGGAAGACTGAATGCGGCCTGTGTGGCAAAATGAGTTTGACGACAGGCTATATGATGTTCACAAAATGCCTATTTCATTACTTATTTTTTATCCCAATACACTTTTAATGAGAAAATGTATGCAGTTTATCAAGTTCATGATGATTTTTTTGTTGAGGTATGTGTGGTTTTCATATGGTGTATTTAACATTGGTTTATGTTTAATAAACACAAAATGAGACTTTTCATTCTAAGACTAATTGAGACTCTTTAGTATACATCACATCAAGGCTCGTGTCCACAAAGCATATCAGAAAAGGTCCTAGGAATCCTGAGAAAAAAAACTCCCAGCTCAGAGTAGGTTTTAGGATGATGTTAAGACACTGCTCAGACAAACTCTGAGCCAGGAGTAAAATCAACTACTAAAAGTTTTTATATCAGCTGATATTCAAGACTGTTTGAGATACCGCAAAGGGAAGACTCATTGAAATTGTTGCAAATGAAGGGTGATAATTGCGATGAGGTATCGCCCGCTATGAACTCTATAGCACGCTTCAGACAACCACAGTGAATGTGACAGTACATCAAATGTTGCGATGGTAAAACGTTTGATAGAATTTTCACCTGACACGATCACTTTGCCTTCTCTTAATTATCGCCTAGTATGTTGGCATGCATAACCTTTTCATTTTTATTATATTCTTGTTGTTGACAACATTACCATCATATCAACACACTCGTCACTCCTGTTTGACAATTGTAAATCGCTTTGGCACATTTGGAATCAAGTCACTTGCCGATAATGTTGTATACAATGTTGCCTACAACATCTATTTGAATTAAACACAATTAAATTTAACATAAGCCAATGTCCAATTTAGACATGTTTTTAACAATGTGTTATTGCGCTCCAAAGGGATAACTTGAAATAACATAATGTAGGTAATTAAATAATCAAAAGAAAAACTAGTTTATTTATTAGGTGAAATATGCCTAATTTGAATTCATTGTCAAAGGTGCAAAGTATACTGTTGCATGTAGGTCTGGATTATTTATGGACTGATCACATGGCAGTATCAAAACATTTATTTCAACAACTCCAAAGTAATTGCATGTGGCGCAGGAACCACTGACTCGCTGCATTGTTCTATTTCCAAGACACCTGCTGGTAACTCTTAACTGGTTAGGACAGCTCAAGAGGTCTCCTAAATATCTGTCAACTAGGTGTGACTCTTATGACTAAAGAGGCTTCATGCATAGCTTTTATTTTGACCCATTAGAGTAGGAGTAAACTCCCACTGGGCACAGAAGTCTATTCCATGTTGGTTCAAACGTGGAAACAACGTTGATTCAACCAGTGTGCCCAGTGGGATGTCTCTATTCTCAACCTATTCTGCATACACCTAACAGCACTTTATTACCAATCACTTAATTATAAATAAATGTACATAGTGTAAAGTAATCAAATCAAGTAACATGTTTGCAATCTCTCATTACCCAATCAGAAAATGCTTCATAGCATAACCCTACGGCAGAGTGCTCATTTAGATTTCTTAATCCAAGATTCTCTCACTCTGTATCTCTTACAGTCAGTAGACATAGAAAATGGGAAGCCTGATGTGCTGCTGGTCTAAGAGGAGACAATAGAAGATGGACCAGAGAGCACTGACCTGCGGAGAGGATTAAAGATGGGGGGAGCAAGGTAAGAGAGAAATACATATAACCTACATACAGTAATAGATCTTCAATGGGAATAGTGATGCACCTGGCTATAGTTTTTGTCTTCATTCATAAAATTAAATCAATGCAACTTATGTTGCCACAAAAACACACATTATAATGTATGAACTTGACCGGGTAATTGACAAAAAAACAACTGTAGAGTTCTCTGCCATGTTTGTAATGTCTATTTTGTAACTTCTTCATGCAGGTGGTTGGCTGGAGGCTAACAAAAGAGACTGGGCAGCCATCTTTGATTCCTAGACCCAGACTGATGCAGTCAAGTGCCCATAGGACAACATCACTGAGCAGGCAATGGACCAGAGGTGACATAGTGGAGGTCAGTCGATGGGACAAAGTCCTGGGGGACGAGGCATAGATTTGGTCGACGGGGAGGTGTCCGTATGCAGGGGGAGAGAACGGACACTGACTCGACTAGCGATGCTCCGTTCTGCTCCTATAGTTGTGATTCAGAGTGACTGATGGCGCCTCAGGTTAACCCCCCAATAGGTGCTGCCTTCAGCCTGCCTTCTATAGGATATATCAAGTGGAACATGGACCCTGCGACAACACAGACACTCCCTGGCCTTCGTCCTCATCACACCCTCCTTATGTTAAACCAGACCTCAGAAAATGTTGGTGTCTCAACACTAAATGGCTGCACAACTCATTGACAAATGAGAGTAGTAGAGATGGAATCAGTAACGTTGGAAGCGTCAAAGTGAAGCGCTTCAGTTTTCCCAAACAGATGGAGATCTACCAGAGGATGCACACGGTGGAGAAACTCTTCGGCTGCCACCTGTGACGGGCCAGTTTCTCCCACCCGTCCAACCTGAAGAGGCACCAGAGGATCCACATAGGAGAAACCCTACAGCTGCCCCCAATGTGAAAAGAGGTTCTGAGAAAGGAGATACCTCAGGATACACCAGCAGAAAATGCACACGGCCCATGTATAGAGTATAGTGACATGTAATGTAGTACTAGTTAGTTTGTAGTTAATTCTGTTGATTTTGGCTGTACAGGGAACTTCAACTGGATGAAGTGAACTGAGGAAATAATTAGTATGAGGCAGAGTAGATATGGCGATGGTTGGTTTGGTGGTGCCTGTAAAAATGCTGATATGTTGAAACTAGTGTCAGTGCTGGAAAATGTACCCAAAGGTCATACTTTAGTAAAAGTAATGATACCTCAATAGAAAATGACTCAAGTAAAAGTCACCCAGTAAAATACTACTTGAGTAAAAGTATAAAGGTATTTGGTTTTAAATACACTTAAGTATCAAAAGTAAATGTACAGGGCCTCCTGAGTGGCGCAACGATCTAAAGGCACTGCATCGCCGTGCTAGAGGCGTCACTACAAACCCGGGTTCGAACCCAGGCTGTATCACAACCGGCCGTGATCGGGAGTCCCATAGGGCGGCGCATAATTGGCCCAGCGGGTCATGTTTCAGAGGACGCATGACTGAACCTTCGTCTCCCAAGCCTGTTGGGGAGTTGCAGCACTGAGACAAGATCCAAATTGTGCATTTATGCTTAGGGTGTCCACAAGATCAGAGGTAGTAGGGATGACCAGGGATGTTCTCTTGATAAGTGCGTGAGGAACATTTTCCCGTCCTGCTAATCATTCAAAATGTAATGAGTACTTTTGGGTGTCAGGGAAAATGTATGGAGTGAAAAGTACATTATTTTCTTGAGGAACGTAGTGAAGTAAAAGTTGTCCAGAATATGAATAGTAAAGTATAGATGCCCCAAAAAAAGACTTCAAATACTTTAAAGTATTTTTACTTAAGTACTTTAGACCACTGACTGGTGTTTTATAGTGAGATAAGGATAGTGCCTTAATTCATGTTTACTTGACATGAAGTAGTGAAGATGTGTGTAATGTTGACCCTTTTCCAAACTATTCTAAAATTCATTGTATCAAAGCTAGGGTACCAGATTTACAGAAAAGTTATTATTTTTGTCACGTATAGTTTTGTGAAATAAAAGTACTGTACTTCAAAGTCCCTTATGTGAGTGTATGACCCTTTTGTTGAAATTAAATACAAAATTGACTTTTTTTGGGGCTGTATAATTTGGTTCCCTTTTCTCAGTCAGCTCCTAGTGTCCAGGGACTTTAATGCAGGGAAACTTAAATCCGTTTTACCTCATTTCTATCAGCATATTAAATGTACAACTAGAGGGAAAACAACTCAAGACCACCTTTACCCCACACACAGAGATGCGTACAAAGCTCTCCCTCACCCTCCATTTGGCAAATCTAAACATAATTATTTCCTCCTGATTCCTGCTTACAAGCAAAAATTAAAGCAGGAAGCACCAGTGACTTGATCAATAAAAAAAGTTGTCAGATAAAGCAGATGCTAAGCTACTGGACTGTTTTGCTAGCACAGATTGGAATATGTTCAAGGATTCTTCCGATAGACTTGACGACTACGCCACGTCAGTCACTGGCTTCATCAATAAGTGCATCGATGATGTCGTCCCCACAGTGACTGTACATACCCCAACTAAAAACCATGGATTACAGGCAACATCTGCACTGAGCTAAAGGAGCGGGAATCTAATCCGGAAGCTTATAAGAAATCCTAATATGCCCTCTGACAAACCATCAAACAGGCAAAGCGTCTATACAGGACGAAGATTGAATCCTACTACGGATGTGGCAGGACTTGCAAACTACTACAGACTACAAAGAGAAGCACAGTCGAGAGCTGCCAAATGACACAAGCCTACCAGACGAGCTAAATTACTTCTATGCTCGATAAGAGGCAAGTAACACTGAAACATGCATGAGAGCATCAGCTGTTCCAGACGACTGTGTGATCATAGTCTGCAGAGGATTCAACAGTGGTCTGATCACCAACAACAACAAAACAGCATATAGGGACGAGGTCAGAGACCTGGCCGTGTGGTGCCTGGATAACAACCTCTCCCTTAACGTGATCAAGACAAAGAAGATGATTGTTGACTACAGGAAAAGGAGGACTGAGCATGCCCCCGTTCTCATTGACTGGGCTGTAGTGGAGCAGGTTGAGAATTTCAAGTTCCTTGGTGTCCACATCACCAACAAACTAACATGGTCCAAGCACACCAAGACAGTCGTGAAGAGGGCACAACAAAACCTATTCCCCCTCAGGAGACTGAAAATATTTGGTATGGGTCCTCAGGTCCTCAAAAGGTTCTACAGCTGCACTATCGAGAGCATCCTGACTGGTTGCATCACTGCCTGGTATGGCAACTGCTTGGCCTCCGACTGCAAGGCACTACAGAGGGTAGTGCGTATGGCCCAGTACATCACTAGGGCCAAACTTCCTGCCATCCAGGACCTCTATACCAGGCAGTGTCAGAGGAAGGCCCTAAAAATTGTCAAAGACTCCAACCACCCTAGTTATAGACTGTTCTCACTGCTAACGCATGGCAAGCACCAAGTCTAGGTCCAAGAGGCTTCTAATCAGTTTCTACCCCCAAGCCATCTACCCCCTCTTTCACACTGCTGCTACTCTCTGTTATTATCTATGCATAAATCACTTTAATAACTCTACCCACATGTATATATTTCCTCAACTAACCGGTGGCCTAGCACATTGACTCTGTACCGGCACCCCCTGTACATACAGTTGAAGTCGGAAGTTTATATATACTTAGGTTGGAGTCATTAAAAATAGTTTTTCAACCACTCCACAAATTTCTTGTTAACAAACTATAGTTTTGGCAAGTCGGTTAGGACATCTACTTGGTGCATGACACAAGTCATTTTTCCAACAATTGTTTACAGACAGATTATTTCACTTATAATTCACTGTATCACAATTCCAGTGGGTCAGAAGTTTACATACACTAAGTTGACTGTGCCTTTAAACAGCTTGGGAAATTCCCGAAAAATGATTTCATGGCTTTAGAAGCTTTTGTTAGGCTAATTGATGTCAATTGGAGGTGTACCTGTGGATGTATTTCAGGGCCTACCTTCAAACACAGTGCCTCTTTGCTTGACATCATGGGAAAATCAAAAGAAATCAGCCAAGACCTCAGAAAAAAAATTGTCTGAAGGTATCACGTTCATCTGTACAAACAATAGTACACTAGTATAAACACCATGGGACCATGCAGCCACCATATCACTCAGGAGGAGACACATTCTGCCTCCTAGAGATGAACGTACTTTCGTGTGAAAAGTGCAAATCAATCCCAGAACAACAGCAAAGGATCTTGTGAAAATCCTGGAGGAAACAGGTACAAAAATATCTATATCCACAGTAAAACGAGTCCTATATCGACATACCTGAAAGGCCGCTCAGCAAGGAAGAAGCCACTGCTCCAAAACCACCATAAAAAAGCCAGACTACGGATTGCAACTGCACATGGTACTTTTTGGAGAAATGTCCTCTGGTCTGATGAAACAAAAATAGAACTGTTTGGCCATAATGACCATCGTTATGTTTGGAGGAAAAAGGGGGAGGCTTGCAGGCCGAAGAACACCATCCCAACTGTGAAGCAAGGGGGTGGCACCATCATGTTGTGAGGGTGCTTTGCTGCAGGAGGGGCTGGTGCACTTCACAAAATAGATGGCAACATGAGAAAGGAAAAGTATGTGGATATATTGAGGCAACATCTCAAGACACCAGTCAGGAAGTTAAAGCTTGGTCGCAAATGGGTCTTTCAAATGGACATTGACCCCAAGCATACTTCCAAAGTTGTGGAAAAATGGCTTAAGGACAACAAAGTCAATGTATTGGAGTGGCCATCACAAAGCCCCGACCTCAATCCTATAGAAAATGTGTGGGCAGACCTGAAAAAGCATGTGTGATGAAGCAGGAAATATTAATTGTCACAAAGTCTGCTGCCTCAGTTTGTATGATGGCAATTTGCATATACTCCAGAATGTTATGAAGAGTGATCAGATGAATTGCGAAGTCCCTCTTTGCCATGCAAATGAACTGAATCCCCCCAAAACATTTCAGCCCTGCCACAAAAGGACCAGCTGACATCATGTCAGGGTTTCTATCGTTAACACAGGTGTGAGTGTTGACGAGGACAAGGCTGGAGATCACTCTGTCATGCTGATTGAGTTTGAATAACAGACTGGAAGCTTCAAAAGGAGGGTAGTGCTTGGAATCATTGTTCTTCCTCTGTCAACCATGGTTACCTGCAAGGAAACACGTGCCGTCATCATTGCTTTGCACAAAAAGGGCGTCACAGGCAAGGATATTGCTGCCAGTAAGATTGCACCTGAATCAACCATTTATCGGATCATCAAGAACTTCAAGGAGAGCGGTTCAATTGTTGTGAAGAAGGCTTCAGGGCGCCCAAGCAAGTCCACCAAGCGCCAGGACCGTCTCCTAATTTTGATTCAGCTGCAGGATCGGGGCACCACCAGTACAGAGCTTGCTCAGGAATGGCAGCAGGCAGGTGTGAGTGCATCTGCACGCACTGTGAGGCGAAGACTTTTGGAGGGTGGCCTGGTGTCAAGAAGGGCAGCAAAGAAGCCATTTCTCTCCAGGAAAAACATCAGGGACAGACTGATATTCTGCAAAAGATACAGGGATTGGACTGCTGAGGACTGGGGTAAAGTCATTTTCTCTGATGAATCCCCTTTCCGATTGTTTGGGGCATCTGGAAAAAAGCTTGTCCGGACAAGACAAGGTGAGCGCTACCATCAGTCCTGTGTCACGCCAACAGTAAAGCATCCTGAGACCATTCATGTGTGGGGTTGCTTCTCAGCCAAGGGAGTGGGCTCACTCACAATTTTGCCTAAGAACACAGCCATGAATAAAGAATGGTACTATTATTTTGACATTTCACATTCACATTCTTAAAATATAGAGGTGATCCTAACTGACCTAAAACAGGATTATTTTTACTGGGATTAAATGTCAGGAATTGTGAAAAACTGAGTTGAAATGTATTTGGCTAAGGTGTATGTAAACTTCCGACTTCAACTGTGGCCTCGCTATTGTTATTTTACTGCTGCTCTTTAATTATTTATTACTTTTAAAGTATTTTTCTTAACTGCGTTGTTGGTTAAGGGTTTGTAAGTAAGCATTTCACTGTAAGGTCAACACCTGTTATATACACTCCATATTGTTAGGTATTTGAATGAAAGGGTTAGAGATGGGCTTGACTGTGGTTAACATTTCATAATATATCACGTTTCTGTGTGTACAGCAAAGAGGTTCTTATATAACCCCTTCATACTTTTCTGTTCAATTTGTGTTTTCAGTCTGCAGTCCATGAGGACCTGCTGATATCCGGTGTTGCTGGTGGGAGAGACTGGACCTCTGAAGTGGCTGGTCACAAACCCTGGCCCCAGATCAGAACCAGTCACTTCCTTCCCGAACCAGAACCAGGACCGAACCACGAGGGACAGTGCAGGGACGGAGCAGGGCCTGGGGATAATAGAGATAGACCATCCTGTTTCCATGATACAAACATCACAGTATCCATGATCAGGATGGGTGTTCACCACGAGAGGTACCTAGCCTATAACACAGCACACAATCCCAACAACACCAAAACAATGGCTCAAGGTCAAGGAGGGAGCTTAAAGACTAACCACCTCAGGGCGGTGACTCCTGCTTCTGCCTCGTCTGGTGTAATTGGGTCACAATGTGGGAGGCCGAGCATTAGGACGGGCGCCAAAAAGCAGTAAGTACACCTGCCCAACGTGTAGCAAGGGCTTTGCTTAGGTGTACTCCACTACATGACCAAAGGTATGTGGACACCTGCCAGTCGAACATCTCATTCCAAAATCATTTAATATGGAGTTGGTCCCCCCTTTGCTACTACAACAGTCTCTACTCTTCTGGGAAGGCTTTCCAGTAGATGTTGGAACATTGCTGCGGGGACTTGCTTCCATTCAGCCACAAGAGCATTAGTGAAGTCGGGCACTGATGTTGGGCAATTAGGCCTGGCTCGCAGTCGGCGTTCCAATTCATCCCAAAGGTGTTAGATGGGATTGAGGTCAGGGCTCTGTGCAGGCCAGTCAAGTTCTTCCACGCCAATCTTGACAAACCATTTCTGTATGGACCTTGCTTTGTGCACGGGGGCATTGTCATGCTGAAACAAGAAAAGGCCTTCCCCAAACTGTTGCCACAAAGTTTGAAACAGAGAATCGTCTAGAATGTCATTGTATGCTGTAGCGTTAAGAATTCCCTTCACTGGAACTAAGGGGCCTCGCCCGAACCATGAAAAACAGCCCTAGACCATTACCGAGTCAATGTGCGGGGGTACAGGTTAGTAGAGGTAATTTGTACATGTCGGTAGGGGTAAAGTGACTATGCATAGATAACAAATGTAAATAGTCCAGGTGGCCATTTAATTAATTGTTCAGCAGTCTTATGGCTTGGGGGTAGAAGCTGTTAAGGAGCCTTATGTAGTGTATTTACTGAACAAAAATAGAAAATGCAAGAATTTCAACAATTTTTCTGAGTTACAGTTCATAAGGAAATTGAAATAAATAAATGAGGCCCTCATCTATGGATTTCACATGACTGGGTAGGGGTGCAGCCATGGGTGGGCCTGGGATGTTATAAGCCCACCCACTTGGAAGCCAGTAGTGATGGGTCATTCACGAACGAGTCAGCTCTAAGAGCCGGATCTTGTAGGTGAACTTTGGGAGCCGTCTCGCATATCAGAAGAGCCTAATGTATTTATAAAAACAAATAAAAAATAAAGATATGAATAATCAAAACAATTAAATGAATAGAATTAACTAATTCAAAGAACAAAAAAATTAATAAAATAATATAGGCCTAAATGCTTAAGCGCACAAAGGTTCGTTCTGACTGTCTGCTCAGACTAACAGCCTCACCTGCTGTTCCTGTTAATCAATGAACCAATGAACCAAAGATGCGTAAGGGAGGGCCAAGACAACTCACTCACAGTCACACACTTAGCAGCTGAGGAGAGAGAGGAAGGACAGCTGTGAAAACACCGGCTGGAAAATGAGTCGGAAGCATAGTAGCATTTGGATGCATTTTAATAATGTAGACCATGTTAGAGCACAATGTTGAATTTGCCAAAACAAAATCTCATATAAAGCCGGTTCTACGCACAACCTACACCGGCATATGCGAACTGTGTACCCAACTGTGAAGCTAGCTGTAGTGGAGCTTCGAGAAACTAGTGGGCCTGCTAGTGATAGTGGTGGAGCCAGTATCCACTCAGTCAAGTAGGCCAACTCCACGACCCACAGCAACGGACTCTTCTATAAACCAGTTTATACCAAAGTATATGTCTGTAGCAAAACAAGGCCAAATTTATATTGCATTGGCTAAAATGATGGCCACCAATTTCCCACCATTTTCGATCGTGGAGGACAGAGGTTATAGAAATGATAGCAATAGTCTAAATCAAATGTACACAATTCCAGGCAGAAATAACCCTTTCAAAATCACTTATTCTACAACTGTACTAGAGCACAAATGCATCAGTGCGGGAAAGAGTCCAAAAGCTACTGCAGTTTGCCTTAACACTGACTGCTGAACATCAGGGGTAACCACGTATTACATGTCGGTTACATGTCACTTCATTGAAGATTTCTCGATGTCTAGCTGTCTTCTGGACTGCTTTGAGTTCAGTCACAGACACACCTCAGAGAACTTGGCAGAGGAACTGTTGAGAGTGGCCAGAGAATGGCAAGTAGATGGAAAAGTGGTCTGTTATGTTAGCGACAATGCAGCTAACATAACCAAAGCCATGAAAATGTTTAAATGTACCTATCATCCATGTCTTGCCCACACAATCAACATGATTGTAACAGATGCTCTGAAGGTGACAAAGCCCACTGTGGACAAAGTGAAAGCAGCTGTGGAATACTTCCACAGGAGCACAGCAGGTGCTGAAAAACTAAAGTCTACACAACACCAGATGAGCTGAGGCCTAAACAAGACTGCACTACAAGGTGTAATTTAAAATTTTAGATGTTGAAGCGGTTTCTTGAGTCAAAGGATGCCATCATCTCTACCCTGGCCATTGTCAATGCACCTGTTGATGCTCTGACCTAAGAGAAATGGGAGGTGGTGGAGGAGGTGTGCAGAGTCCTGGAACCCTTTGAGCAGGTCACTGTGGAGATCAATGGAGAGAGGTACGTTAAGCAGTTATTACGACATCATTATTTAATCCAGTATTATATATGTATATGAGCAGTAGATGAGAATGTAGTGTCAGTACACAAAACATGAACCTAAACTAATAAGTTACTGTTCTCTCTTTTCAACTATGTGACAGCCTCAAAAATGATACTCCTGTGTAAGGGTCTGCAGCGAATCACAGCCAGCCACCAGAGAGAAGCAAATGTAACCACAGGACAGGTGACAGAGTTGATGGATACCCTGTGTTCATCAATGGACAGAAAGTTCCACAGAATGGAATATAATCACATGCTATCAGAAACCGCTGAACTTGATCCCAGGTTTAAGACGTTAGCCTTCAGTGATATAAGAGCAATTGATGAGGCTCTTCAAAAAATTGTCTCAGCAGCAGGGAGGGACAGCCCCAGCAGTCAGCTGGCTCAGGCACCAGGGCAACTGGAAGAGGGAGCAGAAGCACCAGCAGTAGTGCCACAAATGTCTGCTGTTTGACAAGAGAGCAACTGGGGATGCAGCATGAAGGAATCCCTTAGCAGATGCCATAATGGAGATCCAATCCTATTTGGAGGAGCCCCTCTCTCATAAAAGCAAAATATGGTCAGCATTGCTGTGTGCTGCTGGTTATAACATGGCAATAAAGAGAGAAAATAGGGACCAGTTTAATGTTTTAAGTGGAATGCTGCAGTTTTGCACATTATTTATTTTTCTTTGATATGGTGCAGTATTCTATTATTATGTTTTTCAGACTGTATTCCTTTTGAATTGTTACATTTATATGCACTTTGTTTATATACATTAAAATAGTTGTACTTTAAATGCACATGGGTAATAGCATCCTTCTTTCTTACATTCATTTCAATTTGTGGGATGCTGCAGTTTTGCATATTGTAATTTATTTTTCTTTGATATGGTGCAGTATTCTATTGTGCTGTTCAGATTGTATTAATTTTGAATGGTTAGGTTTATATGCACTTTTTTAATATACATAAAAAGTTCTACTTTAAATGCAAATGTTTAATAGCATTCTTTATCATAATAAACCAATGCATTTTTAAATACATTGTGGTAAAGGTAGAGTATGATTTCATTGAATAGTTTAATTAGAGTTGTTTTAACACCAATCATTGTCAAACTATCGCAAACTGTTTGACTTGAAAAAATACAAAACCTATATACAGTGGGGATATATATTGGCTGGGTCTATATTGGCTGGGTCTGGCTCCCCAGGGGATGGGCCTGGTTTCTAGTGATGGGCATTCCAGTTCTTTCCAGTGAGCCGGCTCATTCGGCTTAGCTCACCAAAAAGAGACGCTCTTTTGGCTCCCAAACGGCTCTTTAAAAAAAAATATATATATATATATATAGTGGAAAGAACAAGTATTTGATACACTGCCGATTTTGCAGGTTTTCCGACTTACAAAGCATGTAGAGGTCTGTAATTTTTTATCATAGGTACACTTCAACTGTGAGAGACGGAATCTAAAACACAACTCCAGAAAATCACATTATGATTTTTAAGTAATTAATTTGCATTAACACAAAACTAAACAATTGCACAACACCACTACATGTAACATTAACGTTTTTTCATCAGACTATTGTATTTGTTGATTTAATCCGACTGTATTCATTTAATGAGTAATCCAGGAATGTCACGAGTTAATGGACACGTGAAAACAGCAAATCCACAGATCGCAATCACACTCTATAAACAGTACCGTATTTCAAAGAACAGCGCGCATACCTTTTTAATTTAACCACACCCATTTGAGCTATGACGCCTACCAATAAGATCCTTTCTATTTAGTGTAAACGGAAGTGAAAAAAAAAAACTATTTCCACGTTAGCATTGTTATTTAGACGTTTATTATCACCATTAAACTCAATATCAGTCCTTTAACTGCATAGCGTCACATACTTACTCAATGTAATTTAAAATTCGCGTTGATGCCAGGACTTGGTTAATAGATATTATTTAGGTAACGCTAACTAGGTATAGTAGCTGATCACGTTAGCTAACAATGGCTAACTGTAAAGATATGGTTTTTCACACTCAAATAGCCTCCATCGTGGAGGTGCTGGCGAATGCAGCCGTGGCAGAGATCTGTAAACTCGTAGACGACGACTATGCAGTGTTTCGTTTGGAAATAACTCAAAGCCAGAAAGATAACAGGACATTGCGGAGGAAACTACAACTACTGGAACTGAAGATGGCACGGGAGCGCGCAGAGGGGACAATGCGAGAGCGCGCCCTGGCAAGTCGTCCCAGTAGTGTCAAGTTCCTCGACCGACACAGAGGAATGGCAAGAGGTATATTTTGCAGAAGGCTGTCGTCGTTCATAAACTTAATTGCCCCTTTCCTCCCTGCACACGTGTTCAGATGTTACACATAATTGGGTCTTGGTCAGTTTTTAGATGGTATGCAATATTTCAAATTCCCTGATTACGAGCCATCTAGCGCAAAGATTCAATATCATATTCTAAACAAATGCACACGACTTGGATGGAGAATAAAAACAGGTCATCTTGCCAGACGATACCGACCCTACTATTACTATTGTTTACAATGAGCTGCACTGGGGCTCCAGTCATGGTTAGTAAGTGTAAATAACATTTTATTCAACATGCTGGAATGTAGAGACTATTGTGTCTTTTTGGGGGGGCTCCAATCATGTTTACATTAAGACACCAGCACAAGATATGGTCGGAAAACATACCTCAATGCAGGGATAGGATATGCCACTGTACTTGACCTTTAATGGGTTTCCAGCCGCATACAAGCCTAAGATCACCATGCGCAATGCCATGCGTCGGCTGGTGTGGTGTAAAGCTCGCCACATCGAACTCTGGAGCAGTGGAAGCACGTTCTCTGGAGTGATGAATCAAGTCTCACCATCTGGCAGTCAGACGGACAAATCTGGATTTAGCGGATGCCAGAAGAATGTTACCTGCCCGAGTGCAGGGTGCCAACTATAACGTTTGGTGGATGAGGAATAATGGGACTGTTTTTCATGGTTTGGGCTAGGCCCCTTAGTTCCAGTGAAGGGAAATCTTAATGCTACAGCATACAATGACGTTTTAGACGATTCTGTTCTTCTGACTTCGTGGCAACAGTTTGGGGAAGGCCCTTTCCTGTTTCAACAGGGCAATGCCCCCGTGCACAAAGTGAGGTCCATACAGAAATGGTTTGTCAAGATCAGTATGGAATAACTTGACTGACCTGCACAGAGCCCTGACCTCAACCCCATCGAACACCTTTGGGATGAATTGGAACGCCGACTGTGAGCCAGGCCTAATCACCCAACATCAGTGCCCGACCTCACTAATGCTCTTGTGGTTGAAATTGAATGGAAGAAAGTCCATGCAGCAATGTTCGAACATCTAGTGGAAAGCTTTTCCCAGAAGAGTGGAGGAGCAAAGGGGGGACCAACTCCATATTAATGGCAATGATTTTGGAATGAGATGTTCGACGAGCAGTTTTGGCTATGTAGTGTATCACAGCCAACGTGACATGCAATTCCATTATGGCTAATGCTAGCTAGCATGAGGACGAAAATGGCAGTTTTCTGGGAAAATGAACACTATTTCAACCTTCTCGATGAAGCAGTGTGGATAAAGGTCAGATCTCGAGTACTGCACTGACCCATATCTCGTGCCGGCTCCATGGTGTCTTAATGTAACCATGAAAAGATGCAGTAGTCTCTACAAGCCAGAATGTTTATTAAAATTATATTTACACTTTACCTTATGTTCATGCTGTTGGTCCTTTTGGCAGTAGGAGATAAGGTATCCACAGGAAAGGGTTGTTTACCCTACTTTTTGCGGCGCCGGTAGGTTCTGTCACTTGTATTTTCATTCTCTTGACACGTACGTTGACCGAAGCACATTTCCTCGGCATCAGCTGGAAGTGTTTTGCCGTTCGGTTATGCTCGGCCATATTGTCCAAGTATTGGTCAAGTGTGAATTGCATCAGCAGGCCGGGGTTTGATAACACTTCCCTGTGGATATTTTGTACCAGATTATCACCGACATAGGGACAAAATCAGCAGACAACAACTAAAGTAAGTTGAAATGAAGTTTGTTCAACATTCTGACTTGTAACGAGACTGGTCAGGAATGCTGAGCCTACATGTTAGAGATGAGTGTGGAAGTATTTCACCCTCAGATTCTAAAAGAGGCTACTATAACCAGAGCCATTGATTTTTGGGTTGTCATATGCTTACACTGTTATATTAAGTAGGACTTTCATACAAGCCTTAAAATGAGAACTTCCCCATGTTCTGCAACCAAATTGCACTCTTCGCCCTCATGCAGAAGTATTTGCAAACACAGAAAAGGGTCTATACCGTTGAGCAGACAGTAGCCAACACAACCTCCTTTTTTCCCCTCCCAATCACTTTCTCAGGTGAAGGAAGTCTCACTGGAGGCCACAGGAGCTTTGTTAAGCCAATGAAGCACAATTCATGGAGAGATGACCAACCAATTACTGTTGATGAGGGGAGTGGAACCTCAACCCAGCATGTTATCATGATAGAGGTTAGTGTAATAGTGTTGCATAAAAATTACAGTTACTTTGTAATCTAATGTGGCCCGTTTATTTCAGAAAGGCTCACCTCAGCTATTCACTTGCTTACATGTACATCTGCCAAAGGGGAGCTTTTGAGACTTCCCTATGACATTGTTATCCAATTCTAGAAATTTACCGGTAATAACCTCCTCTCTTTTTGTGTCAGTCTGCAGATGCAGAGACTGCAGGTCCTGGGGTCAAGATGGAGAGGTCTGAAGGAGAGGAAGACCCACGGCACAGCAGAGACATCCAGACTGGAACGCCCTCTGTAGCCATGGAGGAACCCACCACCGCCCCAGCGCAGCCCAGGACCCGAAGCAGCATCACTGAGGTCAGTGGAACGCCGAACGCCGTCCTCAAGTCAGAGACAGACTCCAATACTTTAACTGTAACAAAAAGGCTCTTACACACAGGATCTGACCACAGATCAGACCCAGAGAGACTGGGGTTGGGGACACTGGGCTGTCCTCCTGCTCCCGGTTCAGAGTACTTACCCGTATTTCACCAGAGCCAAAGAACGGTTAATTCCCGTGGAGATGGTGATGCGTTAGACACTAGTGGTGATGATCCGTCTTGTTCTTACTCTACAGAAATGGATCCTGGAAACATATCCTTGTGTATAGAGACACAGACTGATCTGTCTAGAGGGGGCTGGAACCAGTACAGTAGTGGTGTATACTCTGAAGGGTACCTAGATAAGAAAAGGGAGGTTATAATCATAGATGAGGTGACTGTGAAAGTGGAGGGTGACGCTTCTCCCACACGGAATGCAGAAAGTCACCTTGGAGATGGACACTCACAGGGCAGAGATTTCTTAGATTATAGGGAAAGCTTAGAGACAAATCCAACCGTTGTGACCCACTCTCCTATACACAAGTTCAGGGATCGCGACCCAGTGTCCACGTCGATGGGGCCTTCCGATTCACCCAGCCATGTCCTTTTCGATCCGGTATTGAACTCAAACGACAGGACTAGAGCCCAGGCTCAGGGAGGGGGAGCCACATCAGGCAATGTTAAAGAGAAACGGTTCCACTGCATGTTCTGTAACAAAGGCTTCAGCAGCCCCCAGAAGGTGGAGATCCACCAGAGGGTCCACACAGGGGTGAAACCCTTCAGCTGTACCCAGTGTCAAATGCGTTTCGCCCAGGCTCGTGACCTGAAGAGGCACCAGAGGGTCCACACAGGTGAGAAACCCTACAGCTGCCCCCAGTGTGAGAAGAGGTTCTCCCGCCAGGACCATGTAAAGATGCACCTGAAGGTCCACACCGGAGAGAGGCCATTTGCCTGTACACACTGCGGGAAGAGGTTCTCAGAGAGGAGCTACCTCAGGCTACACCAGCAGAAAAAACATTTCACTCTATAACATAAAAAGTAACTATTTCACTCGATAGCTTCTGATGTTTAGATCAAACTCTGCATTAAAGACAAAGATTAATTTTCATTGTTGTCAGCAGAATAGATCCATAGATGTGTTTGGAATATCGAGAGGAACAGATATCAGTGTTGAATATTCCTTGGTAGAATACTGCATCCAGACCTGGTAGATATATAAGCCAATGTAACAGTATAACTTTAGACCGTCCCCTTGCCCATACCCGGGCGCGAACCAGGGACCCTCTGCACACATTAACAACAGTCACCCACGAAGCATCGTTACCCATAGCTCCACAAAAGCAGCGGCCCTTGCAGAGCAAGGGGAACCACTACTTCAAGGTCTCAGAGCAAGTGACGTCACCGATTGAAAAGCTATTTAGCGCGCACCACCGCTAACTAGCTAGCAGTTTCACATCCGTTACACCAACAAAGTCTGATACATGTTGTGGTTGTACTGTGTGGGCTATATGATGTTCACAATGGCCTATTTAATTACTTTCATTCAACTACCTAATTTTTTTCCCAAGACACTTTTCATGAGAAAATTAATGCAATTTATCAAATTCATTCAGATTATTAGTTGAGATGTGTATGTGTGGTTTTCATATGGTGTATTTAAATCTGGTTTATGTTTAATAAACACAAAATGGAACTCTTCATTCTAAGCCTTTCATTTAGACTCTTAGTATACATCACATCTGATCTCACCTTATTCTGCATACACACGATATTATAACCAATATACACTTACTAAATATACCCAAACACCTACAGTACATGTCAACATAGTTTAGTCAGGTTTGTCTGATGACTTTTAACTTATCATAGCTGACTTATTTTTAACCACATAATATTTATGTCCCATGATGTTTTTTTTTTTTTATGAAGTCATTCTGTAACTACAGTATAGAACTCTGACGTAACCATTTCAATGTAAATATTTTCTGCGGCTCAAAATGAGTATCAGCCAGTAAAAATGTTTGATTTACTTGCAGTTGACATAACACTAAATTGTCGCTGGTCTCATCAGATTATATCCTGGAACAAGTTCTGCATCAGCCAATTAAAATGGTCGACGTAGTTGGATGTGTTCCAACACTTGTTCATGGAAGTGTCCTTAACATACATCTATGCACGTTCTGATCATCAAAGCAACTATCACGTGTATTTGACTGACTGATCAAATTGCTCTCTGTGTAAATTGCCTAGTCTGCGTAATTGACGCAGATTGTGACAAGGCTTTGAATCTCAAATGAGTCGTCCCCCCCCCTCCCCTTTTAAATGTAGATTTACGTGTATTGTGTTAGTGTGTTGAAAAGGGACGTAGCCAACAGCTTGAAAATGCAGAGCTGCCTCTTAAGAGTTGCACACAAACACACAGCTATTTGTGCATCTAACTTTCCTACGGTGTGTTTGTAATGCCAAAGTGCCCTCTGGGCATTTGTAAATTGTCGGATTGTTCGTTTGTTGGAAATTCAAGAGCGTTGTGCTCGCGGAGCGTTCAGAGAGCATACTGAACGCTCTGGCAGAGGAGTAGGGTTGATCCAGGTTTCTGATCTCACAACGGCAGGCAAGCACCCAAGCTAACCTTCATTTAACTAGGCAAGTCAGTTAATAAAGAACAAATTCTTATTTTACAATGACGGCCTACCCCGGCCAAACCTTCCCCTAACCCAGACGACGCTGGGCCAATTGTGTGCTGTCCTATGGGACTCCCAATCACGGCCGGTTGTGATACAGCCCGGGATCAAACCAGGGCCTGTAGTGATTCCTCTAGCACTGAGATGCAGTGCCTTAGACCGTTGCGTCACTTGGGAGCCCGAAAGTGAGAGAACACCTCACTCTGTCCATTTTACTCTCCATGGCAGAGCTGGTTAGGCTGTTTTCCTTGTATCCAGAGCATTGGTGACTAAACTGTGCTCCTGGCAACAATTTAATTACGCTTTTTCGCTGAGGTTTACTGACACCGGCCATATTCAAGGGGTGTTGAGCGTCAGTTATTCTGCGCTTTTGCACACTCGGAGGAGAGTGCTCTGAAATCGGAGTAGATAGCCAGAGCAAATTTATGAACGCACCCTTAGTCCTGAATGAATTGTGAATAATGATGAGTAAGAAAGTTACAAATGTAGAAATATCATACCCCCGAGACATGCTAACCTCTCACCATTACAACAACGGGGGTGTATGATATTTGTAACTGGAACTTTCTCACTCATCATTATTCATGATTCATTCAGGATTATCCGTAATGATGGTAGCATCCGCATTAATGTAGAAGAGTTTAGAAACATATTCTATTCTTATTTACAATAAAAGTAACTCAAATGACACTACATTATTTACCATTCATTTATATTGGGCACAAAATTCTCTGAAACGCAACCAGAATTAACAGCAATACATCCAACAAGTTTGTGGAGTCACACGCTTCATGTAATCATTGCGCGCAAGGAATATGGAACCAAATACTAAACTTTAGAAAACTTTAATACACATAAGTGAGGGGACTAATGTACAAAAGGTGCTCTAATTTCTAAACAGTTCACCCGATATGGATGACAATAACCTTAAATAAAATCTAACGGTCTTCACTTTAACCTCAGTCGTGTGGTCAGGTGCCACAAAGGGAGTCCTCGGAAAATTCCAATTGGCTCAGAACAGGGCAGCACGGCTGGCCCTTAAATGTACATGGAGAGCTAACATTAATAATATGCATGCCAATCTCTCATGGCTCAAAGTGGAGGAGAGATTGACTTCATCACTACTTGTTTTTGTAAGAAGTGTTGACATGCTGAATGCACCGAGCTGTCTGTTTAAACTACTAGCACACAGCTCGGAGACCCATGCATACCCCACAAGACATGCCACCAAGGGTCTCTTCACAATCCCCAAGTCTAGAACAGACTATGGGAGGCGCACAGTACTACATAGAGCCATGTCAACATGGAAATCTATTCCACATCAGGTAACTGATGCAAGCAGTAGAATCTGATTTAGAAAACAGATCTTATGGAACAGCGGGACTATGAAGAGACACAGACACACATACATGGATGTTGTATTGTAAATATGTGATTGTGGAGTAGTGGCCTGAGGGAACACACTAAATGTATTGGATAAAGTGTTATGAAATGTAATGTCATGTAATATTTCAATTGGATATAACCGCCTTAATGTTGCTGGACTCCAGGAAGAGTAGCTGCTGCATCGGCAGGAACTAATGGGGATCTATAATAAACCCCAGGAAGATTAGCTGCTGCCTTGGCAAGAACTAATAGGGATCCATAATAAACCCCAGGAAGATTAGCTGCTGCTTTGGTAGGAACTAATGGGGATCCATAATAAATACAAATACAAATACACTGCTCAAAAAAATAAAGGGAACACTTAAACAACACAATGTAACTCCAAGTCAATCACACTTCTTTGAAATCAAACTGTCCACTTCGGAAGCAACACTGATTGACAATAAATTGTCAATAATTTCCACAATAGGTGGAAATTATAGACAATTATCAAGACACCCCCAATAAAGGAGTGGTTCTGCAGGTGGTGACCACAGACCACCTCTCAGTTCCTATGCTTCCTGGCTGATGTTTTGGTCACTTTTGAATGCTGGCGGTGCTTTCACTCTAGTGGTAGCATGAGACGGAGTCTACAACCCACACAAGTGGCTCAGGTAGTGCAGCTCATCCAGGATGGAACATCAATGCGAGCTGTGGCAAGAAGGTTTGCTGTGTCTGTCAGCATAGTGTCCAGAGCATGTAGGCGCTACCAGGAGACAGGCCAGTACATCAGGAGACGTGGAGGAGGCCGTAGGAGGGCAACAACCCAGCAGCAGGACCGCTACCTCCGCCTTTGTGCAAGGAGGAGCAGGAGGGGGACTGCCAGAGCCCTGCAAAATGACCTCCAGCAGGCCACAAATGTGCATGTGTCTGCTCAAACGGTCAGAAACAGACTCTACGAGGGTGGTATGAGGGCCCGACGTCCACAGGTGGGGGTTGTGCTTTACAGCCCAACACCATGCAGGACGTTTGGCATTTGCCAGAGAACACCAAGATTGGCAAATTCACCACTGACGCCCTGTGCTCTTCACAGATGAAAGCAGGTTCACACTGAGCACATGTGATAGACGTGACAGAGTCTGGAGACGCCATGGAGAACGTTCTGCTGCCTGCAACATCCTCCAGCATGACCGGTTTGGTGGTGGGTCAGTCATGGTGTGGGGTGGCATTTCTTTGGGGGGGCCACACAGCCCTCCATGTGCTCGCCAGAGGTAGCCTGACTGCCATTAGGTACCGGGATGAGATCCTCAGACCCCTTGTGAGACCATATGCTGGTGCGGTTGGCCCTGGGTTCCTCCTAATGCAAGACTGCTAGACCTCATGTGGCTGGAGTGTGTCAGCAGTTCCTGCAAGAGGAAGGCATTGATGCTATGGACTGGCTCGATTGAGCACATCTGGGACATCATGTCTCGCTCCATCCACCAACGCCACGTTGCACCACAGACTGTCCAGGAGTTGGCGGATGCTTTTGTCCAGGTCTGGGAGGAGATCCCTCAGGAGACCATCCGCCACCTCATCAGGAGCATGCCCAGGCGTTTTAGGGAGGTCATACAGGCACGTGGAGGCCACACACACTAATGAGCCTCATTTTGACTTGTTTTAAGGACATTACATCAAAGTTGGATCCACCTGTAGTGTGGTTTTCCACTTTAATTTTGAGTGTGACTCCAAATCCAGACCTCCATGGGTTGATAAATTTGATTTCCATTGATCATTTTTGTGTGATTTTGTTGGCAGCACATTCAACTATGTAAAGAAAAAAGTATTTAATAAGAATATTTCATTCATTCAGATTTAGGATGTGTTACTTTAGTGTTCCCTTTATTTTTTTGAGCGGTGTAGTTATTGTATCATTTCAAATCCAAAGTGCTGGAGTACAGAGCCAAAACAACAAAAATTGTCCCAATGTTTGGAGCTCACTGTACCTCAGGGAAGTGTTTGATGCCCTCCCAGCTCCCCCGTCCCTATCCCTCCACTCTCGCCAATAACCACCATTGGAATTGACCTATAATGGCAAACAAGGAATAATAATGACTTGTCCTCCTAATTTGTCCAGAACTCTTATTCATTTTGCAGCAGGTTTGCAAGACACAAAAATAAATAAAATTACATTGTAGTATAGATTAATCCTTTCTTCCCACTTTTCCAAGCCAAACTTGTCCCTCAAAACCTCCCCTCCCAGTTTTCCTCCCCCTACACCCCCCTTTATTCCACCTGTCAATCACCAAACTTGTCACACCTCCCATCCTTGCCCACTCAGGCAAACTGCCTTGCCTGGTTCACCCTCCCATCCTTGCAGACAGAGTTGTCTCAACCTCCCTTCCATTGTCCCCTCTGGCCACCTCTATGGGGGTGCCAAGTCTGTCCCAACCTTTTTTCCCTGTATTCTCAGATGATTTACATACTTGCTGCTCATCCATTCTCCTTCATTCACACACACCATTCATCCACACCCGTCATTCACCCCCTATCCCTCCAAACGAGCTTAATGCCACAGCACTCCTTCACACTCCCACTTCATATGAACAGGCAACAAACATACACCCACACACACCTACACCCGCACGCCCAAACACACACACATCCATAGAACAGTTGGTTCCATCTTTATTTGAGGTGTCTTCTAGACTGCAAACTCCTTGATATAGGGTCAAAGCACTGCATAAATGGGCAAAAGAGTCCTTCATCTTTAACAAAGCCTTTCATGCTCTATAAAAGATGTATAAATATGTCAAACAGTTATGCCACATTATGAATCTTTATAGAGCATGATATATGGTTATAGATGAGATGCTTCACAAATATGTAGTGTTATGATGCCTATATGAAGGCTTTATGAAGCTTTCATAGGGGGCAATTAAAAAAAAGCGGGACCAAATAGTTATTTACATTCCTATATTTTCCCTTTTGTATTATATTTTCAGTGTCCATGTAGCCCATTAGCATCGGCTACTTCTATTGTTACTTCCTAGAGAAGAATAGTTACTTGGGGAAAATAGATTATATATTTTATTGGGGGAGGGGGAAATAATATTATCTCAATTTACCATAAACTGATCATAGGCATCACCGTATGTAGCCTAGTGCAGCTGTACATAGTTTTTAAATAGCTCACCCTCTTCTCAGAACACCTCATTCCCAATAAAGTTTTATACTGTTTTTATTTCATTTACGCTTTTCCCTCTTTTCCGTTCCCTTCCATACCTACAGCACTGCCGGGAAGCAGAGTTGAGATTTGATTCTGACTGTCTGATCTGAATGTATTCCTTGCGTTTTCTCCTCAGCCTAGCAGACAGGTCCGAGACGAATCGAATGGACTGGCTGTGGATTTTGATCTCGTTTCCCCCCAGTTTGAAGATTACCATGCAGGGATATTTAGCGTTCTTCTGTTTCACGCCCAATCCAGATCCTCTGGTGCAATATCCACAGCAAGTTCCTCTGCTATCAGTTTGACCACGTAGCTGGAAAGGTGTCCTTTTTCCTCGTCTTCTGGTACAGACAGTATTCTCATGTTTCGTCTCATTCTGTTTTCTTGCTGGTCCAATTCATCTTCTAAAGTTTGCAACTTTGTTTCCAGCAGGTTCATTTTTTGTGTGTTGTTCTTTCATGTGCATGTCTGACACGATAGGCTACTTTATTTTCGAGCAAATCTATTTTTTAACAACATATTGTAGCAGTTTGTTTTGGTGTGCATTGAGAGCATTTTAGCTTTGCTTGATATTATTTATCTGTTCATTACTCTCGTTTGCATCTCCTAATTGCTCCTTGTCTTTTGCTCTGGGGAAGTAATGCCTTGTTAGATTTGTGTCGCCGCGCCGCTTTACCAAGTGATTGGCTTGCGTTTGTATATAACTGACCGCTCACGCTTTCCCAGTCGCTTGGGGATATATTGATCTATTTGATTTTAGAGACTTAATTTAAACTTTAAACTTATTGTTTGCCTTCTACATATAACCACAGTTTTGTCAGTACAAGACGGAACTAGTCACACCCGTCATAACTCTCCTGTGAAGAGCTGAAGGATCAGGGTACAGTGGGTCCGCTCTACTGCGCCCTCTCCTCTCCCGCAGAGGTGGAGGAGGACGCTTTATGGCGGTCGTAAAATACTCTGCTTCTGGACTCTGTAGTATCGAGATTGGAATGTGACTATGGAACACAGAGACACTTGGACATCAAAAGGTTGAATAATTGAACAGTATTTCGGTATTCCAAGCAGTTGGAGTGGTCCGTGGACACTGAAGGAACAGTCATGTTGAGTTTGTTTCATTTGGTGACCTCATGAAGGACAGGAGACACACATTACTGTTTCTTTGTTTGCATACACTTCTCAATTATGGGGTTTGCATCTGAATGTTGTATTAAATTAATGATTAAGCATAAGAATAATTTTGGAAAGATAACAATGTGATCTTAGTCTTCTAAATGAGAATTGTTTTTCATAGTAACTTATGATCAGTCAGTGGCCACACCCCCATGAGAACAGACACTACACAGTGTCATGGAACGCCCCCTTTTCTGCTCCTATGTAAAACCACCCGTGACAAAATGTACATTAAACCAGAAAACATGGAAGCTGTCGCTATTTGTTGAAATGGTTGGCAACTCTACCAAAGGACAAGACCAGCGAACATGGAGATCATTCCCACGTTGAAATGGCTAAGAAATCTACACACTAAAGAACAATTATTCAGGCTGCAGCTGTTTAAGTACTATAGTCTGGTAAATGCAACCGGTCGAATGACCGAATGGTACGCTGACGTATCCATTATAACAAGCTACAACCAGAGACTTTGATCTCTGGTGGACAAACTAGAGACTTTGTGTCGACAATCTATCCAGCAGACGGACTGGCGATCGCAGAGAGGGACAACAAAGGCATACACTTAAAATATCTGAAGAGTTATATTTGGGAAATTGCAACTCTATAAACAACATTTTCCTGTGGTGCCCCAACTTCTTAGTTAGTTACTATTCTGTAAACGAATCACGGAATAGTAATTAATTAGAAAGTTGGGGCAATAATTACACAGATAATTGATTTGATAATATAACAGTCTTCACATTTAATGACAGCAAACGTTGCGACACACCCCATGCATCCTATCGGTACGCGCATGCGTGGCAATTACCTTGTACCGAGAGTTTGTGAGTTCTAACATGTAAACTAAGGACCTAATTTTTTTTCTTCATAAAAGCACATGGATGTGTATGAAACAGGCAAACAAAAACGTCGGATTTTGTCATATATGCAAAAATATGAGACTGGGCTTACTGAGGTGAGCACACTATGAACTACAGTCTAAATGGTATTAGGTCAGGGCCCGTATCCACAAAGCCTCTGAGTAGGAGTGCTGATCTAGGATCAGTGTTTCCTTGTAGATCATAAGAAATAGGATTATACGGAAAGATCCTAGATCAGCACTCCTACTCTGATTCTCTTTGTAGATAAGGGTCGAGGTCTTGATTAATTTTGTGGGACCATGGCTTTTAAATGATCAAACCATTAAAGAGTGTCAAGTAGTCAAATCAACTAACATGTTTGCATAGTATAAAATAAATTGACATGTTGTTTGCACAGTATGCATAGAAGTCCCCCATTGCCCAATCAGAAGATAGCAGGTCGCTCATATCAGATTTCTTGATCCAACATCCTCTCACTCTGTATCTCTTAGTCAGTAGACATGGAGGATGGGAAGCCTGATCTGCTGCTGGTCAAAGAGGAGACAATAGAAGACGAACCAGAGAGCATTGATCTGCTGAGCGGACTAAAGATGGGGGCGCAAGGTATGGGAGAAATACACTACCGTTCAAAAGTTTGGGGTCACTGAGAAATGTCCTTGTTTTTTGAAAGAAAAGTACTTTTTTCCTTCTCCATTAAAATAACATGCAATTGATCTGAAATACAGTGTAGACATTGTTAATGTTGTAAATGACTATTGTAGCTGGAAACGGCAGATTTTTTTTATGGAATATCTACATAAGCGAACATAGGCCCATTGTCAGCAACCATCACTCCTGTGTTCCAATGGCACATTGTGTTAGCTAATCCAAGTTGATCATTTTAAAAGGCTAATTGATCATTAGCAAACCCTTTTGCAATTATGTTAGCACAGCTGAAAACTGTTGTCCTGATTAAAAAAGCAATAAAACTGGCCTTCTTTAGACTAGTTAAGTATATGGAGCATCAGTATTTGTGGGTTCGATTACAGGCTCAAAATGGCTAGAAACAAAGAACTTTCTCCTGAAACCCTTCAGTCTATTCTTGTTCTGAGAAATGAAGGCTATTCCATGCGTGAAATTGACAAGAAACTGAAGATCTCCTACAACGCTGTGTACTACTCCCTTCACAGAACAGTGCAAATTGGCTCTAACCAGAATATAAAGAGGAGTGGAAGGCCCCAGTGCACAACTGAGCAAGGGGACAAATACATTAGAGTGTCTAGTTTGAGAAACAGATGCCTCGCAAGTCCTCAACTGGCAGCTTCATTAAATAGTACCCGCAAAACACCGATCTCAACGTCAACAGTGAAGAGGCGACTCCGTGATGCTGGCCTTCTAGGCAGAGTTGCAAAGAGAAAGCCATATCTCAGACTAGCCAATAAAAATAAAATATTAAGATGGGCAAAAGAACGCAGACACTGGACAGAGGAACTCTAACACAACGTGCCATTGGAACACAGAAGTGATAGTTGCTGATAATGGGCCACTGCACGCCTATGTAGATATTTAAAAAAGAAAATCTGCAGTTTCCAACTACAATAGTCTTTTACAACATTACCAATGTCTACACTGTATATCTGATCCATTTGATGTTATTTTAAATGGACAAGAAAATGTGTTTTTCTTTCAAAAACAAGGACATTTCTAAGTGACCCCCAACTTTTGAACAGGAGTGTACATATAGCCTACATACAGTAATAGATCTTCAATGGGAATACTGATGCACCTGGCTATTCTTTTTTTTCTTCATTCATAAAATTAAATTAATGCAACTTATGTTCACCTACAAAAACACATTATAATGTATGAACTTGACCAGGTAATTGACAAAAAAAACACCATATTTAGAGTTTCTATTCTCTAACCTCTTCCTACAGGAGACTGGGTGGCCATCTTGGATACCCAGACCAGTGCAGCCAAGAGCCCAGGGGACAACATCATTGATCAGGGCAGGACCAGAGGTGATATAGTGGAGGTCAGTGGATGGGACAGCATCCTCAACTCTGGGCTGGGGAACAACACTGTTAACCACAACCAGAAACAGACAGGCGAACAAAAAACAACATCCACACTTAGTCTCCATGACAACAGACTGGCTGAGAGCAGGGCGAGGAGTGGATTTGGTCTGCGGGGACGGGGAGGTGTCCGTATGCGGCGGGAGAGAACAGACACAGCCTTGGCTAGTGATGTTCCGGCCTGCTCCTATTGTTGTGATTCAGAGAGACTGATGGCATCTCAGGTTAACCCTCTAACAGGTGCCTCCTTCAGCCTGCCTTCTATAGGATACTGGTGTCTTATAATGAGGAAATAGTGCCCTAATTACTTGATCTAAAGTAGTAAAGTATTCCAAAAATGTATTTAATCCAAGCGAGGGTAGCAGATGTACAGAAAAGGGAAAGTGTTACCATAGTGAGAAAAAATATTCTACTTTTTAGGTGTATCAATTTGTGCAATAAAAGTAGTGTATGACCATTTTGTTGAAATTAAATACAGTGCTGACCGATTTGGTTATTTTTGTATCATTGCAGGGACTGAGTTTCAACACATGGACATTAAAATAAAAATTTAAAAAATACAATGGCTCCATATTGTTAGGTACTTGAATCAGTGTTTTAGACATAGGCTTGACTGTGGTTAAATGTGTCTTATATAAACCTTTATGCTTTTCGGTACAATATTTGTTTTCAGTCTGCAGCCCATGAAGACCTGCTGATATCCAGTGTTACTGGTGGGAGAGAGTGGACCTCTGAGGTGGCTGGCCATAAACCCTGGACCCGGATCAGGACCCTGGATCAGGAGCCTTCGCTCTTCATTCCCGAGTCGGAACCAGGACACAATCGCGAAGTACAGAGACTCCACCACACAGAACACAACCAGTGGACAGGTGGACTGAACAACCTCAGTCCTGGTGGTCATCAGAGAGACAGAGGCTCCAGTCAGGGATCCAGTCTGCAGTCCAGACCCTTCTCTTTACAGTCTCAGTGCAGGGATGAAGCAGGGCCTGGAGCTGATAGGGATAGACCCTCCTGTTCCTATGATATGAACAGAGCAGGTCAACCTGGGCTTCAGCCTTCACAGAGAGTGGTGGGAGACCCCCCTGGTGGTAGTTTTTCAGCAAGTCTGTCTTCTCCTTCAGGTTCTCATCTAATGCCTAGTGACTGGGTTCATGGAAAGCCTGGGCCTGGGTCTAACCTTCCTCAGTTTCCTCCTGGTTACCCCACCAATACAGACAGGGTCAGAATGGGTGTACAACATGAGAGGTACCTAGCCTATAACACATCACATAATCCCAACAACACCCAAACAATGGCTAGAGGTCAGGGAGGGAGCTCAAAGACTAACAATCTGAGGGTGGTTCTACCTGCTTCTACCTCCTCTGGTGTCATTGGGTCACAACATGGGAGGCCGAGCATTAGGACGGATGCAGACAAGCCGTATGCCTGCCCCACATGTGGGAAGAATTTTGCTAAGGCAAAATATGTGAAGCAGCACCAGACCATTCACACCAATGAGAGGCCCTTCAAGTGCAAAGTATGTTACAAGAGCTTCTCCTTCCTGAGTATCCTTATCAGACATAAGAGTGTCCACAATGGGGAGAAATCGTAGCAGTGTGGCTTGAGGTTTACGCAGGGGATATCTGGGAACTATTCTTTAGCTTAAATATTATTGTTATCATGTGAAGTGTCTTGGGGTAAGAGAGTTTTTTGGATTACTAAGTCCCTCAGTATTTGGGCATGCTGTCTTTCTCACAGGATACAGACTTCTTGTTTGGTGTGCTGGCATAGCTATAACACTGTCATTTAAGTCTAACACTATATTCACACTTTGAATTTGGTTTTGCCTGTGTACTATTCATAACAAAAATAATGTCCCTCTTTTATATAACACCTTTATAACACACCCCTACCCCAAAAATTATTTGGCATAATCAAGAGGCATCTGTTTCTTTATGTACTAAAAATAGATGATCTGTTATGGTTTTCTTGCGGTGAAGGAGAGGAGGACCAAAATACAGCGTGGTTATTATTATACATCTTTAATAAAGATGAAAACGAACAATACAAAAACAAGAAACGTAACGTGAAAACCTAAACAGCCTATACTGGTGCAGACTAACACAGAGACAGGAACAATCACCCACGAAACACTCAAAGAATATGGCTGCCTAAATATGGTTCCCAATCAGAGACAACGATAAACACCAGCCTCTGATTGAGAACCACTTCAGGCAACCATAGACATTTCTAGAAAACCCCACTCTACCACAATCCCGATACCTACAAAAAAAACAAGACTAAACACACCACATAATAAACCCATGTCACACCCTGGCCTGACCAAAGTAATAAAGAAAACACAAATACTAAGACCAGGGCGTGACAGAACCCCCCCCAAGTTGCGGACTCCCGGCCGCACACCTAAACCCATAGGGGAGGGTCCGGGTGGGCGTCTGTCCACAGTGGCGGCTCCGGCGCGGGGACGTGGACCCCACTCCAACAAAGTCTTAGTCCCCTTGCATCGCGTCCTTAGATTGGCGACCCTCGCCGCCGACCTTGGCCTAGTAACCCTCACCAAGGGCCCCACTGGACTGAGGGGCAGCTCGGGGCTGAGGGGCAGCTCGGGACTGAGGGGTAGCTCGGGACTGAGGGGTAGTTCGGGACTGAGGGGTAGTTCGGGACTGAGAGGAAGCTCAGGGCTGAGATGAAGCTCAGGGCTGAGAGGAAGCTCAGGCAGGTAGTTGGCTCTGGCAGATCCTGGCTGGCTGGCGGTTCTGGCAGATCCTGGCTGACTGGCGGTTCCGGCAGATCCTGGCTTACTGGCGTATCCTGGCTGAATGGCGGATCCTGGCTGACTGGCGGATCCTGGCTGACTGGAAGATCCTGGCTGACTGGCGGATCCTGGCTGACTGGCGGCTCTGGCGGATCCTGGCTGACTGGCGGATCCTGGCTGACTGGCTGCTCCATGCTGACTGGCGGCTCTGGCTGCTCCATGCTGACTGGCGGCTCTGGCTGCTCCATGCAGACTGGCAGCGCTAAACAAGTGGGAGACTCCGGCAGCGCAGAACAGGCGGGAGACTCCGGCAGCGCTGTAAAGGAGGAAGGCTCCGGCAGCGCTGGACAGGCAGGAGACTCCGACAGCGCTGTAGAGGAGGAAGGCTCTGGCAGCGCTGGACAGGCGAGGCGCACTGTAGGTCTGATGCGTGGTGCTGGCACTGGTGGTACTGGGCCCAGAACACGCACAGGAAGCCTGGTGCGGGGAGCTGCCACTGGAGGGCTGGTGCGTGGAGGTGGTACTGGATAGACCGGACCGTGCAGGCGCACGAGAGCTCTTGAGCACCGAGCCTGCCCAACCTTACCTGGCTTGATGCCCACTCTAGCCCGGCCAATACGAGGAACTGGTATGTACCGCACCGGGCTATGCACCCGCACAGGAGACACCGTGCGCACCACAGCATAACACAGTGCCTGCCCGGTCTCTCTAGCCCCTAGGTAAGCACAGGAAGTTTGCGCAGGACTCCTACCTGGCGTAGCCATACTCCCTGTGAGTCCCCCCCAATACATTTTTGGGGCTGACTCTCGGGCTTCCATCCGCGTCGCCGTGCTGCCTCCTCATACCAGCACCTCTCCGCTATCTCCGCCTCCAGTTCTTCTTTGGGGCGGCGATATTCTCCAGGCTGTGCCCAGGGTCCTTTTCCGTCCAATATCTCCTCCCAAGTCCAGAAGTCCTGTGATCGCTGCTCCTCCTGCCGCTGCCTGTCACCACGCCGCTTGGTCCTGTTGTGGTAGGTGATTCTGTTATGGTTTTCTTGCGGTGAAGGAGAGGAGGACCAAAATGCAGCATGGTTATTATTATACATCTTTAATAAAGATGAAAACGAACAATACAAAAACAAGAAACGTAACGTGAAAACCTAAACAGCCTATTTTTTTATATATTTTTTTATAATTTATTACATTCAATACCATTCATTCTTTACAACTCATAATTTTCATTCATACTTCAATAATGGTATTTTAATTTAACTAAACAAAAACCCCAAACAAAACTTCAGGGGAGCATCTCCCCGTCCCTAATCTATCCCCTTACAAATCTAAATGACTCCCAGCCCTAAACCCCTACCCCCGGGCCAAACCCGGACAATGCCGGGCCAATTGTGCGTCGCCCTATGGGACTCCCAATCACGGCCAGATGTGACACAGCCTGGACTCGAACTAGGGACTATAGTGACACCTCTTGCACTGAGATGCAGTGCCTTAGACCACTGCACCACTCAGGACTCAAAAGATTCTATGCTTCCAACTTTGTGGCAACAGTTTGGTGAAGGCCCTTTCCTGTTTCATCATGACAATGCCCCCGTGCACAAAGCGAGGTCCATACAGAAATGTTTTGTCAAGATCGGTGTGGAAGAACTTGACTGGCCTGCACAGAGCCCTGACCTCAACCCCATCGTACACCTTTGGGATGAATTGGAACGCTGACTGGGAGCCAGGCCTAATCGCCCAACATCAGTGCCCTACCTCACTAATGCTCTTGTGGCTCAATGGAAGCAAATGTTCTTGCAGCAATGTTCCAACATCTAGTGGAAAGCCTTCCCAGAAGAGTGGAGGCTGTTATAGCAGCAAAGGGGGGACCAACTCCATATGAATGCCCATGATTTTGGAATGAGATGTTTGATGAGCAGGTGTCCACATACTTTTTGTCATGTCGTGTATATGTGAGCCTGAAATGGAATGAGGCCGACCTGACTGCGAGGCAAGTGCTGGCTGAGGCTGCTGAGCAGCACAGTGAAATTAGTGTGGAAGGGGCACAGTGCGTCCGAATGCTGATTGTTTATCAATAAATTATTGAGGGGGACGAATCGATCCATTCTGAATATTGTGGGTGACATTAATATTTTTGGAATCAATGTTTGTTGGTGACATTAATATCTTTGGAATCAATGTTGGTAATACCATGATTATGGATAGTCATGAATGAGTCGTGATTAATGATGAGTGAGAAAGTTACAGAGGCATAAATATCATACCCCCACCCCCCAAAAAAAATGCTAACCTCCCCTGTTATTGGTAATGTTGAGAAGATACCATGTTTGGGGGGTATTTATTAGGATCCTCATGACTCTACCTGGGGTCCAAACAGGGTTAAAACAGTTACAGTACATCAAAACACAACAACAGCCTACATCATAAATAAAACAATACATCATACAAAACATTATTACATTATGAAAAAATGTACAATATAAAATCCACAATTCCACAACATTACAGTGTGTATGTATGAGCGTTTCTCTTCGTGTTTCCGGGAGGTGTTTTGTCATCTTTTTTAAAATCAGATTTTACTGCCCTTCTGGCATGAATTCTACAAGGTGATGCATTCAAACGTTGCTCAATTCATATCAAGGGACCTAACGTGTACCAGGAAAACATTCCCCACACCATAACACCAGCCTGTACTGTTGACACCGGGCAGGATGGAGCCATGGACCCATGCTGCTTACGCCAAATCCTGAATCTGCCATCAGCATGACGCAACAAGAACCGGGATTCTGTTGCAATGGCTCATCCGTGACAAGGACCAAATAGTTGTGCATTCCGAGATGCCGTTCTGCGCCGGTATTTTCCTGTTTGTGGCCCACCTGTTAGCTTGCACAATTCTTGCCATTCTCCTTCGACCTCTCTCATCAACAAGCTATTTTTGGCCACAGGACTGCCGCTGACTGGATGTTTTTTTGTTTGTTGCACTATTCTCGGTAAACCCTAGACACTGTCATGCATTGTAAGCTCAAGAGGCCGGCCGTTTCTGAGATACTGGAAGCGGCACGCCTGGCACCAACGATCATACCACGCTCAAAGTCGCTTAGGTCACTAATTTTGCCCATACTAACGTTCAATCGAATAGTAACTGAATACCTCAATGCCTGTCTGCCTGCTTTATATAGCAAGCCATGGCCACGTGACTCACTGTCTGTAGAAGCAAACCATTCTTGCGAACGGAGTATTGTTCCAAATAAACTGGCCACAGTGTATTTAGTACTAGCTTATTGCTTGCCATCCATTCTAAAACTGACTGCAGATCTTTGTTAAGTGTAGTAGGGATTTCACTTGCTGTGGTAGGTGATGTATACTAATGTTGAATCATCAGCATAGATAGACACAGGCTTTACTCAATGCTAGTGGTAGATAATTTGTAAAAATAGAAAAAAGTATGGGGCAAGACGGTTACCTTGAGGTATGCCAAGCTCTACCTGGTTTAAGTTTAGAGAGGCTTCCATTGTCTGTGTTCTGTTAGATAGGTAACTCTCAATCAACGATATCGCATAGGATGTAAAGCCATAACACATTTTTTAACCAGCACACTATGATCGATAAAGTCCAAAGCAGCACTGAATTCTAACAAAAAAGCTCCCACAATCTTTTTCACAGTATTTTTTAAAATTTCTTTCAGCCAATCATCAGTCATTTGTGTTAGTGCCGTACATGTTACGTGCCCTTCCCTATAAGCGTGCTGAAAGTCAGATGTCAAATTGTTTACTGTAACATAGCATTGTATCTGGTGAAACACAATTTCTTCCAGAAGTTCACTAACGGTCGGTAGTAGGCTGATTGGTCAGCTGTTTGAACCAGTAAAGGGTATTTTGCTCTTCTTGGGTAACGGTATGACTTTTGCTTCCCTCCAGGCATGATGGCATACACTTACCTGTAGGCTTAGATTGAAGACATGGCAAATAGGAGTGGCAATATAGTCAGTACACTACCATCCTCAATCATTTTCTATCCAAGTTGTCAGTGCTAAGTTGTTTGTCATTATAGATAGATAACACTACCTTTTCCCCGCTTCCACACTCACAATAGGAAATTAAAAGTTACAATGCTTGTCTTTCATAATTTGGTCATTTATGCATGGGTATGAAGGTTCAGAGTTTGTTGTTGTCATGCCTAAATTTGCTAACCTTGCCAATGAAAAAGTAATTAAAGTAGTTGGCAATATCGGAGAGTTTTGTGATGAATGAGCCATCCGATTCAATGAAGGATGGAGCCGCCTTTTTGCCCAAAATCTAATTTAAGGTGCTCCAAAGCATTTAACTATCATCCTTTATATAATTTATCTTCGTTTCATAGTACAGTTTCTTCTTTTTGTTTAGTTTAGATACATGATTTCTCAATTTACAGCACGTTTGACAATCGGCTGTGCAGCCAGACTTATTTCCCATTCTTTTTGCCTTGACCCTCTCAACCATACAATTGTTTTATTCCTCATCAATCCATGGGGAATTAGACGTTTGTATAGTCCGTTTCTTAATGGGTGCATGTTTATTAGTAACTGGAAAAAGCAATTTTATAAATGTTTCTCCTCATTTACACACAACAGACCAGCAAATATGATTTACATCTTCAAAATAGGACTCCCTACTCAACCTCATGTATGATTTCTCATACACAATTTTAGGCCCAGCCTTTGGAACTTTGGTTTCTGATCACTTTATCCGATGGGTGTGGATACTTCTTTAGAGCAGATTTCTGCAGCATTAGTGAAGATGTGATCAACACACGTGGATGATTTATTTCCTGTGCTGTTTGTATGTAGGTTGAATGATTACCTGAACCAGATTGCAAGCACGGGTTACATTTGGAAGATTTTTCTTGAGTGGACAGCTTGATGAAAACCAGTCAATATTTAGGTCACTTAGAAAATATACCTCTCTGTTAATATCACATACACCATTGAGCATTTCACACATTATCTAGATACTTACTGTTAGCACTCGGTGGTCTACAGCAACTTCTCTTTGTGCCTCTGTAGCTTTCTCCCTCATCATTATTCACAATTCATATTCATAATTATCCATAATCATGGTAGCATTTATATTAATGTAGCAGTGTTCAGAAACATATTCTATTCTTAATTACAATAAAAGTTACTTCAAAATGACACAGTATTCATTATTTTCCATTCGTTTATATCGCTTCATAGGAAACATTTGATCTCAAATCCAAAATGCTGGAATAGGCTATAGAGCCAAATTAAAAACTTCACTGTCCAAATAAATAAGTAAGGCAGTGTACATAACCATGTCACTGTGTTTAGTCTACAGTCCTTGGCCTCAAGCTGTTTGCAGTAAATGGCCTATAATCTACCTTCAGGTCTAGTGATGATTGAGATTAAATATTAAACATGAACTAAAGTCCACCTGTACTTGATATTCCAGACTGACTGGTCTTTACAAACTGGGTCAGAGTGTGCGACCTGTTTACTTCTGTTTAGGAGGGTGGTAAACAACAAATCAAAGTTTATTGGTCATGTACACAGTTTAGCAGATGTTATAGCAGGTGCAGTGAAATGCTTATATTACTAGCTCCTGACAATGCTGTAAAATATCAAACAGGTACACAAACAATCAATAACTGCAGTTAAGGGTGAAAGGCCACTGGTTTGAATCCCAGCGATGACTAGGTGTAAAATCTGCCCTTGAGTAAGGCACTTAACCCTAACTGCTCCTCTAAGTCGCTTGGGATAAGAGCGTCTGCTAAATGAAAAAATATAAATGTAAATGTAATAAACATTTTAGAACTGTAAGAACAACAGTAATTCAAGAAATGTCAGAACGAATCCAATTTACAACCCAAACAAACATATTAACATACTCCTCATTAACCCTTTGTTAACTTGAATTTGAAACAGGCTTGTAAATACCTGTTTTTAGAGAGACAGTATACCTACCTGCATCTGATGCACATTCAAATGTCATAAAAAAATCATAATTGCAGAGCTCCCTGTCCTCTGCTGTGCCCTGATTGTATTACTACTGATGATATTTGGAAATGTGCATGTACACCCTGGCCCATCTACTGTTGCTATCCCCAATTCTGACTTATGCTCTGATATCTGCTTCACTGATTTCTACTCTTGTAAAAGCCTGTGTTTTCTGCACGTTAACACTAGAAGCGTATTACCTAAAATGGATCAATTGAAAGTGTGGGTTCACAGCTCTAATCCAGATGTGTTGGTCATTACTGAGACATGGTTAAGAAAGAGTGTTTTGAACACGAATGTTAACCTTTCTGGTTATAACCTTTTTCGGTAAGACAGATCTTCCAAAGGTGGTGGAGTGGCAATCTTTACCAAGGAACACCTTCAGTGCTCGGTTGTCTCCAGCAAGTCTGTCCCCAAACAATTTGATTTGCTGGTTTTAAGCATTAAACTTTCAAATAGCTCTTTGTTGACTGTCGCTGGGTGTTATCGTTCACCATCAGCACCGGCCTGTACTCTACCTGCCCTAAACTCTTTCCTGGCCCCTTACACTAAGTCTGAATTTGTCCTACTAGGTGACCTAAACTGGGACATGCTTAAACAACCTTACCAAGTCCTAAAGCAATGGGACTACCTAAATCTTTCTCAGATTATTACCAATCCCACAAGGTATCTCCAAACACCCAGAAAATGCTACTCTCCTTGATGTTATCCTCACAAATAATCCTCTTTGGTATCAGTCTGGTGTTTTCTGTAATGACCTTAGTGATGACTGTTTTACAGCCTGTGTTTGTAATGCCTGCTCAGTGAAATGACCTGTCCTGATTTGTCATAGACACTTCCTAAAAAACTTTAATGAGCAAGCCTTCCTTCATGACCTTGCCTCTGTAAATTGGTTTAGAATCAGCTTGTCGAAGACACTTGGACCTCATGTTTTGATATTTTCAGTGGCATTGTGAACAAACACGCCCCCCATAAAGAAAATGAGAATTAAAACCAGGTTCAGCCCCTGGTTTGATAGTGATCTGGCAGAGTTACTCTACCTCAAGAATTCCATTTGGCGAAAGGCGTGGCTATTACGCATTCCTGCGTCTGTCTCCCGAATCTCTTCATACCAACGTGACAAGAATGCCACCATTGCCTTTTATTCTAAGCAATATTGTGCTGCTATTTGTATTGACTTGGCCAAAGCTTTTGATACAGTAGACTATTCCATTCTTGTGGGCCGGCTAACGAGTATAGGTGTCTCTGAGGGGGTCTTTGGCCTGGTTTGCTAACTTATCTCTCTCAAAGAGTGCAGTGTATAAAGTCAGAACATCTGCTGACTCAGCCACTGCCTGTCTCCAAGGGAGTACCCCAAGGCTTGATCCTAGGCCACACGCTCTTCCCAATTTACATCAACAACGTAGCTCAGGCAGTAGGAAGCTCTCATTTATTTATATGCAAATGATTCAGTCTTATACTCAGCTGGCCCTTCCCCGGATTCTGTGTTAAACACTCTACAACAAAGATTTCTTAATGTACTACAATGTTTCTCTGCCCTTAACCTTGTTCTGAACACCTCCAAAACAAAGGTCATGTGGTTTGGTAAGAAGAATGCCCTCTCCCCACTGGTGTGATTACTACCTCTCAGGGTTTAGAGCTTGAGGTAGTCACCTCATACAAGTACTTGGGAGTATGGCTAGATGGTACACTGTCCTTCTCTCAGCACATATCAAAGCTGCAGGCTAAGGTTACATCTCTAATTGGTTTACTCTATCGTAATTGCTCCTCTTTCACCCCAGGTGCCAAACTAACACTGATTCAGATGACCATCCTACCTATGCCAGATTACGGAGACGTAATTTATAGATTGGCAGGTAAGGGTGCTCTTGAGCGGCTAGATGTTCTTTACCATTCGACCATCAGATTTGCCACCAATGTTCCGTATAGGACACAACCCTGCACTCTATACTCCTCTGTAAACTGACCATCTCTGTATACTCGCCGTAAGACCCACTTGTTGATGCTTATTTTAAAAAACCATCTTAGGCCTCACTCCCCCCTATCTGAGATACCTACTGCAGCCCTCATCCTCCACAAACAATGCCCGTTCTTCCAGTCACATTCTGTTAAAGGTCTCCAAAGCACACACATCTCTGGGTCGCTCGTCTTTTCAGTTCACTGCAGCTAGCAACTGGAATGAGCTGCAAAAAACACTCAAACTGGACAGTCTTATCTCCATCTCTTCATTCAATGACTAAATCATGGACACTCTTACTGACAGTTGTGGCTGCTTCTTGTGGCTGCATTGTGTGATGTATTGTTGTCTCTAACTTCTTGCCTTTTGTGCTGTTGTGCCCAATAATGTTTGTACCATGTTTTGTGCTGCTGCCATGTTGTGTTGCTACCATGCTGTGTTGTCATGTGTTGCTGCCATGCTATGTTGTTGTCTTGGGTCTCTCTTTATGTAGTGTTGTGGTGTCGCTTGTCATGATGTGTTTTGGCCTATATTTTTATTTCTAATCCCAGCCCCCATCCCCGCAGGAGATCTTTTGGTAGGCCATTATTGCAAATAATAATTTGTGCTTAACTGACATGCCTAGTTCAATAAAGGTTCAATAAAAAAAATAAAGGACAGTTGAATATTTACCTGAATGAGGTGATGTAGATGGAATAAAATGATTATATTGTATTCTATTCTACTATGTTCTTGCTAACACACTGTTCTTTATAAACAAATCTGATCGGAGCTTGAAAGATACTTGACTTGTAACGTAATAATCAGTACCGTTTTTCAAAAAACAGTGCGCATACCCTACATTTAGCCACACCTTTTGCGCTATGACGCCGGCATTAATATCCGTTCTCTTCAGTGTAAACGGAAGTGAACAGTGACCAGGAAAATGTCCACGTTAGCGGTTTATTGTCGTTTATTATCACCATGGAATTCAAAATATGACTAATTTAACTTCCCAGCATTACATTTTCAACACATGTCGTCTTTAATTCGCTTTAGAGAAAATACTTGTTCGATATACATTATCTAGGTAACGCTAGGTAGCTGCTAACAATGGCTAACTGTATGGTTTTTCACACTCAAATAGCCTCCATCATGGAGGTTCTAGCGAATGCAGCCGTGGCCGATATCTGTAAACTCGTAGACGACGACTATGCAGTGTTTCGTTTGGAAATAACTCAAAGCCAGAAAGAAAACAGGGCATTGCGGAGGAAACTACAGCTACTGGAACTGAAGACCGCACGAGAGCGCGTCCTCGTCAGTCGTCCCAGTAGTGTCAAGATCCTCGACCGATACAGAGGAATCGCAAGAGGTACATCAGTGGAGGCTGCTGACTCATAATACTGGCTGGAATAGAGCAAATGGAATGACATCAAACACATTGATTCACATCATTCTACTAATTATGTTCCAGCCATTACCATGAGCCTGTCCTCGCCAATTAAGGAGCCTCCAACCTCCCGTGGTGTTCATATATAGCTTAGCACAGTAGCACCGTTTCCCTCTGCACGTGTTCAGATGTGTTACCCAGAAGTTGGTCTTGGTCACTTTTTGGATAGTATGCAATAATCCCCCTGATTACTTAACTGTGTTGCAAAGACAATATATCATATTCTAACCAGATTATTGATTACTGCATTTCCTATTATTTCCTCAATGAAAACAATGTGATGCATGGAACACAATACATCGATCAATAAATAGTATACCCAGAAGTTATGCGAACTGTTATCTTTCATCCTTGCCAATTCTAGATCAAAACTGTCAATAGTGTACAACATAGTGGTAAGCATTGACAGTAAGTAACCTAATCACCTGTCCCCCAATCACTCTCTAAGGTGAAGGAAATCTCCTTGGAGGCTACAGGAGCTTTGTGAAGCCAGCGGGACACAATACATGGAGAGATGACCAACCAATCACAGTTGATGAGGGGAGTGGAACCTCAACCCAGCATGTTATCATGATAGAAGTTAGTGTTATAGTGTTGCGTTAAACATTTGAGTTACTTTGTAAATCAAATATGGCCCTTTTATTTCGGAAAGGGTTCCCTCAGCTATGTACATCCTCATTTATCTGCCATAGAGGAGTTTGTGAGACTTCTCTATGACATTGTTATCCAATAGCCTCCTCTCATCTTGTGTCAGTCTGCAGAGGCTGCAGGTCCTGGGGACAAGCTGGATAAGTCTGAAGAAGAGGAAGACCCACGGCACAGCAGAGACATTCAGACTGGAGGGGCTGGAGCGCCCCCTGTAGCCACGGAGGACCCCACCCCAGCGCAGCCCAGGACCCAACACAGCATCACGGAGGTCAGTGGAACGCTGAACACCGTCCTCAAGTCAGAGACCGACACAGAGACTGTAACTGTAACACAAAGGATTTTACACACAGGATCTGACCATAGGTCAGACCCGGAGCGACTGGGGCTGGGGGGACTGGGGTGTCCTCCTGCTCCAAGCTCAGAATATTTACTTTACGGTAACCCGAGCCAGAGGACGGTTCATTCCAATCCCGATTCAGGTGATGTGTTAAATGCTGGCGATGATCCGTGTTGTTCTTACACTACAGAGATGGACCCTGGCAACATGCCCTTGGGTTTAGAGAGACAGACTGATCTGTCTAGAGGGGACTGGAAGCGGTACAGTAGTAGTGTGTACTCTGAAGGATGCCTTGATAAGAAAGGGGAGGGTCTGGTCGGAGATGAAGTGACTGTGAAAGTGGAGGGCGACGTTCCTCCCACATGGAATGCAGATAGTCACCTAGGCGATGGACATTCACAGGGCATAGATTTCTTAGATTACAGGGAAAGGTTAGTGTCCACGTCGATGGGGCCTTCCGATTCACACGGGTGTATGCTTTTCGATCAGTTATTGAACTCAAATGACAGGACTAGAGCCCAGGCTCGGGGAGGGGGAGCAACATCAGGCAATGTTAAAGAGAAACGGTTCCTCTGCATGTTCTGCAACAAAGGCTTCAGCTGCGCCCAGAAGGTGGAGATCCACCAGAGGGTCCACACAGGAGAGAAACCATACAGCTGCCCCCTGTGTCACATGCGCTTCGCCCAATCTGGCAGCCTGAAGAGGCACCAGAAGGTCCACACAGGGGAGAAACCCTTCAGCTGCCCCCAGTGTGATAAGAGGTTCTCCCGCCAGCACCTGCTGAAGACGCATCTGAAAGTCCACACAGGAGAGAGGCCGTTCGCCTGTACACACTGTGGGAAGAGGTTTTCAGAGAGGAGCTACCTCAAGATACACCAGAAGAAAAACCATTCCACTCTATAGCTTCTGACTTGTTGATCACCTGCATTAAAAACAAACATTGATTGCCATTGTTGTCAAGAGAAAAGATCCACAGATGAATTTGGAATAACAAGAGTAACAGATTTCAGTGTTGAATATTCAACACTACGTAAAGGTAGACTAAGCGAGATTATGTAGATCCGGGTTCCCCAACTGGTGGGTGAGTTTTCTGAGCAATTAAAACTAATACATTCGTATATGTTTTTTATTGTTGGACATAAAACACCAGCAAATGAAGTATTCCCATGCCTAATGGAAAGATATATGTGATCATATACGAATTTAAGCAAGATTTGAAATTCTTACAGTGGGGCAAAAAAGTATTTAGTCAGCCACCAATTGTGCAAGTTCTCCCACTTAAAAAGATGAGAGAGGCCTGTAATTTTCATCATAGGTACACTTCAACTATGACAGACAACATGAGAAAAAAAATCCAGAAAATCACATTGTAGGATTTTTTATGAATTTATTTGCAAATTATGGTGGAAAATAAGTATTTGGTCAATAACAAAAGTTTATCTCAATACTTTGTTATATACTTTTTAAGTGGGGAACTTGCACAATTGGTGGCTGACTAAATACTTTTTTGCCCCACTGTATGTCTTCGTCAAATATTATATCTGTTTGAGCTTCTTGCGGTCAATTTGCAGTCTACAAATTATAATTATGTTCCGGTTCCTTGACCATCTGCAAAAAATAAATCGGCCCATGGCTGAATCTAGTTGATCCCTGACTTAGCAAAAACGAAGAGTGTTGAAGCACGAGGCTAAACAAGGAACAATGTGAGTAACAGATTTCAGTGTTGAATATTCCTGGGTAGAATATTGCATCCAGACATTGTGTGATATATAAGGCATATATAAGCCTAACAAGTCTGTTTCAGATTGTTTGTACTGTACATTTGATGTTAAACATGCATTACTTCCATTCAACTACCAACAAAAATTCCCCAAGACTATTTTTATGAGAAAAGAAATGCAGTTTATCCAGTAAATACAAATGTGTATCTGAGACGTGTATGTGTGGTTTTCATATGGCCTATTTAAAGTGTTTTTTATTTAATAAACACAAAATGGGACTTTTCATTCGAAGACTTTCATTGAGACTCTTTAGTATACATCCCATCTGATCTCACCCTGTTCTGCATAAACACGACGTTATAACCAATATACTCTATACACTTACTAAATATACCTACACATACCCACCACAGGAGGCTGCTGAGAGGAGCATGGCAAATGGAATGATGTCAAACACCTGGAAACCATGTGTTTGATACCATTCCACCTATTCCGCTCCAGTCATTAACACAAGCCCGTCCTCCCTAATTAAGGTACTTACCAACCTCCTGTGATACCCACACGCTAACAAACACCTCCTGTACAGATCAGAATAGTTTTGTCTGATGACTTTTGACTTATCATAGCTGACTTGTTTTAACCCACAACGTCATATTTATGTCCACCATGATGGGTTTAACAACAAAAAGTCATTCTCTAACTACAGTATGGGACTCAAATGGAGTGGGGATGGGTAAACATTCCATGTTGAATGTGTGTTTGTTATCTGTGTGTGTGTACCTGAGGGAGTGTATGTCTGTGTAATCTTTATCACCTGTCTCTTCCAGGAGGTGGAGGGTCCAGAGGTGCTGCTGGTGAAGGAGGAGAGTCTGGGGAACCCTGAGGGGACCATGGTCATGGAGGACAACCAGACTACACCTCCTCCTGAACCCGCAGAGGAACCAGCTGAGCAGCACAGAGCCACACACAGTCTCACTGAGGTGACCCCACTGTCTGTATGGTGTGAAGTCAGTGGCGTATTCACAAAGCCACTCAGAGTGCTGATCTAGGATCAGTTTAACCTTTTAGAGCATAATGAATAAGATTTATATAGAAGGATCCTGGATCAGCACTCCTACTCTGAAACTCTTTGTGGATACGGGCCCAGGTTTTAATAATTTTGTCTTAAGTGTGGGACCATGCCTTTGAACTGTCAAACTATTAAACAGTTTGTGGTGGGAATTCTACACATAGGATACTCAAAGTCAGTCTTAAATTAATCATTGTTTATTACCAGTATGCATAAGGTATCAGTCTGAAGTGAGCCCTACCGGGGCAGTCCCGTAAGCTCTCTTATATATTTACACAGGCAAGTTATATTTGATGATTTAGCTCATTCATCATTCATAATTAATTCATCATTAATGTTTGGTTCATGCTTGTGACAGACCAATACCTCACGAGGCATCTTCTCTACAAGCTGAGACATTGAAACTGAGAGAGCCTTTCAAATCAAATCAAATTTTATTGGTCACATACACATGGTTAGCAGATGTTAATGCGAGTGTAGCAAAAGGCTTGTGCTTCTAGTTCCGACCATGCAGTAATATCTAACAAGTAATCTAACCTAACAATTTCACAACAACTACCTTATACACACAAGTGTAAAGGAATGAATAAGAATATGTACCGGTACATATAAATATATGGATGAGCGATGGCCGAACGGCATAGGCAAGATGCAGTAAATGATATAGATGACAGTATATACATATGAGATAAGTAATGTAGGGTATGTAAACATTATATAAAGTTGCATTGTTTAAAGTGGCTAGTGATATATTTATTACATAAATGTTTCGTTATTAAAGTGGTTACAGATGAGTCAGTATGTTGGCAGCAGCCACTCAATGTTAGTGATGGCTGTTTAACAGTCTGATGGCCTTGAGATAGAAGCTGTTTTTCAGTCTCTCGGTCCCCGCTTTTGACGCACCTGTACTGACCTCGCCTTCTGGATGAACAGGCAGTGGCTCGGGTGGTTGTTGTCCTTGATGATTTTTTTGGCCTTCCTGTGACATCGGGTGGTGTAGGTGTCCTGGAGGGCAGGTCGTTTGCCCCCGGTGATGCGTTGTGCAGACCTCACTACCCTCTGCAGAGCCTTACGGTTGTGGGCAGAGCAGTTACCGTACCAGGCGGTGATACAGCCCTACAGGATGCTCTCGATTGTGCACCTGTAGAAGTTTGAGTGTTTTTGGTAACAAGCCAAATTTCTTCAGCCTCCTGAGGTTAAAGAGGCGCTGCTGCGCCTTCTTCACCACGCTGTCTGTCTGTGTGGGGGGACCATTTCAGTTTGTCCGTGATGTGTACGACGAGGAACTTAAAACTTTCCACCTTCTCCACTACTGTCCCGTCAATGTGGATAGGGGGCTGCTCCCTCTGCTGTTTCCTGAAGTCCACGATCATCTCCTTGTTTTGTTGACATTGAGTGTGAGGTTATTTTCCTCACCCTTCAGGAAGTCCAGGACCCAGTTGCACACCCAGGGTCTCGAGCTTAATGACGAGTACGGAGGGTATTATGTTGTTAAATGCTGAGCTGTAGTCGATTAACCACATTCTTACATAGGTATTCCTCTTGTCCAGATGGGTTAGGGCAGTGTGATTGCGGCGTCTGTGGACCTATTGGGGCGGTAAGCAAATTGGAGTGGGTCTAGGGTGTCAGGTAGGGTGGTGATATGGTCCTTGACTAGTCTCTCAAAGCACTTCATGATGACGGAAGTGAGTGCTACGGGGCGATAGTCATTTTGCTCAGTTACCGTAGCTTTCTTGGGAACAGGAACAATGGTGGCCCTCTTGAAGCACGTGGGAACAGCAGACTGGAATAAGGATTGATTGAATATGTCCGTAAACACACCAGCCAGCTGGTCTGTGCATGCTCTGAGGACGCGACTGGGGATGCCGGCAGCCTTGCGAGAGTTAACACGTTTAAAGGTTTTACTCACATTGGATGCAGTGAAGGAGAGCCCGCAGGTTTTGGTAGCGGGCCGTGTCAGTGGCACTGTATTGTCCTGAAAGCGAGCAAATAAGTTGTTTAATTTGTCTGGGAGCAAGACATCGTGGTCTGCGACGGGGCTGGTTTTCCTTTTGTAGTCCGTGATTGACTGTAGACCCTGCCACATACCTTTCGTGTCTGAGCCGTTGAATTGCAACTCTACTTTGTCTCTATACTGACACTTAGCTTGTTTGATTGCCTTGCGGGGGGAACAGCTACACTGTTTGCATTCAATCATGTTTCCGGTCACCTTGCCCTTTCTTTCTCAAAACAAAGTTCTGGGCATACTGCCAAATTGCAGAAACTGATAGTGAGGATTGGTTCAATCAGTCACTTGCATGAACACAGAAATTGATTAAAGCACAAATATACAATTTGTCATCATAAGTGTCAAGTAATCAAATCAACTAACATGTTTGGATAGTACTCATCGCAATCCCTCATTGCCCAATCATACGATGCTCCATAGCGGGGTGCTCATCAGATTTCTTGATCCAACATCCTCTCACTTTTACCTCTTACAGTCAGTAGACATGAAGGATGGGAAGCCTGATCTGCTGCTAGTTAAAGAGGAGACAATAGAAGACGAACCAGAGAGCATTGACCTGCTGAGTGGACTAAAGATGGGGGAGCAAGGTAAGGGAGAAGTACATACAGTAATAGATATTCAATCGGAATAGTGATGCACCTGTCTATTTTTTTTCTTCATTCATAACTGCAATTGATGTTTACATACAAAACCACACATTATAATGAATGAACTTGACCATTTAAAAAATCGACATACGTGGAGTTCTCTGCCGTGTTTGTAAAGTCTATTTTGTAACCTCTTCCTGCAGGTGGTTGGCTGGAGGCTAACAGAGGAGACTGGGAGGCCATCTTGGATTCCCAGACCGGTGCAGTCAAGCGCCCAGGGGACAATATCACTAAGCAGGCCAGGACCAGAGGCAACATAGTGGAGGTCAGTGGATGGGACAGTGTCTTCAACTCTGGGCTGGGGAACAACACTGTTAACCACAACCAGAAACAGACAGTGGAACACAAAACAACAACCGATCTTAGACTCTTAGACAGAGGTGTCTGTATGCGGCGGGAGAGAACAGATACAGACTCGGCTAGCGATGCTCCGTCCTGCTCCTATAGTTGTGATTCAGAGAGACTGATGGCGCCTCAGGTTAACCCCATAACAGATGCTGCCTTCAGCCTGCCTTCTATAGGATCTATGAACTGGAACATGGACCCTGCGACAACACAGACACTCCCTGGCCTTCGTCCACATCACACCCTCCTTATGTTAAACCAAACCTCAGACAATGCCAGTGCCTCAACACTAAATGGCTACACAAGTCCATTGACAAATGACGCTATCAGTAGATCCGGTGGCAAAGAGAAGCGCTTCCCCTGTTCATTCTGTGGGAAATCCTTCAGTTTTCCCAAACAAGTGGAAATCCACCAGAGGATGCACACGGGGGAGAAACCATTCGGCTGCCAACTGTGTGAGAAGAGGTTCTCCCATCAGCACCACCTGAAGAGGCACCAGAGGGTCCACACAGGGGAGAAACCTTTCAGCTGCCCCCAGTGTGAGAAGAGGTTCTCCCACCAGCACCAGCTGAAGATGCACCTGAAGGTCCACACGGGAGAAAGGCCGTTCGCCTGTATAAATTGCGGGAAGAGTTTCTCAGAGAGGAGCTACCTCAGGATACACCAGCAGAAAATGCACACGGGCCATGTATAGAGTATTGTGACATGTAATGTAGTACTAGCTAGTTTGTTTGTTTAGTTAATTCTGTTGGTTTTCAATTAAGTAGGGAACCGGATGAGGTTAACTGAAGAAAGAATGAGTATGATGAGGCAGAGTAGATTATATGGTGATGGTTGGTGTTTGTAAAAATGCTTAATTGATGAAGAGTGACACATTTTCTCCCTTTAGGTTATCCTGGTGTTTTATAGTGAGATCATGATGGTGCCTTAATTCATGTTTACGTCACATGAAGTTGGGAAGCTGTGTCTTATGTAATGTTGAACCTTTTCCAATGTATTCTAAAAAATATATTTTTAAAGCAAGGGTACCAGATTTACAGAAAAGGTCAAGTGTTACCATAGTGAGAAAAGTTATTATATTTGTCACATATCGTTTTGTGCAATTAAAGTACTGTACTTCATGTTATGTGAGTGTATGACCATTTTGTGAAATGAAATCCAAAATTGACACTGTGCTGACTGACTTTGTTAATCTTGTATCATTGCAGGGACTGCGTTTCCCTTATTTCAGTCAAACCAAAACATTATACTTAATTATTGAATCAACACATATGGAATCGTTTTATAATAAACTCCAATGGCTCCATATTGTTAGGTACTTCAATCACAGTGTTAGAGATGGGCTTGACTCCGGTTAACATTTTATAATGTCATGTTTCTGTGTACAGCAGAGTTTCTTATATAAACTTTTATATGCTCTTCTGTACAATTTGTGTTTACAGTCTGCAGTCCATGAGGACCTGCTGATTTCAGGTGTTGCTGGCGGGAGAGACTGGACCTCTGAAGTGGCTGGTCACAAACCCTGGCCCCGGACCCTGGATCAGGAGCCATCACTCTTCCTTCCAGAGTCGGAACCGGGACCGAACCGTGAGGGACAGAGACTCCACCGCCACACAGAACACAACCAGTGGACAGGTGGACTGAATAACCTCAGTCCTGGTGGTCATCAGAGAGACCGAGGCTCCTGTCAGGGATCCAGTCTGCAGCCCAGACCCTTCTCTTCACAGTCTCAGTGCAGGGATGGAGCAGGACCTGGGGCTGATAGAGATAGACCCTCCTGTTCCTATGATACAAACACCACAGTATCCATGATGAACAGAGCAGGTCACCCTGGGCTTCAACCTTCACAGAGTGTAGTGGGAGACCCCCCTGGTGGTAGTCTATCAGCAAGTCTGTCTTCTCCTTCAGAGTCTCGTCTAATGCCTGGTAACTGGGTTCATAGGACGTCTGGGTCTACCCTTCCTCAGTTACCTCAGGTTTACCACACAAATACAGACAGGGTCAGGATGGGCGTTCACCACAAGAGGTACGTAGCCTATAACACAGCACACAATACTAACAACACCCAAACAATGGCTATAGGTCAAGGAGGGAGCTCAAAGACTAACGACCTGAGTGTGGTGGCTCCTGCTTCTACCTCCTCGGGGTCACAACGTGGGAAGCGATGCATTAGGACAGATGCCGACAAGCCATATGCCTGCCCCACGTGTGGGAAGCGCTTCTCTGAGGCGAACTATGTGAAGCAACACCAGACTGTTCACACCAAGGAGAGGCCCTTCAAGTGTAAGCTGTGTTACAAGAGCTTCTCCTTCCTGAGTAACCTTATCAGGCATAGGGGTGTCCACAATGGGGAGGAACCCTTCAGCTGTACCCAGTGTCACATGCACTTCGCCCATGCTGGCAACCTGAAGAGGCACCAGAGGGTCCACACAGGGGAGAAATCCTCCAGCTGACCCCATTGTGAGAAGAGATTCTCCAGCCAGCAACAGCTGAAGATGCACCTGACGGTCCACACGGGAGAGAGGCCTTTTGCCTGTACGCACTGCAGGAAGAGGTTCTCAGAAAGGGGCTACCTCAGGATACACCAATAGAAAACCATTCCACTCTATAACATAGAAAGTAGACATACCACTCAAACCCTGCATTAAAGACAAACATGAATTGTAATTTTTGTCAGCAGATGCATTTGGAATAACGAGAGTAACCATGTTGAATATTCCTGGTGCAAATATTGTATGCAGACATTGTGATATATAAGCCTAAAATGTCTGTTCATATTGTGTTTGCACTGTGTAGGCTATATGATGCTCACAAATGCCATTCAGCTACTTAATTTCTGTCCCAAGACACTTTTATTGAGAAAATTAATGTAGTTTATCATATAGATTTGTAGTTGAGACAGGTGTATTTAACACTTGTTTAAGTTTAATAAACACAAAATGTGACACTTCATTCTAAGACTTTCATTGACTAGTATACATCACATCTGATCTCATCACACCAGTGGAGGCTCCTCAGCGGCGGAAGAGGAGAAACATCCTCAGTGAATTTCATAGAAATAAAAATAGTGAACATTTTAAAAAGTTTACCTTTTTAGATAAGACTTTACTAAATATATTCACGCCACCAAATCATTGATTAAAATACATTGTTTTGCAATGAAGGTCAACAGTAACCTCAACAGCACTCAGTAGGGTAGCACTATGGTATAGCCAGAGGACAGCTAGTTTCCGCCCTCCTCTGGGTACTTGACTTCAATGCAAAACCTAGGAGGCTCGTGGTTCTCACCCCCTTCCATAGACTTACACAGTAATTATGACAACTTACGGATCACGTCCTCCAACCTATCAGAGCTCTTGCAGCATGAACTGACATGTTTCCACCCAATCAAAGGATCAGAGAATGAATCTAGTACTGAAAGCATAAGGTACAGCTAGCTAGCACGGTAGTGCATAAAATGTGGTGAGTAGTTCACTCAAAGAGTGAGAAAGATAATAGTTTAACAGTTTTGAACAAATTTCTTTTTTCAAAAATGAAGAAGGAAGAGTAATTTCTTTCCATTTCACTTACTTACAGTTGAAGTTTGAAGTTTACATACACCTTAGCCAAATACATTTGAACTCAGTTTTAATCCTAGTAACAATTCCCTGTCCTAAGTCAGTTAGGATCACCACTTTAGTTAGGATCACCACTTTATTTTAAGAATGTGAAACAGTAGAGAGAATTGTTTATTTCAGCTTTTATTTCTTTCATCACATGCCCAATGGGTCAGAAGTTTACATACACTCAATTTAGTATTTGGTAGCGTTGCCATTAAATTGTTTAACTTGGGTCAAACGTTACAGGTAGCCTTCCACAAGCTTCCTAAAATAAGTTGGGTGAATTTTGGCCCATTCTTCTTGACAGAGCTGGTGTAACTGAGTCAGGTTTGTTGGCCTCCTTGCTCGCACACCCTTTTTCAGTTCTGCCCACAAATGTCCTATCGGATTGAGGTCTTGGCTTTGTGATGGCCACTCCGATAGCTTGACTTTGTTGTCCTTAAGCCATTTTGCCACAACTTTGGATGTGTGCTTGGGGTCATTGTCCATTTGGAAGACCCATTTGCGACCAAGCTTTAACTTCCTGACTGATGTCTTGAGATTTTGCTTCAATATATCCATATAATTTTCCTTTCTCATGATGCCATTTATTTTGTGAAGTGCACCAGTCCCTCCTGCAGCAAAGCACCCCCACAACATGATGCTGCCACCTCCATGCTTCACGGTTGGGATGGTGTTCTTAGTCTTGCAAGCCTCTAACGTTTTTCCTCCAATCATAACGGTGGTCATTATGGCCAAACAGTTCTATTTTTGTTTCATCAGACCGGAGGACATTTCCCCAAAAAGTATGATCTTTGTCCCCATGTGCAATTGCAAACTGTAGTCTGGCTTTTTAATGTCGGTTTTTGAGTAGTGGTTTCTTCCTTGCTGAGCAGCCTTTCAGGTTATGTCGATATAGGACTCGTTTTTGCTGTGGATATAGATACTTTTGTACCTGTTACCACCAGCATCTTCACAAGGTCCTTTGCTATTGCTCAAGGATTGATTTGTACTTTTTGCACCAAAATACGTTCATATCTAGGAGACAGAACGCGTCTCCTTCCTGAGCTGTATGACGGGTGTGTGGTCCCATGGTGTTTATACTTGCGTACTATTGTTTGTACAGATGAACGTGGTACCTTCAGGTGTTTGGAAATTGCTCCCAAGGATGAACCAGACTTGTGGAGGTCTTGGCTGATTTCTTTTGATTTTCCCATGATGTCAAGCAAAGAGGCACTGAGTTTGAAGGTAGGCCATGAAATACATCCACAGGTACACCTCCAATTGACTCGAATGATGTCAATTAGCATATCAGAAGCTTCTAAAGCCATGACATCATTTTCTGGAATTTTCCAAGCTGTTTAAAGGCACGTCAACTTAGTGTATGTAAACTTCTGACCCACTGGAATTATAGTGGTTGAAAAACAAGTTTTAATGACTCCAACCTAATTGTATGTAAACTTCCGACTTTAACTGTAGCAAATGCAGCTAGCTAGTTTAGCTCACTCAAGCCCTGCTCAAACAGAGGGATGCTATGTTAGCTAGCTGGCTATGTCCAACACAACACTGGTACTTCCAAATAAAGGTAATCTTTTGGTTTTACAAATGTATTCAAATCAAATCTATTTTTATTTGTCACATACACATGGTTAGCAGATGTTAATGCGAGGGTAGCGAAATGCTTATGCTTCTAGTTCCGTCAATGCAGTAATAACCAACGAGTAATCTAACCTAACAATTCCAAAACTACCACCTTATACACACAAGTGTAAAGGGATAAAGAATATGTACATAAAGATATATGAATGAGTGATGGTACAGAACGGCATAGGCAAGATGCAGTAGATGGTATCGAGTACAGTATATACATATGAGATGAGTAATGTAGGGTATGTAAACAAAGTGGCATAGTTTAAAGTGGCTAGTGATACATGTATTACATAAAGATGGCAAATGCAGTAGATGATATAGAGTACAGTACATACATATACATATGAGGTGAGTAATGTAGGGTATGTAAACATTATATTAAGTAGCATTGTTTAAAGTCGCTAGTGATATATTTTTACATCAATTTCCATTATTAAAGTGGCTGGAGTTGAGTCAGTGTGTTGGCAGCAGCCACTCAATGTTAGTGGTGGCTGTTTAACAGTCTGATGGCCTTGAGATAGAAGCTGTTTTTCAGTCTCTCGGTCTCTGCTTTGATGCACCTGTACTGACCTCGCCTTCTGGATGATAGCGGGGTGAACAGGCAGTGGCTCGGGTGGTTGTTGTCCTTGATGATCTTTATGGCCTTCCTGTGACATTGGGTGGTGTAGATGTCCTGGAGGGCAGGTAGTTTGCCCCCGGTGATACGTTGTGCAGACCTCACTACTCTCTGGAGAGCCTTACGGTTGTGGGCGGAGCAGTTGCCGTACCAGGAGGTGATACAGCCTGACAGGATGCTCTCGATTGTGCATCTGTAGAAGTTTGTGAGTGCTTTTGGTGACAAGCCAAATTTCTTCAGCCTCCTGAGGTTGAAGAGGCGCTGCTGCGCCGCCTTCTGATGCTGTCTGTGTGGGTGGACCAGTTCAGTTTGTCTGTGATGTGTACTTTACTACCCTCTCCACTACAGTCCTGTCTATGTGGATAGGGGGCTGCTCCCTCTGCGGTTTGCTGAAGTCCACAACCATCTCCTTTGTTTTGTTGACGTTGAGTGTGAGGTTATTTTCCTGGCACCACACTCCGAGGGCCCTCACCTCCTCCCTGTAGGCCGTCTCGTCGTTGCTGGTAATCAAGCCTACCACTGTTGTGTCGTCCGCAAACTTGATGATTTAGTTGGAAGTGTGCATGGCCACGCAGTCGTGGGTGAACAGGGAGTATTGCTGCATGATGAGCGAGTTTTCTAACACGTTAGTGCCATTAGCTATGCTGACTCTGACGTTACTTTAGCTAATATGGTGTGTAGCGATTTTGATATGGTTTGGCTAGGAAAGTTTTTTTTCGCCTGTTCAAATACAGCTGATGTGTTGTGCATTGATGCGCACTGATGTGTTGTGCATGATTACACATTAAATCAGACTAGATGCAGGCAAGAGTGTGCAAGGCAGTATTGAATGTGTCACTGTCTGTCACCTGAAAATGTTCTGTTGACCTGCTGTGCTACTTTGTAAACTTTCATTCGTAGGCTAAGTTGTAGCAACCTCATTATGGTTATAGGGGAAATGTGAGTATCATGTAGTAGCCTAAACCTATCAATGTTGCATTGAACTGGGTGAATGGAATTTGAATGACAGTCATCCAATATGCTGTCATAGAAATAAGGCCATGCTCATGAAAAACAAAAACGTCCCCCCTCATCATAAACGGCACCGACGGCCACTGCTATGATGTTAACTAATTTGGTGACAACTAGTGGTACGTGGGTCACCTGCACCCGCTAATAACCCATCTGCAACCCCCTGACAGTGCATTTGGAAAGTTCAGACCCGTTCACTTTTTCCACATTTTGTTACAGCATTATTTTTCCTCATCAATCTACACATCATACCTCATAACGACGAAGCTAAAACAGTTTTTTAGAATGTTTTGCAAAATATATATATATATAACTGAAATACCTTATTTACCTAAGTATTCAGACCCTTTGCTATGAGACTCGAAATTGATCTCAGGTGCATCCTGTTTCCATTGATCATCCTTGAGATGTTTCTACAACTTGACTGGAGTCCACCTGTGGTAAATTCAAGTGATTGGACATGATTTGGAAAGGCACACACCTGTCTATATAAGGTCCTACAGTTGACAGTGCGAGAACTGTTCCAAATCTATGAGAACTGTTCCAAACAATGATGAGACAGTCTGAAGGCTCTGTTTAGCGACTACAAACCTCCTGGAATGAGGAGAGATAAGAGGTCTCTCGCTGACATCACTCACACTCAGGCACCTGCCTCCAGGTTCTTTGGTGTGTTTTTCTCCCTAGTTATGTGGATGAACACGTGGAGGAAAAAGGCAATGCTACTCGAAATTGTCAATGTGTACGCTGGGAGTTGGGAAGCAAGTACAGGGAGTGACTTTAATAATAAATAACTCCAAGGAACAAAACAAGAAACGAGTAGCGTACAGACATGAAACACTGAAACAGAAACAATAACACCTAGGGAAAGAACCTAATGGAGTGACATATATAGGGAAGGTAATCAGGCAGGTGATGGAGTCCAGGTGTGTCTGATGAGGCGCTAGTGAATGTGACAATGGTGACAGGTGTGCGTAATAATGAACAGCCTGGTGAGCTCGAGCACCGGAGAGGTCGGGAACCTGACGAGCCGGCTGAGGTGCGGGAGCGTGACGAGCTGGCTGAGGCTTCCTCCGTAGACTCCGCAACGGACACTTGTCGGGCCAAACGTCAAGACGCGGGAACCTGACTAGCCAGCTGAAGCACGGAAACCTGGCAAGCCAGCTTAAGTGCGGGAGCCTGACGTGCCGGCTGAAGCATGCAAGCCTGACGAGCCAGCTGAGGCATCCCCGGTTGCTCTGGTAGCGACACCCGGAGCGACGTCACCTACACTAAAAAATGTTTTATACATTTAAAAAACACTCCCTGATGCTTTCATTTGGTGAGGCGTGATTCTGTAACGTGTACGCTGGAAGTAAGTACAGGGAGTGACTATAATAATAAATAACACAAGGAACAAAACAAGAAACACAAGTGGCATACACACATGATACACAAACAGTAACATTAATGCCTAGGGAAAGAACCAAAGGGAGTGACCTATATAGGGAAGGTAATCAGACAGGTGATGTAGTCCAGATGAGTCTGATGAGGCACTGGTACGCTTAACAAAGTGTGTGTAATAATAAGCAGCCTGGTGACCTCGAGTGCCGGAGAGGGAGTGTAAGTAACATAAATGCCCTGGAACAATTGAATGACGTACTGAAATAATTGTGTATATTGGCTCTGCAAAACAGAGTTTCTTGACTATATTTTGGCAGGTCATGGGGGCACTTGTGCAATAACTGGAGATGAATGTTGTACTTTTGTCCCTGATCGGTACTCTAATGTTACCGATCTCGCCGAATACATTGCCACTGTGGCTAAGAACAATTCCCCACAGCCTGAGTGGAAGCTTGCAACTTGGTTGAAATCTGTGTTTGGGAGTTGGGGATCCCAGATTGCCAATGTGCTGGAGCATGTGTTTTTTTGCTTAGTCTATCTAATTGTATTACTAACATGTTGTAAGGCTTTTGTACCTCCCTAGCTGAGAAGGTTTCGGCAGCCATTATGTTTAATGCTCCTCAAGAGGATGGTGAGACTGATGAGCTGCCGACACTGGACGAGCTTCCTTTTCCCCCTGTAGATAAGGGCGATGTGTGAGAATAAGGGATTGTTTTTGTTTGACACGTTTAGAAAGCCCAAGCGCATTTCTTTTATGTTTTGACTAGTCTAAGGAACAGTTTGTGCAGAACAGATGTCGCTGCAACATCTGGTGGTATGGTGGTGAGAACTATGTAAACAATGTTTAAACATTGAGATATTTAATCTATCCTGAGTTAATAGATCCCTTGTGTATGTGTGTGTATTTTAGATTGTAAAACCCAGAGTGAAGGGCTTGTAAGGATGGAGTAAATATAAATATATTGATAGAACCTCCTTTGATTGAAGCTATAATCTAATGCTTACATTAATGTAATGATAATTATCACAGTGATAAAAGGAGGGAATGTGAGGGAAATGTTATGTTTATGTACAAATCAATGCTACTTTCTAATAACTAATTGGAAAGATTCATGCAGGTGACTGACTGATCGTGTATGGCGGAACCCTCATTATCACTGTTACCCAACTTGTATCACGACTCAGGATATGACCCAGATGCAGACTGCAACTGGCAACAGACAAACAGAGAACACAGGTATAAATACACAGGAAAAAATGGGAAGATGGGCGACACCTGGATTAGTGATTAATTTTAAGATTGGCTTCAGGTGTCCCTGGTGTTGAATTTCCACCACAACAACCAATAACATCCTTTCTCGTCAGTGTAAACGGAATTGGCGGTGGCTAGGTGAGATGGCAGAAGCGGATGTGGAACTTGAATCGGATGACGGTGAAAAAAAGATGTGTGGACTTTTGTCCAAAATAATGGGAAAAGGAGCAAAATTGCAGTGGAAAATGTCTAGCTCTGATCATACCCGCTACAAGTGCAGTTTTTGGAGAAACAATCTGTAGTTGGGGACTAGTGAACTACATGTAGTTAAACTAGTAATGGAACTACAGTTTGCAGTAGCTTGGTGGTAGTTTAACTAAATTCAAATCTATGTAGTGTTTTAAGTAGTTAATTACTTTTTTGCCATGTAGCGGTGTAGATTCCTGGATATACACTATTTTTTCTGAAGGGGGTAGCTTTAGTCTAGCTTAACTTCTTCCAGTGTAAAGTAATTGGCATCTTGGTAAATTATATTTTCAGAGTAGCTTCCCCAATGCTGAAAACAATGTATGCCAGTCTTGGCGAATTCGTTTGAAGCATCTAAAATGGTGGAGAAAGCTTTGGGTAAAGTGAAATCGGTGAAGATCACGAGAAATGGGCTTGTTTTCCTTTTGTGTGTTTCTGCTGATCAGAAAAGGCGTGTTGCGTCTCCCCCAAATTGATGAATTGAATGTGTCTTGTATTGATCTGCAGAGCAGGGCTCCTGTCAAAGGAGTCATTTCTGGAGTCTCAGAATAATTTTTTATTTAACCTTTATTTAACTAGGCAAGTCAGTTAAGAACAAATTATTATTTAAAATGACCAGTGGTGTAAAGTACTTAAGTAAAAATACTTTAAAGTACTACTTAAGTAGTATCTGTACTTTACTATTTATATTTTTGACACCCAAAATACATATTCCTTGACACCCAAAAGTACTCGTTGCATTTTGAATGCTTAGCAGAACAGGAAAATGGTCAAAATCACACACTTATCAACAGAACATCCCTGGTCATCCCTACTGCCCCATATCTAGTGGACTCACTAAACACACATTTCTTTGTTTGTAAATTATGTTTGAATGTTGGAGTGTGCCCCTGGCTATTCTTAAATTTAAAAACAAGAAATGGTGCTGTCTGGTTTGCTTAATATAAGACATTTCAAATGGTTTATACTTTTACTTTTGATACTTAGGTATATTTTAGCAATTACATTTACTTTTGATACATAAGTATATGTTAAACCAAATACTTTTACTTAAGTATAAGTTTACTGGTTGACTTTTACTTGAGTCATTTTCTATGAAGATATCTTTACTTTTACTAAAAAATGACAATTGGGTACCTTTTCCACCACTGACAATGTTGGCCTACCAAAAGGCCACCTGCGGGGACAGGGGCTGGGATTAAAAATAAAATATAGGACAAAACACACATCATGACAAGAGAGACACCCCAACGCTACATTAAAAGAGACCTAAGACAACAAAATAGCATGGCAGCAACACATGACAACACAACATGGTGACAACACAACATGATAGCATCTCAAAACATGGTACAAACATTATTGGGCATAGACAACAGCACAAAGGCAAGAAGGTAGAGACAACAAATCACAGGAAGCAGCGACAACTGTCAGTAAGAGTGTCCATGATTGAGTCTTATGAAGAGATGGAGATAAAACTGTCCAGTTTGAGTGTTTTTTTGCAGCTCATTCCAGTCGCTAGCTGCAGCGAACTGAAAAGACAAGTGACCCAGAGATGTGTGTGCTTTGGGAACCTTTGCTCTACTCTAGAATGTTCCTGGAGAACTATGCACAAAGGATGAATGATATTGGGATGTGGGATGATTTTTGTAATGTTTTTACATTTTTTATTAGTAGTGTGTATGGATTCATTACGTTTTTCCCTTATCCGTAATGGGAATGTACTTTGTAATGGATCGAACCCCAGGATGAAGTGGCGCCTCAGCTTAGACAGCTGCGCCACTCGGGAGGAAGGTGCAGCTTGCCATGCAACTTTGCTAACATCAGTTCGGCTGTTTCCACTCATGAAAACTGACGATGCTAATATGACTGTAGCCATATATAGATTTAGCATGAACTATCCCTTTAAAGTCTCCCAGTTTTCACCTCACCCAATAGGTGGCTGCACTACACCTTTTTGGTCTAGTCTGCCAATAAAAACTAAAGTAAATGGAATTCCCTCTCTCTATTGAATAGTTTTATCATCTGGCAAATTTAATAGGAGTGACCTACTATGGAGGCATTAATATTGCTATGGAAAATCGTGACTGGGTGTAGTAGTGTGTTTATGCTGGGTTCCAGCCTACTTGGGAATGGGCAGGAATGTAATAGTAGACCAGGTAGCCAAAGGGCTTTAAAACTATAAACTATATATAATTGGTATTCCCGCTCCACTGGGTAGAGGTGAGGCCAAATGCAGTGCAGGCTGGTGGGAGGAGCTATAGGATGACAGGCTCATTGTAATGGCTGGAATGGAATTATGGAACTGAGTCAAACATATGGTTTCCATATGTTTGCTACCATTCAATTCATTACATTCCAGCCATTACAATGAGCCTGTCATCCTATAGCTCCCCCCACCAGCCTGCACTGGCCAAATGTAAGATTAGAGCTATTATGATAAATGTGTGGCAGAACAGGTGGGACAGCTCGCCCTCTACAAGGTGGGTGGACAAAGACTCAAAAATCATGTATGGCTCTTTTTTATTTTCTTAGTAGTACAGGATAAGGCAGGAATGTTTAGATTTTTCTTAATATTTGTTTATTTATTATTTTAGTTTGTAAACTGTGATTGACTACACTCCAGTACAGTAGGCGGCGGCATGCACCTCTAACGGTTGTTTACCGTTATAACACCATAAACGAAGAAACCGTAGTAAACGAAAGTGTACAGTGACCAAGAGCAATTTAATTGTTGTTAGACGTTTAACACCCTGGAACTCAACATAAGATTAATTTAACCGCACAGTATCACATACTTACTCCCGGTATTCTTTAAATTTAATTGGAGACGACTTGGTTGATAGATGTGAACTAGGTAACGCTAGCTAGCTGCTAACAATGGCTAACTGTATGGTTTTTCACTCTCAAATGGCCTCCATTATGGAGGTTCTGGCGAATGCAGCTGTGGCTGAGATGTGTAAACTCGTAGATGACGACTATGCAGTGTTTCGTTTGGAAATAACTCAAAGCCAGAAAGAAAACAGGGCATTGCGGAGGAAACTACAGCTACTGGAAATTAAGGTGGCACGGGAGCGCGCAGAGAGGACAATGAGAGAGCGCGTCCTCGCCAGTCATCCCTGTAATGTCAAGATCCTCGACCGATACAGAGGAAATGCAAAAGGTACATTTTGGCGGAGGCTGCACGGCGTGTCTCCTTTCACATAGAGCTCAGTGCTCGTCGCCCCGTTCCCCTCTACATGTGTTATCCAGAAGTGGGTCTTGGTCCGTTTTTGGACAGTATGCAATAATTCCCCATATTGCGCATAGACACGATCATATTCTAACCAGATTCTTGATTTATTGCACTTCCAATGATTTACTAAATGAAAACAATGTGATACCTGGAACATAATACATCAATCAATAAATAGTATATCAAGAAGTTATGAGAAGTGTTACCTTACATTCTTGCCAATTATAGACCGTGTCAATAGAATACAATATACCTAACCACCTCCAATCACTCTCAGGTGAAGGACATCTCACTGGAGACAACAGGAGCTTTGTGAAGCCAGCAGGACAAAATACATGGCGAGATGACCACCCAATCACTGTTGATGGGGGGATAGGAAACTCAACCCATCATGTTATAGAGGTTAGTGTAATAGTGTTATATAAAACACGAGTGACTTTGTAAATCAAATGTGGACAGTTTATTTCAGAAAGGCCCTCCTCAGTTATTCACTAGCTTCCATGTGCATCCTTATTTATCTGCCATAATGGAGCTTTTGAGACTTCCCTACGGCATTGTTTTCCAATTCAACCCATGTACCTGTAATAACCTCCTCTTCTTGTGTCAGTCTGCAGATGCAGGTCCTGGGGTCAAGCAGGAGATGACTGAAGGAGAGGAGGACCCACGGCACAGCAGAGACATCCAGACTGGTGTGCCCCCTGTAGCCACAGAGAACCCCTCCACCGCCCAAGTGCAGTCCAGGACTCAATGCAGCATCACGGAGGTCAGTGGAACGCTGAACGCCATCCTCAAGTCAGAGACAGACACAGAGACTTTAACAGGGATAAACCGATTGGGCTGTCAACCTGCTCCACACTCAGAGTATTTACTTTAGGGCAACCTGAGCCCAAGGACTGTTCTGTCCCATCGGGACTCAGGTGACACTTTACAGACTGTCAATGATCCATTGTGTTCATACACTACAGAGACAGAGATGATACCTGGTGACATGCCTGTGGTATTAGATACACAGACTAATCCAATGAAAGTGGACTGGAACCAGTACAGTAGTAGTGTATACTCGGAAGGGTGCCGAGATAAGAAAGGGGAGGGTCTTGTCGTAGATGAGGTGATTGTGAAAGTGGAGGACGATGCTCCTCTGATATGGAGTGCAGACGAAACTCACTTAGGAGAAGGACACTCGCAGGACACTCGCAACACCAGTGACTTCTTAGACTACAGAGAAAGCTTAGAGACAAATATAAATGTCGAGACCCACTCCCCTTTACACGAGTTCAAGGATCGCGACCCATTATCCATGTCGATGGGGCCTTCCGGTTCACACAGGGAACAAAAGGCCAAGGCGCGAGGAGGGGGAGCCACATCAGACAATAGTAAAGAGAAACGGTTCCTCTGCATGTTCTGTAACAAAGGCTTCCGCTGCCCCCAGAAGGTGGACATCCACCAGAGGGTTCACACAGGGGTGAAACCCTTCAGCTGTACCCAGTGTCACATGCGTTTCGCCCAGGCATGCACCCTGAAGAGGCACCAGAGGGTCCACACAGGGGAGAAACCCTTCAGCTGTACCCAGTGTCACATGTGCTTCGCTCAGGCTGGTGACCTAAAGAGGCACCAGAGGGTCCACACAGGAGAGAGGCCTTTCGCCTGTGCGCACTGTGGGAAGAGGTTCTCAGAGAAGAGCTACCTCAGGCTACACCAGCAGAAAAAACACTCCACTCTATAACAAACACTTATATCAAAAGAGAAAGATTAATTTTAGTTGTCATCAGAAAATATCCCCAGATGCATTTGGATATTCCTGGGTAGAATATTACATCCAGACATTGTGTTAAGGAATACTGTATATACAGTCCCTACAGTGCATTCGGACCCCTTGACTTTTTCCACATATTGTTACATTACAGCCTTATTCTAAAATTGATTAAATAACCCCCCCTCAATCTACACACAAACATGTTTTTAGACATTTTTGCAAATGTATTAAAAATCAACTGAAATCACATTTACATAAGTATTCAGACCCTTTACTTAGTACTTTGTTGAACACCTTTGGCATCAATTACAGCTTCAAGTCTTCTTGGGTATGACGATACAAGCTTGGCACACCTGTATTTGGGGAGTTTCTCCGATACTTCTCTGCAGATCCACTCAAGCGCTGTCAGGTTGGATGGGGAGCATCGCTGCACAGGTATTTTCAGGTCTCTCCAGAGATGTTCGAACGGGTTCAAGTCCAGGCTCTGGCTGGGCCACTCAAGGACATTCAGAGACTTGTCCCGAAGCAACTCCTGCGTTGTTCTGTTGGAAGGGGAACCTTCGCCCCCAGTCAGGTCCTGAGCGCTGTGGGGTAGGTCTTCATCAAGGATCTCTCTCTCTGTACTTTGCTCTTTTCGTCGATCCTGACAAGACTCCCAGTCCCTGCTGCTGAAAAAGGGTGCTGGGTTTTCTCCAGACATAATGCTCGGCTTTCAGGACAAAAGGTTCAATCTTGGTTTCAATCTGACCAGAGAATCTTGTTTCTAGAGTCCATTAGGTGCCTTTTGGAAACTCCAAGCGGGCTTTCATGTGCCTTTTACTGAAGAGTGGCTTGCGTCTGGCCACTCTACCATAAAGGTCTGATTGATGGAGTGCCTCAGAGATGGTTGTCCTTCTGGAAGGTTCTCCCATCTGCACAGAGGATCTTTGGATCTCTGTCAGAGCGATCATCGGGTTCTTGGTCACCTCCTTGACCAAGGCCCTTCTCCCCTGATTGCTCAGTTTGGCCGGGTGGCCAGCTCTAGGAAGTCTTGGTGGTTCCAAACTCCTTCCATTTAAAAATTATGGAGGCCACTGTGTTCTTGGGGACCTTCAATGCTGCAGACATTTTCTGGTACCCTTCCCCAGATCTGTGCCTCGTAACAATCCTGTCTCGGAGCGCTACGGACAATTCCTTCGACCTAATTGCTTGGTTTTTGCTCTGACATGCACTGTCAACTGTGGGACCTTATATGGACAGGTATGTCCCTTTCCAAATCATGTCCAATCAATTGAATTGACCACAGGTGGACTCCAATCAAGTTGTAGAAACATCAAGGATGATCAATGGAAACAGGATGCAACTGAGCTGAATTTCAAGTCTCACAGCAAAGGGTCTGAATAATTATGTAAATAAGGTATGTTTAAAAAAAAATGTAATACATTTGCTAAGATGGTTTTTGCTTTGTCATTATGGAGTATTGTGTGTAGATTGAGGATTTTTAAAATGTAATACGTTTTAGAATAAGGCTGTAAAGTCAAGGGGTCTGAATACTTTCCAAATGCACTGTAGCTCCTTTCATATTTTTTTTGATCCTGACCAGTGTTGGAAAAAGTACAAGTCATACGTGAGTATAAGTAAAGATACCTTAATAGAAAATGACTCAAGTAAAAGGGAAAGTCACCCAGTAAAGTACTACTTGAGTAAGTCTAAAAGTATTTGGTTTAAAATATACTTAAGTATTAATAATATTTAATTCCTTAAATTATGCAAACCAGACAGCACAAGGTTGTTTTTAAATTTTATTTATGGAGAGGGGCACACTACAAACAAAGCATTTGTGTTTAGTGCATCTGCCAGATCAGAGGCAGTAGGGATGACCAGGGATGTTCTCTTGATAAGTGTGTGAATTGGACTATTTTCCTGTCAATGTACTTTTGGGTGTCAGGGAAAATGTATGGAGTAAAAAGTACATTATTTTCTTTACAAATGTAGTAAAGTAAAAGTTGTCAAAAATATAAATAGTAAAGTACAGATGTTTCATGTAGGTTTATCCTGGGGTGACGTTTTGGTAACCATGTAAATCTCCCGGACATGGTAAATTTGATCAATATATTCAGCATCAAAGTAGACATCATGCAAGACTACAAATCCCTGCAAAGCCATCTCTAGCTGACATCTTTGCTAACTTGTTTGTGTCATTTTAAAACTTGCAGAAGACAGTTCACAGAATTGTCAATTTAAAGAAATGTAGGCAATTTATATTATACAGGCGAATATATTGATAAGTCACCTTGTCCTTGAGATTTACACCTTTATCAAAACGTCACGCCAAGGTAAGCCTACACGAAACACAGTCCTTATTTGAAGTGTTTCTTAAATCCCCCATGGGAAAAATTAATGGTGGAAAAACAATTGGAAAAAGTTCCTTGTTTGACCGCTAGGTTATATGGGTATTATGACTCATACTATGGCACTCTATATGGAACTGGATGAGGTGAACTGGGGAAAGAAGGAGTACGATGAGACAGAGTAGATGATATGGTGATGGTTGGTGTGATGGTGTCTGTAAAAATGCTTCACTGATGAAGAGTGACAACCTGTCATGTAGGTTGATACTGGTGTTTTATAATGAGGAAATTATAGTGCCTTAATTCATGTTTACTTGACATAAAGTAGTGAAGATATGTGTAATGTTGAACCTTTTCCAAAGTAGTCAACAATTCATTTTATCAAAGCGAGGGAACCAGATTTACAGAAAATGTAAAGTGTTACCATAGTGAGAAAAGTTATTCTACTTGTCACAGGTATAGTTTTGTGCAATAAAGGTACATTGAGTGTACAATATGACCATGTTGTTGAAATTAAATACAAAATGTACTGACTTGGTATTTTTTGTGCCATTGCAGTGACTGAGTTTTGTATATCAGTCGAACCAAAACATACTTAATTCGTGAATCAACACATATGGATCAGGAGCCTCTGCGCTTCCGTCCCAAGTCGGAACCAAGATCTCATGTTAAATACTGTCGAAGTAATATAGCTACAGGTTTATCTACCTCATCTAAAGCCCATTCTGGTGGGAAGCTGCTATAGACCACCAAGTGCTAACACTCAAGAAAAAGTGTCAGACTAACTAGTGCCTGCAACCTGGTTCAGGTTATCAGTCAACCTACCAGGGTAGTTACAAACAACACTCATGGTCAAAACATATTGTGATGGTGTCTAAAAATGGCTCAGATGGGGAGAAGTATGTCCATAATAAAGCACTTCTCTACCTTAACAGCACCATCAACAAGGCAGGTCCTACAGGCTCTAGTTTTGTCACACCTGGACTACTGTTCAGTCGTGTGGTCAGGTGCCACAAAAAAGGACTTAGGAAAATTGCAATTGGTTCAGAATAGGGCCACATGGCTGGCCCTTGGATGTACACAGAGAGCTAATATTAATAATATGCATGTCAATTTCTCCTGGCTCAAAGTGGAGAGATTGACTTCATCACTACTTGTATTTGTGAGAGTAATTGACATGTTGAATGCACCGAACAGTCTATTTCAACTACTGGTGCACAGCTTGGACACCCATGCATACCCCACAAGACATGTCACAAGAGGTCTCAATCCCCATGTCCAGAACAGACTATGGAAGGAGCACAATACTACATAGAGACATGACTACATGGAACTCTGTTCCACATCAAGTAACTCATGCAAGCAGTAAAATAAAATAAAAAAAATAGATTCAAATAAAATTTTAAAAATAGATTAAAAACACCTTATGCAACAGCAGGGACTATGAAGCAACACAAACATAGGCACAGACACATGCATACACACAATGACATATGCACTATACACACACATATTTTGTACTGTAGATATGTGGTAGTTGTGGAGTAGGGGCCTGAGGGCACAGTGTGTTATGAAAACTGTAAATGTAAATGTCTGCAATGTATAACCATGAGTGAAAGAGACTCCACCACACAGAACACAACTAGTGGACAGGTGGACTGAACAACCTCAGTCCTGGTGGTCATCAGAGAGACAGAGGCTCCAGTCAGGGATCCAGTCTGCAGCCCAGACCCTTCTCTTCACAGTCTCAGTGCAGGGATGGAGCAGGGCCTGGGGCTGATAGGAACAGGAGGGTCTATGATACAAACACCACAGTATCCATGATGAACAGAGCAGGTCACCCTGGGATTCAACCTTCACAGAGAATGGTGAGTGGAACCCCCTGGTGGTAGACTAACAGGAAGTGCCTAGTGGCTCAGTTCATAGAAAGCCTGGGCTTGGACCTGGGTCTAGCTTTCCTCAGCTACCTCATGGTTACTGCACCGATACAGAATGTCAGGATGGGCGTTCACCACGAGGTACCTAGCCTATAACACAACACACAATCCAAACAATAGCAAGAGGTCAAGGAGGGAGCTCAAAGATTAACCACCTGAGGGTGGTGGCTCCTGCTTCTACCTCCTCTGGTGTCATTGGGTCACAACGTGGGAGGCGGAGCATTAGGACGGACGCAGACAAGCCGTACGCCTGTCTCACGTGTGGGAAGCGCTTCGCTGAGGCGAGCTATGTGAAGCAGCACCAGACCGTTCACACCAAGGAGAGGCCCTTCAAGTGCAAACTATGTTACAAGGGCTTCTCCTTCCTGACTAACCTTACCAGACAGGGGAGTGTCCACAATGGGGAGACATCTTAGCATTGTGGCTTTAGCTGACATATTATAGTCATCATGTGAAGTGTCTTGGGGTAAGAGGGTTTTTTGGATTACTAAATCCCTCAATTGAGTATCTGGGTATGCTGTCTTTCTCACATGATACAGACTTGTTGTTTGGTGTGCTGGCATAGCCAAAACACTCATTGAAGTGTAACACTATATTTCCCCTCTAAATTTGGTTTTGCCTATGTTCTATCCATAACAATTATAAATGTTTCTCTTTTTTATAACACCTTTATATTATAACATCCCTCCCACCGACATTATTTGGCATAATCAGGTGGTACCTGTTCCTTTATGTACTATAAATAGGTGATCAAATCTGTTAATGAATGAGAATTCATGTTGTCCTTTTGATGGGGTGACCTTTAATTTGCTTGTATATTATTTAGAATTAAAATTGTCCTTCAAACGTATAGGTTTCTGTCCTTGCCACCGATGGGATCGAGCCAGAAATTATTTTTCAGTCATTTATGGGCATTTTTCTAAACAACTCTGCTCTGAGCTTAACAGATACCAAAGAGTAAGAGGCTAAATCTGTTGCTGAAAATAAGCCCACAAAGTGAGACATTTTTGTATGGAGGTCAATTCTTCTTTTATTCCTTGTGTTACCATTTTATTTTTAAACTCTGCATCGTTTGGAAGTGCTCGTAAGCAAGCATTTCAGAGTGAAGTATACACCAGTTGTTTTGGCGAATGCCACAAATAAAACTGATGAGTGTTGAATTCGGTCAACAACAAAAAATGTAATTGCTAATTTGCTACATGAGGCTTATTTGAGTGAATATCAGTTTCGTAATTGTTAGGTTGTTACGAATGCACTGATAGGTGGACGCACGTGGCATTTCGGCAATTTACCCAAAAACTACATTAAATTGGAGTTGTGCTTGTTGTCATAGAGATACAGTTAGTCGGAAGTTTACATACACTTAGGTTGTCATTAAAACCAGTTTTTCAACCACTCCACAAATTTCTTGTTAACAAACTATAGTTTTGGCAAGTCAGTTAGGACATCTACTTTGTGCATGACAGAAGTAATTTTTCCAACAATTGTTTACAGACAGATTATTTCACTTATAATTCACTGTATCACAATTCTAGTGGGTCAGAATTTTACATACACTAAGTTGACTGTGCCTTTAAACAGCTTGGAAAATTCCAGAAAATGTGGTCATGGCTTTAGAAGCTTCTGATAGGCTAATTGACATCATTTGAGTCAGTTGGAAGTGTACCTGTGGACGTATTTCAAGGCCTACCTTCAAACTCAGAGCCTCTTTGCTTGACGTCATGGGAAAATCAAAAGAAATCAGCCAAGACCTCAGAAAAAAATTGTAGTCCTCCACAAGTCTGGCTCATCCTATCCTTGGGAGCAATTTCCAAACATCTGAAGGTACCATGTTCATCTGTACAGACAATTGTATGCAAGTATACACACCATGGGACCACGCAGCCGTCATACCGCTCAGGAAGGAGACGCGTTCTGTCTCCTAAAGATTAACATACTTTGGTGCGAAAAGTGCAAATAAATCCCAGAACAACAGCAAAGGACATTGTGAAGATGCAGGAGGAAACAGGTAAAATAATATCTATATCCACAGTAAAACAAGTCCTATATCGACATAACCTGAAAGGCCGCTCAGCAAGGAAGAAGCCACTGCTCCAAAACCGCCATAGAAAAGCCAGACTACGGTTTGCAACTGCACACGGGGACAAAGATCGTACATTTTGGAGAAATGTCCTCTGGTCTGATGAAACAAAAATAGAACTGTATGGCCATAATGACCATCGTTATGTTTGGAGGAAAAAGGGGGACGTTTGCAAGCCGAAGAACACCATCCCAACCGTAAAGCACGGGGGTGGCAGCATCATGTAGTGGGGGTGCTTTGCTGCAGGAGGGACTGGTGCACTTCACAAAATAGATGGCATCATGAGAAGGGAAAATGATGTGGATATATTGAAGCAACATCTCAAGACATCAGTCAGGAAGTTAAAGCTTGGTCGCAAATGGGTTTTCCAAATGGACAATGACCCCAAGCATACTTCCAAAGTTGTGGCAAAATGGCTTAAGGACAAAGTCAAGGTATTGGAGTGGCCATCACAAAACCCTGACCTCCAGCCTATAAAAAATATGTGGGCAGAACTGAAAAAGAGTGTGCGAACAATGAGGCCTTCAAACCTGATTCAGTCACATGAGCTCTGTCAGGAGGAATGGGCCAAAATATAGCTTATGGAAGGCTACCCAAAACATTTGACTCAAGTTAAACAATTTAAAGGCAATGCTACCAAATACTAATTGAGTGTATGTAAACTTTTGACCCACTGGGAATGTGATGAAATAAATACCAGCTGAAATCAATCACTCAACTATTATTCTGACATTTCACATTCTTAAAATAAAGTGGTGATCATAACTGACATAAGACAGGGAATTTTTACTTGGATTAAATGTCAGGAATTGTGAAAAACCGAGTTTAAATGTACTTGGCTAAGGTGTATGTAAACTTCCGAATTCAACTGTAGATGATAGAGACCTCATCATGGATATAATCCATTTTAGCATTGACATTGCCATTGAAGGCTTCCACCATTTTATAGTAGTCAACTGGGTGGGGATTCTTATGAGTTGGGAGCAATCAGCCAATAAAGAAGAAAATGTACTACTTTAAAATGGAGATAGCCTCAATGGCACTGCCATAGACTGTAGAAATATGTCCATACTTTCACAGACACAAAGAGGATGCCACGTTCAAAACAACTGGGAACAGAAATCTAAAGACAACTGAGGGGGAAAAAAAGGTAATCCATCTTGGAATTCCAAATCGGGGAACTCGGGCCTCTTTCTCGTGCAATGACATTTCAACCTTTAGATCACTGACGTCATGATTTGAAGTCCTCCCCCCCAGAGTTCCCAGTTGCACCATTAGTCCTCTATCTTGTTTTTTATTTTATTATTTGTGTACTTTACTGCATTGTTAGAAGCTAATAACATAAGCATTTCGCTGCACTTGCTGTATTATTTGCTGAATTGTGTACACGAATAATTACATATTGCTCTCGTTGGCCTGTTCCCACTTGCATCGGCCCTCACATTAGCTAGAATGTTCCCACCTGATTTCACCTCCTCCCGCCTGCCTTCCATCTTTAAGGACAAGTCTTTCCATTTTTAGAGAGGTCACTCGAATATCTTGCCAAAATAATAGACAATGGTTGAAGAGGTTTGATGTGTAATGTAATACGCAGTACCTTATTTCCAGTGGTGTAAAGTACTTAAGTAAAAAATATCTGTACTTTACCAATTCTATTTTTGACAACTTTTACTCCACTATATTCATAAAGAAAATATGTACGTTTTACCTGACATCAAAAAGTACTCCTTACATTTAGAATTCTCAGGCAGGACAGCAATATGGTCCAATTCATGCACCTATCAATATAAGGCATTGTCATCCCTACTGCCTCCGATCTGGCGGAATCACTAAACACAAATACTGCATTTGTCAATTACGTCTGAGTGTTGGTGTGCCCCAGTCTGTCCATAAATAAAAATAACAAGAAAGTCGTGCTGTCTGGTTTGCTTAATATAAGGAATTTGATGTAAAGCATTTACTTTTTACTTTTACTAAAACGTATGACAATTGAGTACTTTTTCCACCACTGCACATCTAAAACCAGATACTTTTACTCAATTTGTGTTTCACTGGGTGACTTTTACTTGAGTCATTTTCTATTAAGGTATATTTACCTTTACTCAAGTATAACAATTTTTCCACCACTGCATATGTTAAGAACAGCGCAAATACCGTTTTATTTTATTTAGCCACACCCTTTGAGCTATGACGCCATATTGAGTGTAAACGGAAGTAAACAATGAACAAGAACCATTCCCACGTTAGCGTTTTTATTTCGACGTTTATTATCACCATGGAACTCAAATTATGACTAATTTAACTGCACAACATTGCATACTTACCCCATGTCGTGTTTAATTCGCGCTGGAGACTGGACTTAGTTGATAGATGTGATCAAGGTAGGGCGAGCTAGCTACTATGGTTTTTCACACTCAAATAGCCTCCATCATGGAGGTTCTAGCGAATGCAGCCGTGGCAGAGGTCTGTAAACTCGTCGATGACGACTATGCAGTGTTTCGTTTGGAAATAACTCAAAGCCAGAAAGAAAACAGGACATTGCGGAGGAAACTACAGCTACTGGAAATGAAGATAACACGGGAGCGCGTCCTCGCCAGTCGTCCCAGTAGTGTCAAGATCCTCGACCGATACAGAGGAATGGCAAGAGGTACATTTTGCAGAAGGCCGAGGATGCGGGGCCTGTCGCCCCGTTCCCCTCTGCGCATGTGTGACTTTAGATGCGTTAACCCAGGGAGGAAGAGGCGAAGCGAGAGTTTTTCTCAACTCAAAATCTGTCCACGAAAATAAGTCCAGGAAGGCATTTTTGTATGGAGGTAAATGAGTGTCGAATTTGGTCAACATAACATGTAATGGCTAATTTCCTACGTGAGGCAAATTTGATCAGTATACGTTTCATAATGGTTAGGTTGTTACCAATGCACTGATAAAAGTGGCATTTCTGCAAATTTGGGGGGAAAAAATCCTTTATATCTGAGTTTTGCCTGTTGTCATAGAGATAGATAGAGGACTTGTCATGGATATAACCCGTTTTTAGAATGGATATTGTCATTGAGGGCTTCCGCCATTTTAAAGTAGTTAACTCGGTGGGGATTCCTATGAGTTGGGAGCAATCAGCTGAAGAATAAGAAGAAAATGGACTAATTTAAAATAAATAGAGATTGCCTCAATGGCGCTGCCCATGCTCGCAGACTCTAATGGCACAGATACAAAGATGAGTCATCTATATACCTCCTCCCGCCTGCCTTCCATCTTTGAGGACATTATTATCAGGGCTGTCACTCATCATATCTTGTTGGTTAACCAATTAACCAGAATTGGGTCTTTGTCAGCTTTTGGTTTGTATGCAATAATTCCCCTGATTACTTATCTTGCACAAAGACATTCCTATTATTTAATCATTGAAAACAATAGGTTGCATGGATTATAATCAATCTATAAATAGTATATCAATCAGTTATGCGAAGTGTTACCTTACCTAGAATTCTAAAACTGTCAACAGTGTGTAGCATTGAGCATTGACAGTAGCTAACCTAACCATCTCTTTCCCTCAATCACTCTCTCAGGTGAAGGACATCTCACTGGAGGCCACAGGAGCTTTGTGAAGCCAGCGGGACAAAATACATGGAGAGATGACCAACCAATCACTGTTGATGAGGGGAGTGGAACCTCAACCCAGCAAGTTATTGTGATAGAGGTTAATGTAATAGTATTACATCAAATTTACAGTACATCAAATGTGGCCAGTTTATTTCAGAAAGGCTCCCCACTGCGATTCACTTGCTTACATGTACTGTACATCCTTATTTATCTGCCATAGGGGAGCTTGCAAGACTTCCCTATGACATTGTTATACAATTCAACCCATGTAACGGTAATAACCTCCTCTCTTCTTGTGGCAGTCTGCAGATACAGAGGCTGCAGTTCCTGGTGTCAAGCAGGAAAGGTCTGAAGGAGAGGAGGACCCACGGCACAGCAGAGACATCCAGACTGAAGTGGCTGGAGCACTCCCTGTTGCCACGGAGGTCCCCAGCACCGCCCCAGCACCGCCCAGGACCCGAGGCAACATCACGGAGGTCAGTGGAACGCCGAACGCCGTCCTCAAGCCAGAGACAGACACTGAGACTTTAACTGTAACACACAGGCTCTTACACACAGGATCTGACCACAGATCAGATCCAGAGAGACTGGGGCTGGGGAGACCGGGCTGTCCTCCTGCTCCTAGCTCAGAGTATCTACCGGTATTTCACCAGGGCCCGAGGACAGTTCATTCCCATGGTGATGGTGACACGTTAAACATTGGCGGTGATGATCCGTCTTGTTCTTACGCTACAGAGATCGACCCTGGCAACACATCCTTGGGTTTAGAGACACAGACTGATCTGTCTAGAGGGGACTGGAACCGATACAGTGGTAGTGTATACACTGAAGGATGCCAAGATAAGAAAGTGGAGGTTATCGTCGTAGATGAGGTGAAAGTGGAGGGCGACGCTCCTCCCACGTGGAATGCAGATTGTCACTTAGGAGACGGACACTCACAGGGCAGAGATTTCTTAGATTACAGGGAAAGCTTAGAGACAAATCTAAATGTCACAACCCAGTCCCCTTTACACTCGTTCAGGGATCGCAACCTAGTGTCAACATCGATGGGGCCTTCCGATTCACATGGCCGCGTCCTTTTCGATCAGGTATTGAACTCAAACGACAGGGCTAGAGCCCAGGTTCGGGGAGGAGGAACCACATTAGGCAATAGTAAAGAGAAACGGTTCCTCTGCATGTTCTGTAACAAAAGCTTCAGCTGCTCCCAGAATGTGGAGATCCACCAGAGGGTCCACACAGGGGAGAAACCCTTCAGCTGTACCCAGTGTCATATGCGCTTTGCCCAGGCTGGCCACCTGAAGAGGCACCAGATGGTCCACACAGGGGAGAAACCCTACAGCTGCCCCCAGTGTGAGAAGAGGTTCTCCCGCCAGGACCAGCTGAAGATCCACCTGAATGTCCACACGGGAGAAAGGCTGTTTGCATACAAACGCACTGCGGGAAGAGGTTCTCAGAGAGGCTCTACCTCAGGATGCACCAGCAGAAAAAACATTCCCCTCTATAACATAGAAAGTAACCATTCCACTCAATAGCTTCTGACGTTTAGATCAAACCCTGCATCAACAACAAAGAATAATTTTCAGCAATAAAGATCCACAGATTCATTTGGAATAACAAGAGTAACAGATTTCAGTGTTGAATATTCCTGGGTAGAATATTGCATCCAGACATTGTGTGATATACTATGGGGTCAGAAATGATTGACACACTTGATAAAGATGAGCAATAATGACTTTATAAAATAAATAATTCAAACACTGAGCTATATTGTATGTAATTTTAAAAATCTAAATATAATTTATTATTTTATACTAATTAAATTGCTCAGAGAAAAATATTTAGTTTAACAAGTAATACTTTTTTTCTCAAAAAGTTAGAGGTCAAAATTATTATCACCGCTAAAGATTCTTTTAGATAAAGTAGTCAAGTTTGATATTTGGTTCCATATTCCTAGCATGCAATGTCTAAATCAAACTTGTGACTTTACAAACTTATTGGATGCATTTGCAGTTTTGGTTGTGTTTCAGATTATTTTGTGCCCACTAGAAATGAATGGTAAATAACCTTTTACTGCAGTGGGCTAAGTCAGGGTCACAGAGTGTTTCTAGGTAGTCTTAAACAAATCTACTTTGAAACAAAAGTATACTCCTCACACACATGGTTATGGGCTTAAAAAAGAAGACACTTGTACCATGTCTGATATAGAGTTGAAATGTATAAATGTTTGGCTTTGCATAACAATATTATACTTTATATACATCAAAGACTGAAATATAACAAATTGTTTGAAATAGAAACATCGGATTTGACTTTTGTTTTTAAAGAATGTCTATGAATAACATTCCACCCATGAGGTCACTAGTGGGCAATTTGGTTAGTTGACTGCAGGAATGGATTTTTTTCCCCATATTCATAGCATGCCATGACTACATCAAGCTTGTGACTCTACAAATTTGTTGGTGCATTCGCAGTTTGTTTTGGTTGTGTTTCAGATTATTTTGTGCCAACTAGAAATGAATGGTAAATAATGTATTGTGTCATTTTGGTGTCACTTCTGTTGTAAATAAGAATAGAATATGTTTCTAAACACTTCTACATCAGTGTGATTACTACCATGATTACTGATAATCCTAAATAAATTGTGAATAATGAGAAATATCATACACCCAAGTTGGGCTGTGGTGGTCATGAAATTTTGTTAATTAACAAACACATTTAGCATCTCCATGCCTTCACACACACAAGCCGCATACAAGCCACTGATGAAGAAAAAATGCTTCACTCTCCCAATAATTACAGAGGGCGCTGTAGCTAGCTAGCTAAGGTTAGCATGCTAGCTAGCTAGCTACACTGACAGCTGTCAGTGACCTATTTGTTGATGATTATCAACTGCATGGATATTACCACACCCAATTCGTGAATATGTATTAGTAGCCTTTGTCATTCTTTGGAGGTGGATCCTAAACGTGCATTTCCTCCACTTCTTCTGGGGTGGGGGGGTCCTTTGATGTACATTCACCGTAACCTCTTCCCCAGGTTATTGTGCACAGCACATATGAGGAAGCGTCTGGGGACAAGATTACATCACAGTAGTTGTCAGAGAGGAAGAGGTGACATGAGAAGATTTACTCTGCCCAAAATCTGTACACGTTTGGGGTTTGAACTGGTTCAGGGAACATAACCGGAAAATAATTACGTTTTTAGAAGAACAGAATAAGAACCGGGAACGAAAGTCATCTATACTGTTCTGGAACAAAAGTGTTATTTTAAAAGCATGGGAACCGGTTAATAAATGTATATTATGTTCTAGGACTGGAAAAAAACGCCTATGTGCCTATGCAAAGCTCTCACTCTTGTCACTCAGAAACGTATTCCAGTGTCTGCCTGCCAGATTAAAATCTTTGCCAGTGTGTGTATGCTATCTGCCCCTCCCCACCGAAGCTTGTCTACTAATGACGTTGCAAGCGTGATTCAGAAATTAGGGAGAAAGATTTTTAATTAAAGAATGAATTAACTTTTTCTGTGCTAGTTTTAAGGACACTATAGTTATCAAGTTTCACAATGGATTGATTAACTATTAGAAGGTAAGATGTGTTTTTGTTTTAGTTCTGGTGCCCTCTGCACATAATTTTCTTAGATAGCTAACTAGCTATCTCTGGTCCAATGTTAAGCCAACTCGGAAGCTCAAAGACATCAAAAGTTCCTTCATAGAAGCCGCTCCTCTGTAGGTATAATTCTGTGGGCCTAATTCAGACAATACATGTCATAACAACAAAATGCCCAGTGCTTCAAGCTAAGCTCCTCTTCCACCCTCTCTTGCTCTATCCCCACCTGCAGGCGCATCTCACGCCCAACACTTGTCTGTCCAATGCATGTAAATAGCTAGCCCGCTCCATAGCAAGCTGCTCTATCGTCACTGATTTGGTGAAGTAGTTTAGTGTCGAGCTAGCTGTAAAAACATTTAGATTTCAGAGGTTTAAAAAGGAACCGAAAGGAACGATATAAACCATAGCTTTTTTTTGGTTTTGTTTGAACCGGTTCAGAACTTTATCTTACTGGTCGGATCAGTGGAACGGAACAAGGGGGAAAATGGTTGTGTTCAGAACTAAAGTATTGGAAAATAATTTGGGTTACAATCCCTGGTCCGTGTGAGATAAAACATGTTTTGTATGGAGGCCTATGAGAGAGTGTCGAACTACGTGAAAATTATTTGATCGAAAAAAGTTTCGTAATGTTTAGGCTGTTACAAATGTACTGATATAAATGGATGCGGTTGGTATTACGGCAACTTTGAGAAAAACAATTTAGTTGTGCCTGTTGTTCATTCATGTATCTGCCCTCTCGTTGGCTAGATATCGCCTGCCTTCCATCGTTTAGGACATACATTTCTATTGTTTGAGCAGTCATTCGAATATCTTGTCAACATAATAGATCATCCATGTCTGCGTTCACAGCTGGCGATGCCTAATCGCAATTGGTTATTCCCCATCATTTGCAACAATGTCATTGAGCTTCATCACTATCTTTCCTTTGAGGTACCTTTGCTGTTTATAAATGTTTATGAATTGATTTTACTCCTGGCTACTCTGAGTTTTTGTTGTTGTCTTAAAACAGGCTTCCTTGGACTTTTTCTGAGAGTTTTGTGGATATGGGCCATAATCTCACCCTATTCTGCATACACCCAACAGTGCTTTATAACCAATATACACTTACTAAATATACCTACACATACCGACACACTAATAAACATCTACTGTACATGTCAAAATAGTTTGGTCAGGTTTGTCTGATAATGACTTTTGACGTATCATTGCTGACTTTGTACCCACAACCACATATTTACCCACAACATATTTATGTCCACCATGACGGGTTTAACAACAATGAAGTAATTCTGTAACTACAGTATAGGACTCAAACGTAGTGGGGATGGATATACACTCCATGTTGAAAGTGTGTTTATTATTTATTATCGTACAACGCGTTTCAAAAGAGAGCATACCGTTTTTCTCTCCATATCCCTGAATTCCTACCACAAACTCTGGACCTTTTCATCTGGATCATCGCAGCTAGCTAACCGCAAACAGGGTTGACTACTTCTGGCTAACGTTTCCGTCCCAGAGCTAGCACCAACTAGCCTGGGTCTAGCCCATGCTAGAACCATCTCCCGGCTCATTCCTGGGCTACAATATACGGACCCCTTCTACTTCCGGTACGGGGAACGGAACCCCGCCGATCCTCTACGACTGGAATACCGACATAATCTGCCCGAGGATTCCAACTGGCCCCTCAGGTGCGACGCCCGCTGAAGGCCCATTCTTCTAACCTGCTAGGCCTGCTAGCTACCTAGAGCTACTTGGAACCCTACTAATTCCACGACTGGTCTATCATCGTCACCACACAAAGAGGCAAAAACAGACTTACCCTCATCGCGACGTCCCCCAAAGGCTAACTTGCTAGCCCCGGTCTACTAACTGCTAGCTTGCCTGCCCTGGTCTGCTAACTACTAGCCCCTGCTAACTGCTTGGTTGCTAACCCGGTCTGCTAGCTTGCCAGCCCCGGTCTGCTAACTGCTAGCTTGTTTAGCCCCTGCCTACTAACTGTTAGCATCGGCCTGCTAACTGTCTGAATCGGCGTGTTCCCAGTCAGCCCAACCACTCACTGGACCCATATGTTCACTTGGCTATGCATGCCTCTCTCTAATATCAATATGCCTCGTCCATTAATGTCCTGGTTAGTGATTACTGTCTTATTTCACTGTAGAGCCTCTAGCCCTGCTCAATATGCCTTAACCAACCATGTTGTTCCACCACCTACATATGCGATGACATTACCTGGTTTAAATGTCTCTAGAGACTATATCTCTCTCATCATTACTCAATGCCTAGGTTTACCTCAAATGTACTCACATCCTACCTTACCTTTGTCTGTACACTATGCTTTTAATCAGAAACCTGCCTCTTTTTACTCTCTGTTCCGAACGTGCTAGACAGCCAGTTCGTATAGCATTTAGCCGTACCCTTATCATACTTCTCCTCTGTTCTTCTGGTGATGTAGAGGTTAATCCAGGTCCTGCAGTGCCTAGCTCCACTCCCACTCCCCAGGTGCTATCATTTATTGAATTATATAACCGTAATAGCCTTGGTTTCATTCCTGTTAACATTAGAAGCCTACTCCCTAAGTTAGTTTTACTAACTGCTTTAGCACACTCTGCCAACCCGGATGTCTTAGTCGCGTCTGAATCCTGGCTTAGGAAAACCACCAAAAACCTTAATCTCCATCGCTAACTATAACATTTTCCGTCAAGCTAGAACTGCCAAAGGGGGCGGTGTTGCAATCTACTGCAAAGATAGCCTGCAGATTTCTGTATTACTATCCAAGTCTGTACCCAAACAATTCGAGCTGCTACTTCTAAAAATTCACCTTTCCAGAAACAAGTCTCTCACTGTTACCACTTGCTATAGACCTCCCTCTGCCCCCAGCTGTGCCCTCGATACCATATGTGAATTGATTGCCCCCCCATCTATCTTCTGAGCTCGTGCTACTAGGTGACCTAAACTGGGACATGCTTAACACCCCGGCCATCCTACAATCCAAGCTTGATGCCCTCAATCTCACACAAATTATCAATGAACCTACCAGGTACAGCTCCAAATCCGTAAACACGGGCACCCTCATAGATGTCATCCTAACTAACTCGCCCACCAAATACACCTTTGCTGTTTTCAATCAAGATCTCAGCGATCACTGCCTCATTGCCTGCATCTGTAATGGGTCAGCGGTCAAACGGCCTCCACTCATCACTGTCAAACGCTCCCTAAAACACTTCTGCGAGCAGGCCTTTCTAATTGACCAGGACAGGGTATCCTGGAATGACATTGACCTCATCCTGTCAGTAGATGATGCCTAGCTATTATTTAAAAGTGCCTTCCTCACCATCTTAAATAAGCATGCCCCATTCAAAAAATGTAGAACTAGGAATAGATATAGTCCTTGGTCCACTCCAGACCTGTCTGCCCTTGACCAGCACTAAAACATCCTGTGGCATTCTGCAGCAGCATCGAATAGCCCCCGTGATATGCAACTTTTCAGGGAAGTTAGGAACAAATATACACAGGCAGTTAGGAAAGCTAAGGCTAGCTTTTTCTAACAGAAATGTGCATCCTGTAGTACTAACTCAAAAAAGTTCTGGGACAATGAAAAGTCCATGGAGAATAAGAGCACCACCTCCCAGCTGCCCGCTGTTCTGAGGCTAGGAAACACTGTCACCACCGATAAATCCACTATAATGGAGAATTTCAATAAGCATTTCTCTACGGCTGGCCATGCTTTCCACCTCGCTGCCCCTACCCCGGTCAACTGCCTGGCCCCCTCCACAGCAACCGCCAAAGCCCCCACCATTTCTCCTTTACCCAAATCCAGATAGCTGATGTTCTGAAAGAGCTGCAAAATCTGGACCCAACAAATCAGCCTGGCTAGACAATCTGGACCCTCTCTTTCTAAAATTATCTGCCAAAATTGTTGTAACCCCTATTACTCGCCTGTTCAACCTCTCTTTCGTATCGTCTGAGATTCCCAAAGATTGGAAAGCTGCCCCGGTCATCCCCCGCTTCAAAGGGGGTGGGTGACACTCTAGACCCAAACTGTTACAGACCTATATCTGTCCTACCCTGTCTTTCTAAGGTCTTCGAAAGCCAAGTTAACGAACAGATTACAGACCATTTCGAATCCCACCGTACCTTCTCCGCTATGCAGTCTGGTTTCAGAGCTGGTCATGGGTGCACCTCAGCCACGCTCAAGGTCCTAAACGACATCATAACCGCCATCGATAAGAGACATTACTGTGCAGCCGTATTCATCGACCTGGCCAAGGTTTTCGACTCTGTCAACCACCACATTCTTATTGGCAGACTCGACAGTCTTGGTTTCTCAAATGATTGCCTCGCCTGGTTTACCAACTACTTCTCTGATAGAGTTCAGTGTGTCAAATCGGAGTGCCTGTTGTCCGGACCGCTGGCTGTTCCTATGGTGGTGCCACAGGGTTCAAACCTCGGGCCGACTCTCTTCTCTGTATACATCAATGATGTTGCTCTTGCTGCTGGTGATTCTCTGGTACACCTCTACGCAGACGACACCATTCTGTATACTTCTGGCCCCTCTTTGGACACTGTGTTAACTAACCTCCAGACAAGCTTCAATACCATACAACTCTCCTTCCGTGGCCTCCAACTGCTCTTAAACACAGGGAAAATTAAATGCATGCTATTCAACCGATCGCTGCCCGCACCTGCTCGCTCGTCCAGCATCACTACTCCGGATGGCTCTGACTTAGAATACGTGGACAACTACAAATACCTAGGTGTCTGGTTAGACTGTTAACTCTATATCGCAACGAAGCATCCTTCACTCATGCTGCCAAACATACCCTCGTAAAACTGACCATCATATACCGATCCTTGACTTCGGTGATGTCATCTCTAAAATAGCCTCCAATACTCTACTCAACAAACTGGATGCAGTCTATCACAGTGCCATCCATTTTGTCACCAAAGCCCCATACACTACCCACCATTGCGACCTGTACGCTCTCGTTGGTTGTCCCTCGCTTCATACTCGTCGCCAAACCCACTGGCTACAAGTTATCTACAAGTCTCTGCTAGGTAAAGCCCCGCCTTATCTCAGCTCACTGGTCACCATAGCAGCACCCACTCGTAGCACGTGCTCCAGCAGGTATATCTCACTGGTCATCCCCAAAGCCAATTCCTCCTTTGGTCATGTTTCCTTCCAGTTCTCTGCTGCCAATGACTGGAACGAACTACAAAAATCTCTGAAGCTGGAGACTCATATCTCCCTCACTAGCTTTAAGCACCAGCTGTCAGAGCAGCTCACAGACCACTGCACCTGTACATAGCCCACCTATCTACCTACCTCATCCCCATACAGTATTTATTTATTTATCTTGCTCCTTTGCACCCCAGTATCTCTATTTGCACATTCATCTACCATTCCAGTGTTTAATTGCTATATTGTAATTACTTCGCCACCATGGCCTATTTATTGCCTTAACTCCCTTATCTTACCTAATTTGCACTCACTGTATATAGACTTTTTGTTTTCTTTTGTTCTACTGTATTATTGACTATGTTTGTGTTTTTTCCATGTGTAACTCTGTGTTGTTGTATGTGTCGAATTGCTATGCTTTATCTTGGCCAGGTCCCAGTTGCAAATGAGAACTTGTTCTCAACTAGCCTACCTGGTTAAATAAAGGTGAAATATATATATATATATATTTTTTTTTTTGTTTTGTTATCTGTGTGTGTGAGTGAGGGAGTGTATGTCTGTGTAATCTGTATCACCTCTCTCATCCAGGAGGAGGAGGGTCCAGAGGTGCTGTGGGTGAAGGAGGAGGGGTGTGAGGAGGGTCTGGGGAACACTGAGGGGACCATGGTCATGGAGGACAACCAGACTACACCTCCTCCTGGACCCGCAGAGGAATCAGCTGAACAGCACAGGACCACACACAGTCTCACTGAGGTAAGCCCACTGTGAACTACTGTCTGTATCCACAAAGTATCTTAGAGTAGGAGTACTGATCTAGGATCAGTTTGGCCTTTTAGATCATAATAAATAACATTATTTGGAAAGTTCCTAGATCAACACTCCTACTCTGAGACTCTTTGTGGATACGGGCCCAGGACTTGATTCAATTTGTCTTAACTGTGGGACCAGGCCTTTGAATTATCAAACCATTTGGGATTTTGGCAATGAAAAATGGAAGTCTTCAGTTACAGCTAGCATGCTAGGGGTACCCAAACATTTCCATTCTTTGTGCTAAGCTAGTTAGCATTACTGGACGCAGATACATAATAATGGTATCCAAAAGTTCATCTGACTCTGGGGAAGTATAAGAGTGTCTGCTAGATGACTAAAATGTAAATGTAGATAAAGGGCTTCATTGCCAAAATCCTGAACTATCCCTTTAAAGAGTGTCAAGTAATCAAATCAACTAACACTTTTGCATAATATGAAATCAACATGTTTGCATTGTACTCATAGCCATGCCTCATTGCCCAATCAGAAGATGATCCATAGCAGCGTGCTGATATCAGATGTCTTGATGCAACATCCTCTCACTCTGTATCTCTTACAGTCAGTAGACATGGAGGATGGGAAGCCTGATCTGCTGCTGGTCAAAGAAGAGACAATAGAAGACGAACAAGAGAGCATTGATTTGCTGAGTGGACTAAAGATGGGGGAGCAAGGTAAGAGAGACATACATATAGAGAACATAATAGATATACTTCAATGGGAATAGTGATGCACCTGGCTATTATTTTCTCTTCATTCATAAAATGAAATCAATACAACTTACACTCAGTGACCAGTTTATCTAGTGCCGGGTCGAACCGCCCTTTGCCTCCAGAACAGCCTGAAAAGGTCATACTGGTCAAGGTCATACATTATAAAAAATACACATTATAATGTATGAACTTGACCAGACCATATGTAGAGTTCTCTGCCATGTTTGTAAAGTCTATTTTGTAACCTCTTCCTGCAGGTGGTTGTCTGGAGGCTAACAGAGGAGACTGGGCGGCCATCTTGGATTCCAAGACCCAGATGGGTACAGCCAAGGGCCCAGGGTACGACATCACCGAGCAGGCCAGGACCAGAGGTGACATAGTGAAGGTCAATGGATGGGACAGCGTCCTCAACTCTGGGCTGGGGGACAACACTGTTAATTCCAACCAGAAACAGAGAGTGGAACACAAAACAACATCTGAATTTAGCCTCCATGACAACAGACTTGTTGAAACCAGGGCGAGATGTAGATTTGGTCTGCAGGGACAGGGCGGTGTCCATATGCAGCTAGAGAGAACAGACACTGACTCGGCCAGCGATGCTCCCTCCTGCTCCTATAGTTGTGATTCAGAGAGACTGATGGCGCCTCAGGTTAACCCCCTAACAGATGCTGCCTTCAGCCTGCCTTCTATAGGATCTATCAACTGGAACATGGACACCGTGACAACACAGACACTTCCTGGCCTTCATCCTCCTCACACTGTCCTAATGTTAACCCAGACCTCAGACAATGCCAGTGCATCAACACTAAATGGCTACACAAGCCCATTGAAAAATTACAGTAGTAGTAGCGCTATCAGTAGATCTAGTGGCAAAGAGAAGCGCTTCCCGTGTTCGTTCTGTGGGAAAGCCTTCAGTTTCCCCAAACAGGTGGAGATCCACCAGAGGATGCACACGGGTGAGAAACCATTCGGTTGCCACCTGTGCCGGGCCAAATTCTCCCACTCGTCCAGCCTGAAGAGGCACCAGAGGGTCCACACAGGGGTGAAACCCTTCAGCTGTACCCAGTGTCAGATGTGCTTTGCCCAGGCTGGTCATCTGAAGAGGCACCAGAGGGTCCACACGGGAGAGAGGCCGTTCGCCTGTACGCACTGCGGGAAGAGGTTCTCAGAAAGGAGCTACCTCAGGATACACCAACATAAAATGCACAGGGCCCATGTATAGAGTATAGTGACATTTAATGTAGTTTGTTTGTTTGTAGTTTATTCTGGTGGTTTTGGATGTGGTAGCGAATTGGATGAGGTGAACTGAGGAAAGAATGAGCATGATGACTCGATGATATGTCACGCCTGCTCCCGCTCCTCCTCTCTGGCGCTCGAGGGCGCCAGGCTGCCCATCATTACGCACACCTGTCACCGTTATTACACACATCAGCACTCGCTGGACTCCATTGCCTTGTTGATTGCCCCCTGTGTCAGCATTATTGTAGTTTTTGTTTTCCCCTATCCAGACGCTGTCCATATTCTATTCCTGTCCGTGTTTTATTAAATGTTCACTCCTTGTACTGGCTTCTCGTCTCCAGCGTCTGTCCTCGCGTGATATTGTGATGGTGTCTATAAAAATGCTTCACTGATGAAGAGTGACAACCTTCAACCTTTAGGTTGATACTGGTGTTTTATAATGAGATACGGATAATGCCTTAATTCATGTTTACTTGACATGAAGTAGTGAAGCTGTGTGTAATGTTGAACTTTTTCCAAAGTATTTTTAAATACATTTTTATCAAAGCAAGGGTACAAGATTTACAGAAAATGTAGTGTTACCATAGTGAGAAAATATATTATACTTGTCAAGTATCGTTTTGTACAATAAATGTGCTGTACTTAAAAGTTATAAGTACATGACCATTTTGTTGAATTTAAATACAAAATTGACTGACTCTGGTTATTTTTGTATCATTACAGGGACTGAGTTTCCCTTATCTCAGTCAAACCAAAATATTGTACTTAATTCAACACATGGATTTTTTTTTTTAATAAACTCCAATAGCTCCATATTGTTAGGTACTTGAATCACAGTGTCCGAATAGCCTAACTGGCGTCCTAGATACTAGGTCCTTTGAGTATGAGAAAAAATTAAGATTAATAGCATAGCTGTGGGAAGTAGGTGTGCTGCAGTACCCTGATAAATCTAAGAAGGAATTAAAAAAAAAAAAAAAAACATTTCCACAAAATTTGTGAACTAGGCATTTATTACCTCCTCGTTCGACATTACCCCAACCCAAAACATCTTCTCACAGCCATGTTTAATAGTATGCGACATTTAGAAAATAGTGTTTACTTTAAATGCCCGAATGTCATACTCATTTTGGCACTGATAATAGCTGATCAATTAGATATGGGGACACGCTACCGAAATCAACTAATAGCGGGAAACAACGCAATCACGCATGACGCATGCCCAATATGCAAACTAGAAGGTTCAGTAGTATGCAACATTTTGATAATAGAGTATGGCTCATACGCCAGGATGTTATACTCATCTCAGCTCTTCATCTAGTAGAATTTGATGCACACTTTTCCACAATGTATTGGAAGCGGTGGGATGTGAGTAATAGGCCCTAGTTCTCTTCAAGTTAGTGATGGAGGCTTAAACCAAATTGTGCAGAAAAACTATTAATTACTCTGAGCTTTTAAAAACAATGCACATTAGTGACTTGTGCTGGTCAGCAATGAAAATCAGCGTTTGATGTTCATATAGAAGTTTTTCCCACAATATTAATAAAATCTCTGTGGCACATTGGTTAGTCGTGGGTCGCCATGTTTTTGGTGTCCCAGATGAGTGTTGGTGAAATTGAATTTAATTTAACTAGGCAAGTCAGTTAAGAACAAATGATTATTTACAATGACGGCCTATCAAAAGCCAAAAGGCCTCCTGCGGGGATGGGGGACCTGGGATTAAAAATAAAATAAAAATATAGGACAAAACAAACATCACAACAAGAAAGACAACACTGCATAAAGAGAGACCTAGGATGACAAAATAGCATGGCAGCAACACATGACAACACAGCATGGTAGCGACACAACATAACAACAACATGGTAGAAGCACAACATGGTAGCAGCCCAAAACAGGGTACAAACATTGTTGGACACAGACAACAGCAGAAAGGGCAAGAAGGTAGAGACAACAATACATCATGCAAAGCAGCCACAACTGTCAGTAAGCGTGTCTATGATTGAGTCTTTCAATAAAGAGATTGAGATAAAGCTGTCCAGTTTGAGTATTTGTTGCAGCTCGTTCCAGTTGCTAGCTGCAGCGAACTGAAAAGACGAGTGACCCAGGGATGTGTGCGCTTCGGGGACCTTTAACAGAATGTGACTGGTAGAACGGGCATTGTATGTGAAGAATGAGGGCTGCAGTTGGTATCTCAGATAGGGGGGAGTGAGGCCTAAGATGGTTTTATAAATAACAACCAGTGGGTCTTGCGACGGGCATACAGAAATGACCAGGCAGTTTTTCTCTATCCAGAATTCTGTGTGGAAGGTTGGTTGGTATCTGGGAGTGAAAGGATGGATGGGGTTCTGTTGACAAGGCTGAGGTTGGGTCATTGTGGATTGGGAAGTGAGTTATTGTTGGTGGGGAAACACCCAGATAGCAAGTATGAGGAATGTGGTGAGGTAGCAGTAGTCTAAACTACTTAAGTAAAAATACTTTGAAGTCTTAGTGTTTTAAAACATTTTTATAACAAGAAATTGTACCTTCTGGTTTGCTTAATACAAGGAATTTAAAATCATTTATACTTTTACTTTAGATAAGTATATTTTAGAAATTAAATTAACTTTTGATACTTAAGTATATTTAAAACCAAATACTTTTAGACTTTTACTCAAGTAATATTTTACTGGGTGACTTTCACTTTTACTTTAGTAACTTTCTATTAAGGCAGTGGTTCCCAAACTTTTTATAGTCCCGTACCCCTTCAGACATTCAACCTCCAGCTGCGTACCCCCTCTAGCACTAGGGTCAGATCACTCTCAAATATAGTTTTTTGCCATCATTGTAAGCCTGCCACAAATACACTATACGATACATTTATTAAACATAAGAATGAGTGTGAGTTTTTGCCACAACCAGGCTCGTAGGAAATGTCAAAGAGCACTTATATGGCCAGGGCACAAATGATCATCAGTAATTTTGCTCTTTATTTAGCCATCTTACATATAAAACCTTATTTGTTCATCGAAAATTGTGAATAACTCACCACAGGTTAATGAGAAGGGTGTGCTTGAAAGGATGCACATAGCTCTGCAATGTTGGGTTGTATTGGAGAGTCTCAGTCTTAAATAATTTTCTACACACAGTCTGTGCCTGTATTTAGTATTCATGCTATTGAGGGCCAAGAATCCACTCTCACATAGGTACGTGGTTGCAAAGGGCATCAGTGTCTTATTAACAGCGCGATTTGCCAAGGCAGGATACTCTGCCCAATCCATAAATCTGGCACTAGCTTTGGATTAAATTCAATTTTCACAGAACCACTTGTTGCAATTTTGATGAGGCTCTCTTGTTCAGATATCAGTAAGTGGACTGGAGCCAGGGCATGAAAGGGATAATGAATCCAGTTGTTTGTGTCATCCGTTTTGGGAAAGTACTAGCTTAATTGCGCACCTAACTAACTCAGGTGCTTCGCTATATCACATTTGACATTGTCCGTAAGCTTGAGTTCATTTGCACACAAAAAGTCATACAATAATGGAAAGACCTGTGTGTTGTCCTTGTTAATGCAGATAGAGAAGAGCTCCAAATTCTTAATCATAGCCTCAATTTTGTCCCGCACATTGAATATAGTTACGGAGAGTCACTGTAATCCTAGATTCAGATCATTCAGGCGAGAAAAAACATCACCCGGATAGGCCAGTCGTGTGAGAAACTCACCATCATGCAAGCGGTCAGACAAGTGAAAATGATGGTCAGTAAAGAAAACTTTAAACTTGTCTCTCAATTTTTTTTTAAATGTGTCAATACTTTGCCCCTTGATAACCAGCGCACTTCTGTATATTGTAAAAGCGTTACATGGTCGCTGCCCATATCATTGCATAATGTAGAAAAAACACAAGAGTTCAGGGGCTTTGCTTGAACAAAGTTAACCGTTTTCACTGTAGTGTCCGAAACGTCTTTCAAGCTGTCAGGTATTCCCTTGACAGCAAGAGCCTCTTGGTTGATGCTGCAGTGTACCCAAGTAGCGTTGGGAGCTACTGCTTGCACGTACGTTACCACTCCACTATGTCTCCCTGTCATGGCTTTCGCACCATCAGTACAGATACCAACACATCTTGACCACCAAAGTCCATTTGATGTCACAAAGCTGTCCAGTACATTAAGAATATCCTCTCCTGTTGTCTTGGTTTCCAGTGGTTTGCAGAAGAAGATGTCTTCCTTAATTGACTCCCCATAAATGTAACGGACATATACAAGGAGCTGTGCCAGGCCCGCCACATCTGTTGACTCATCCAGCTGTTAACGCATAGAATTCACTGGCTTGTATGCGAAGCAGTAATTGTTTCAAATTATCTCCTGCCATGTCACTGATGCGTTGTGAAACTGTGTTGTTTGATGGAGGCATTGTCTGTATAGTTCTTTGGGCCTTTTCCCCCAGCATTGTCCCAGCCATATCCACGGCAGCAGGAATAATTAAGTCCTCCACAATAGTATGGGGCATGCCTGTCCTAGTCACTCGGTAGCTCACCATATAAGACACTTCTAGCCCCTTCTTATTAACGGTATCTGTTGCTTTTATACATGTCTTACTACTCGAAAGTCATCTTAAATTCTCACTCCAAAAACTCCTGTGGCTTATTTTTCAAATTGGAATGTTTTGTTTCTAAATGTCTGTGCAAGGTGAAGGTTTCATAGAGTTGTGAGATAGCACTTTTGCACATATAACACACTGTGGCTGAGGAAAGGCACTACTCCCAATATAAATGAACCCCAAATAAATGTAGTTCTCATCATATTTGCGCCTCTTCGATGGTCCAACGTCCCTGTCTGTTGTTCAGTGCTTTCCTGGGTAAGGGGGCAGTAGCTCTTCAGCTGCATTAGATTCCCAACTGTCAGTGTCCATGCTAGCTGGGCTAACAACAAATGTAGAATTACTGATGCTAGCATTGGATTTGCTCGTGGAAGCAAAACAACTTGTGTCGTCGACAGGTGCAAGTGTAGTACTGTTTGTCGTAGCAGTACTACCAGTAGAGCTGGTATGTGTCTCTATGGATGTGGGCCTTACTTTTTGAACCATTAATCCATTTTCGAGCAAACAAAATAAGCAGCTCTACGTTTGGCTACATACAGAACGTTAGTGGAATTCCCGCGAGAGAGTAACGGTTAATGTGATTGGATGTTAATCATTTGACTAGGCTACCTGTATTTAACATTGTGTTGTTATTTCGCTGAACACTAGATGGTTTTATTTTATTTTTTGGCAAAGAAACGAGGCCACTCAGGCGAGAAAAAACCTCACCCAAATGCATAGCCCCGTTGAACTGTTTGAAAAGGTATTTTTAAATTTAAAAATGTGAATCACATTTTTATTTGGCGTACCAATCGACGATATTGCGCGTACAGTTGAAGTCGGAAGTTTACATACACATAGGTTGGAGTCATTTTTTTTTTTTTTTTACTTCCGGGTTGGAGCGAGCGGTCTCATCCGCACTTCGCTCCGCAGGTAGTATAACTTTTCATTACATTTCATTACATTTCATTATAGTACAACGGTTTGATTTGTCTAATCTCAGCAATTTCTTCTTAGCTAGCTACATAGCCGTCTTTGTATCAAAGATAACTGCGTAATTATCGTATTTCGTCGTCCTAACGTAGTCTACACTGCTATCTGCCCAGCAGCTAGCCAGCTAGCAAACGTCCACCGTCTACCGAATAGCAGCACTGTAGAAACTATTACACTCAACTGTACGACTTGATTAGTGTAGTGTTAGCTAGCTACATAGTTGTCTTTGCTGTCTTCGTATCCAAGATAATTGTGTAGTTTAGAGTGTGTAGTCTTAGAGTGATTATCTTAATTTACCGAGGTTAGCTAGCCAGCTATTTGTCGTCCTTAACATAGGAGACACTGCTAGCTAGCCAACAGCTAGCCAACGTCTTCCGAATAGAACTTCTGCACTCAACAACCCGGTCGCATTCCGCTTCGCTCCACAGGTAGTATCACATTTTCATTTCATTTCATTACAGCACAACGGTTTGATTTGTTTGATCGTAGCTAGCTACATAGCTAGCTACATAGCCGTCTTTGTATCAAAGATAATTGTGTAGTCTAGAGCGATTTTCTAGGTTAGCTAGCCAGCTATTGTCATTCTTTTAACGCAACGTAACGTAATCAACACTGCTAGCTAGCCAGCTAGCCCCCGAATAGCAGCACTGTAGAAACTATTACACTCAACGGAACGACTTGATTAGTGTAGTGTCAACAACGCAGCCACTGCCAGCTAGCCTACAAAGTCAACAACGCAGCCACTGCCAGCTAGCCTACTTCAGCAGTACTGTATCATTTTAATCATTTTAGTCAATAAGATTCTTGCTACGAAAGCTTAACTTTCTGAAAATTCGAGACGTGTAGTCCACTTGTCATTCAATCTCCTTGCATTAGCGTAGCCTCTTCTGTAGCCTGTCAACTATGTGTCTGTCTATCCCTGTTCTCTCCTCTCTGCACAGACCATACAAACGCTCCACACCGCGTGGCCGCGGCCACCTAATCTGGTGGTCCCAGCGCGCACGACTCACGTGGAGTTCCAGGTCTCCGGTAGCCTCTGGAACTGCCGATCTGCGGCCAACAAGGCAGAGTTAATCTCAGCCTATGCCTCCCTCCAGTCCCTCGACTTCTTGGCACTGACGGAAACATGGATCACCACAGATAACACTGCTACTCCTACTGCTCTCTCTTCGTCCGCCCACGTGTTCTCGCACACCCCGAGAGCTTCTGGTCAGCGGGGTGGTGGCACCGGGATCCTCATCTCTCCCAAGTGGTCATTCTCTCTTTCTCCCCTTACCCATCTGTCTATCGCCTCCTTTGAATTCCATGCTGTCACAGTTACCAGCCCTTTCAAGCTTAACATCCTTATCATTTATCACCCTCCAGGTCCCCTCGGAGAGTTCATCAATGAGCTTGATGCCTTGATAAGCTCCTTTCCTGAGGACGGCTCACCTCTCACAGTTCTGGGCGACTTTAACCTCCCCACGTCTACCTTTGACTCATTCCTCTCTGCCTCCTTCTTTCCACTCCTCTCCTCTTTTGACCTCACCCTCTCACCTTCCCCCCCTACTCACAAGGCAGGCAATACGCTCGACCTCATCTTTACTAGATGCTGTTCTTCCACTAACCTCATTGCAACTCCCCTCCATGTCTCCGACCACTACCTTGTATCCTTTTCCCTCTCGCTCTCATCCAACACTTCCCACACTGCCCCTACTCGGATGGTATCGCGCCGTCCCAACCTTCGCTCTCTCTCCCCCGCTACTCTCTCCTCTTCCATCCTATCATCTCTTCCCTCTGCTCAAACCTTCTCCAACCTATCTCCTGATTCTGCCTCCTCAACCCTCCTCTCCTCCCTTTCTGCATCCTTTGACTCTCTATGTACCCTATCCTCCAGGCCGGCTCGGTCCTCCCCTCCCGCTCCGTGGCTCGACGACTCATTGCGAGCTCACAGAACAGGGCTCCGGGCAGCCGAGCGGAAATGGAGGAAAACTCGCCTCCCTGCGGACCTGGCATCCTTTCACTCTCTCCTCTCTACATTTTCCTCCTCTGTCTCTGCTGCTAAAGCCACTTCTGAAAAAACCTACACTCGATCCCTCCGATGTCAACAACTACAGACCAGTATCCCTTCTTTCTTTTCTCTCCAAAACTCTTGAACGTGCCGTCCTTGGCCAGCTCTCCCGCTATCTCTCTCAGAATGACCTTCTTGATCCAAATCAGTCAGGTTTCAAGACTAGTCATTCAACTGAGACTGCTCTTCTCTGTATCACGGAGGCGCTCCGCACTGCTAAAGCTAACTCTCTCTCCTCTGCTCTCATCCTTCTAGACCTATCGGCTGCCTTCGATACTGTGAACCATCAGATCCTCCTCTCCACCCTCTCCGAGTTGGGCATCTCCGGCGCGGCCCACGCTTGGATTTCGTCCTACCTGACAGGTCGCTCCTACCAGGTGGCGTGGCGAGAATCTGTCTCCTCACCACGCGCTCTCACCACTGGTGTCCCCCAGGGCTCTGTTCTAGGCCCTCTCCTATTCTCGCTATACACCAAGTCACTTGGCTCTGTCATAACCTCACATGGTCTCTCCTATCATTGCTATGCAGACGACACACAATTAATCTTCTCCTTTCCCCCTTCTGATGACCAGGTGGCGAATCGCATCTCTGCATGTCTGGCAGACATATCAGTGTGGATGACGGATCACCACCTCAATCTGAACCTCGGCAAGACGGAGCTGCTCTTCCTCCCGGGAAGGACTGCCTGTTCCATGATCTCGCCATCACGGTTGACAACTCCATTGTGTCCTCCTCCCAGAGCGCTAAGAACCTTGGCGTGATCCTGGACAACACCCTGTCGTTCTCAACTAACATCAAGGCGGTGGCCCGTTCCTGTAGGTTCATGCTCTACAACATCGGCAGAGTACGACCCTGCCTCACACAGGAAGCGGCGCAGGTCCTAATCCAGGCACTTGTCATCTCCCGTCTGGATTACTGCAACTCGCTGTTGGCTGGGCTCCCTGCCTGTGCCATTAAACCCCTACAACTCATCCAGAACGCCGCAGCCCGTCTGGTGTTCAACCTTCCCAAGTTCTCTCACGTCACCCCGCTCCTCCGCTCTCTCCACTGGCTTCCAGTTGAAGCTCGCATCCGCTACAAGACCATGGTGCTTGCCTACATAGCTGTGAGGGGAACGGCACCTCAGTACCTCCAGGCTCTGATCAGGCCCTACACCCAAACAAGGGCACTGCGTTCATCCACCTCTGGCCTGCTAGCCTCCCTACCACTGAGGAAGTACAGTTCCCGCTCAGCCCAGTCAAAACTGTTCGCTGCTCTGGCCCCCCAATGGTGGAACAAACCCCCTCACGACGCCAGGACAGCGGAGTCAATCACCACCTTCCGGAGACACCTGAAACCCCACCTCTTTAAGGAATACCTAGGATAGGATAAAGTAATCCTTCTCACCCCCCTCAAAAGATTTAGATGCACTATTGTAAAGTGGCTGTTCCACTGGATGTCATAAGGTGAATGCACCAATTTGTAAGTCGCTCTGGATAAGAGCGTCTGCTAAATGACTTAAATGTAATGTAAAAATTAAAATTTGTTTCAAACACTCCACAAATTTCTTGTTAACAACAATTTTCCAACAATTGTTTACAGGCAGATTATTCCACTTATAATTCACTCTATCACAATTCCAGTGGGTCAGACGTTTACATACACTAATTTGACTGTGCCTTTAAACAGCTTGGAAAATTCCAGAAAATGATGGGCTAATTGACATCATTTGAGTAAATTGGAGGTGTACCTGTGGATGTATTTCAAGGCCTAACTTCAAACTCAGTGCCTCTTTGCTTGACATCATGGGAAAATCAAAATAAATCTGCCAAGACTTAAACATTTTTTTGTAGACCTCCACAAGTCTGGTTCATCCTTGGGAGCAATTTCCAAACGACTGAAGGTACCACGTTCATCTATACAAACAATAGTACTCATGTATAAACACCATGGGACCACGCAGCCGTCATACCGCTCAGAAAGGAGACACGTTCTGTCTCCTAGAGATTAACGTACTTTGGTGCAAAAAGTGCAAATCAATCCCAGAACAACAGCAAAGGATCTTGTGAAGATGCTGCAGGAAACAGGTACAAAAGTATCTATATCCACAGTAAAACAAGTCCTATATCAACATAACCTGAAAGGCCGCTCAGCAAGGAAGAAGCCACTACTGCATACCACCATAAAAAAGCCAGACTACAGTTAACAACTGCACATGGGTACAAAGATTGAACTTTTTGGGGAAATGTCCTCTGGTCTGATGAAAAAAAAATAGAACTGTTTGGCCATAATGACCATCATTATGTTTGGAGGAAAAAGGGGAGGCTTGCAAGCCGAAGAACACCATCCCAACCGTGAAGCACGGGGGTGGCAGCATCATGTTGTGGGGGTGCTTTGCTGCAGGAGGGTCTGGTGCACTTCACAAAATAGATGGCATCATGAGAAAGGAAAATTATGTGGATATATTGAATCAACATCGACATCAGTCAGGAAGTTAAAGCTTGGTCGCAAATGGTTCTTCTAAATGGACAATGACCCCAAGGTCCATATAAATGTTTTTATTTGATTTACAATTATATTAAATTATTATTATTAGAAATTTAACATACCAATGTTTTAGAGGAGAGTGGCTGCTATTTCTTCTCTCATGATGTTAAACATCTTTGTCCGTATTTAAAAAGACAATCGACTCTTCCTTCAGAACACATTCAGCATACTGAGGAAATAATTTGATAGGCATTTCAGTTGTCCCCCCCCCCCAAAATATTTTACACTTAAGACTCTAATTTGCAAGTATACAATGACACAGCTATAATATAATTTGACAGTTCTGTTTTGCCTTGCAGTCTCAAGATAGGGGGGAGAATTTCTTCAGGCAAGAAAATAGCCTTGACAAAATCCTTCCCACTTCTTATTTCCTTAATTTTGTGGCTAGAGTCAAATACTTTCTGTGGCACATATCAGAGTCAAATGCTTTCTATATAACAAACTTCACGTCAGGATAGGCAACCGAAATTAATAATTAATGTATGTGTGTTATATTAAACAGAGGAGGGAGTAAAATGTAGGAAAGCTATAAACATTTCAGAACAACTACTAGTCGAATAAGACATTGGAGAGATGACGAACATTACTAGTGCCTCCCCCGCTTTCAAACCGACATCAAGGTCACCCAAATTGAGGTTTACATTGAAGGTACCGTCCACGAAAGTGAATCTTAATCGAACCTAACCTTCATGGATAAAAATATAAAACCATGGAAGTAGTCATTATGTATAATGCACTTTGTAATATTCATGTTATACCAGTGCAGTGGTATATTTTTATGTAACCAACAACCGCACCAATTTTAGCATAGCGTTAATTAGCACCCATATGCACGTGTACGCGCAATACCGTCGATTGGTACGCCAAATAAAAATGTGATTCACATTTTTAAATTAAAAAAATACTTTTTCAAACAGTTCAACGGGGCTATGCATTTGGGTGAGTTTTTTTCTCGCCTGAGTGGCCTCGTTTCATTGCCAAAAAATAAAATAAAACCATTTAGTGTTCAGTGAAATAACAACACAATGTTAAATACAGGTAGCTAATTAGCAATAGCGTCCTTTTGCACATGAGCTAGCTAATTGCTTACAATGAGGGAATCTTATTTAGACAAATTTGACTACTTGAGCAGTAAGCCTAGGTTTACATGTACAGTTATGTAATCGATTTGATCGTTGATTTTCTGTGTTTCTTCAATGTATGCTTTGTGTTTTGCTGGCTCTAAATGTGTATCGTTGATGCCGACGGCCATTCCCTAAGTTACACATAGCGAGTCTACACAGCCTACACATAGTATATACAGTAATGAAATGAAATGCTTATTTCATGCCTTTCTAATTATCGTGCATTTTATGTCTATGCTTATATTCTTTGATGTACAGAGTGGAGGGCGAGTCCCAAAATGAAAAAATGCAGCAGCAGTTGTCTTCATCACTGCCCCTTCTGCACATATAAAGCTGAGCAAGAATGGCCAACAACCACATCAAAGGTCATGCTTCAGTCGTAGAGGCACTATTTAATTCTTTGTTTATTGAATATATTTGACATTCACGTTTTTTTGCCTTATTTTTTCAATTACATCAGTGTATTTAATGAAATTGTATAACTTGTTACTTTACTGTTATTCTTCTCTTTCGGAGTTAACAATCATAAAGTGTGGCTTCAGTTGTAGAAATGCGACTGTCAGGGGGGAGCATTTAGGCACAACACCGGAAACAGACAAGTAAACGGAAGTGAAGAAGGCTAAGAACAACTTCCACGTTAGCGGTTTTATTTAGACGTTTTAACATCCTGGAACTCAAAATCGGATTAATTGAACTGCACATCATCACCCCGTGTAGTGTTTAGTTCGCGTTTGAGACAGGACTTATTTGATAGCTAACTAGCTAACAATGGCTAACTGTATGATTTTTCAAACTCAAATAGCCTCCATCATGGAGGTTCTAGCGAATGCAGCCGTGGCAGAGATCTGTAAACTCGTAGACGACGACTATGCAGTGTTTCGTTTGGAAATAACTCAAAGCCAGAAAGAAAACAGGGCATTGCGGAGGAAACTACTGGAATCGAAGGTGGCACGGGAGCGCGCAGAAAGGACAACGCGAGAGCGCGTCCTCGCCAGTCGTCCCAGTAGTGTCAAGATTGTCGAACGATACAGAGGAATGGCAAGAGGTACATTTAGCCGAGGTTGCATGGCCTGTCGCGTTCATAGCGTAGTGCCTGTCACCTCGTTCACCAATGCAGATATGTTCAGATGTGTTACCCAGAAGTATGTCTGTATATTGTATATAGAACAAGTAGAATCGGACAGTCGCTTAAAAAAAAAAACAATTGAACAAAACAAATGTAGGGATCTGGCAGTTCTTGGGCGATGGTCTTCCACAGCTTTGATGATAGGCAGTTCAGAAAGGTATTATCTTGAGAGGGAGTATACAGTGCATTCGGAAAGTATTCAGAACCCTTGACTTTTTCCACATTTTGTTACATTACAGCCTTATTTTAAAATGGATTAAATGAACCTTTTTCCTCAATCTACACACAATACCCCATAATGACAAAGCTAAAACAGTTTTTTTTCTTCTTCAAATGTTTAAAAAATATAACAGAAATACATTATTTACTTAAGTATTCAGACCCTTTTCTATGAGACTCGAAATTAAGCTCAGGTGCTTCCTGTTTCTAGTGTTCATCCTTGAGATGTTTCAATTTGATTGGAGTCTATCTGTGGTAAATTCAATTGATTGGACATGATTTGGAAAGGCACACACTTGTCTATATAAGGTCCTACATTTGACAGTGCATGTCAGAGAAAAAAACAAGCCGTAAGGTCGAAGCAATTGTCCGTAGAGCCCTGAGACAGGATTGCGTCAAGGCACCGATCTGAGGAAGGGTACCCCCATAAAATTCTGCAGCATTGAAGGTTCCAAGAACACAGTGGTCTCCATCATTCTTAATGGAAGAAGTTTAGAAACACCAAGGCTCTTCCTAGAGCTGGCTGCCCGGCCAAACTGGGCAATCGGGGGAGAAGGGCTTGGTCAGGGAAGTGACCAAAAACTCAATGGTCACTCTGACAGAGCTCCAGAGTTCCTCTGTGGAGATGGGAGGACCTCCCAGAAGGACAACCGTCTCTGCAGCACTCCACAAATCAGGCCTTTATGGTAGAGTGGCCAAATGGATGCCACTCCTCAGTAAAAGGCACATGACAGCCCACTTGGAGTTTTCCAACAGGCACCTAAAGTCTCTCAGACCATGAGAAACAAGATTCTCTGGTCTGATGAAACCAATATTGAACTCTTCATCCTGAATGCCAAGTGTTGCATCTGGAGGAAACATGGCACCCTCCCTACAGTGATGCATGGTGGTGGCAGCATCATGCTGTGGGGATGTTTTTCAGCGGCAGGGACTGGGAGACTAGCCAGGATAGAGGGAAAGATGAACAGAGCAAAGTACAGAGAGATCCTTGATGAAAACCTGCTCCAGAGTGTTCAGGACCTCCGACTGCGGCGATGGTTCACCTTCCAACAGGACAATGACCCTAAGCACCCAGCCAAAACAACGCAGGAGTTGCTTCGGGACAATGTCCTTGAGTGGCCCAGCCAGAGCCCAGACTTAAACCCACTCAAACATCTCTGGAGAAACCTGAAAATAGCTGGGCAGTGACACTCCCCATCCAACCTGACAGATCTTGAGAGGATCTGCAGAGAAGAATGGGAGAAGCTCCTCAAATACAGCTGTGCCAAGCTTGTAGCATCATACCCAAGAAGACGCTAGGCTGTAATCACTGCCAAAAGCTGCTTCAACAAAGTACTGAGTAAAGGCTCTGAATGTGTATGTTAATGTGACAGCAGTTATTTTAAAAACATTTCTAAAAACCTGTTTTGTCTTTGTCATTATGGGGTATTGTGTGTAGATTGATGAGGGGAAAAAACAAATGAATACATTTTAGAATAATGCTGTAACGTAACAAAATGTGGAAAAAGTCAAGGGGTCTGAATACTTTCTGAATTCAGTACAGCCAGGCTGGGCAGCGTGGTGGAGACAATACAATATTTACTGAGATCTCTACATAGGATGGTCCAAGTCAGTTTTAGATAGAACACCTGCCTGTGTGGAAAACAACCTATGGTTACCTACATTGCCTTCAGAAAGTATTCATACCCCTTGATTATTCCACATTTTGTCGTGTTACAGGCGGAATTCAAAATGGATTCAAAATATTTTTCTCTCAACCATCTACACACAATACCCGGTAATGATAAAGTTGTAACATGTTATTTGAAATTTGTTGCAAATTTGTTGATAATGAAATACAGAAATGTCTAAGTTACATAAGTATTCACACCACTGAGTCACCTTTCAGAACTGTGAATTCTCTAAGAGCTTTCCATGCCTGTATTGTGCAACATTTGCCCATTATTCTTTTTAAAATTCTTCAAACTCTGTCAAATTTGTAGTTGATCATTGCTAGACATCCCTTTTTTAGGTCTTGCCATAGATTTTCTAGTAGATTGAAATCAAAACTGTAACTCGGCCACTCAGGAACATTCACTGTGTTCTTGGTAAGCAACTCCAGTGTAGATTTGGCCTTGTGTTTTCGGTTATTGTCCTGCTGAAAGGTGAATTAATCTCCCAGTGTCTGGTGGAAAGCAGACTGAACCAGGTTGTCCTCTAGGATTTTGCCTGTGCTTAGCTCCATTCCGTTTATTTTTTATCCTGAAAAACTCCCCAGCCCTTAATGATTACAAGCATACCCATAACATGATGCAGCCACCACTATGTTTGAAAATATGGAGAGTGGTACTCAGTAATGTGTTGTTGGATTTGTCCCAAACATAACACTTTGTATTGAGGACAAAATGTTAATAGCTTTTGCCATTTAATTTGCACTATTACTTTAGTGCCTTGTTACAAACAGGATGCATGTTTTTGAATATTGTTATTCTGTACAGGCTTCCTTCTTTTCACTCTGTCTATTAGGTTAGTATTGTGGACTAAATACAATGTTCTCTCGTCACAACCATTAAACGCTGTAACTGTTTTAAAGTCACCATTGGCCTCATGGTGAAATCCCTGAGCGGTTTCTTTCCTCCGGCAACTGACTTAGGAAGGACACCTGTATCTTTCAAGTGGCTGGGTGTTTTTATGCGCCATCCAAAGTGTAATGAATACTTTTACCATGCTCAAAGAGATATTCAAAGTCTGCTTTTTTAAATGTTTTACCTATCTACCAATAGGTGCCCTTTGCGAGGCATTGGAAAACCTCCCTGGACTTTGTGGTTGAATCTGTGTTTGAAATCCACTGCTCGACTGGTGGACCTTACAGATAATTGTATGAGTACAGAGATGAGGTAGTCATTCAAAAATCATATTAAACACTATTATTGCACACATTGAGTCCATGCAACTCATTGTGACTTTTTAAGCAAATCTTTACTCCTGAACTTATTTAGGCTTGCCATAACAAAGGGCTTGAATACATTAAACTCAAGACATTTCAGCTTTTAAATTGAAATAATTTGTTTTTAAAAATGATAAACAATTCCAATTTTACACTATGGGGCACTGACCACTGTGTTTAGGCCAGTGACTAAAAAACATACATGAAAATGTTTTAAATACTGTAGGCTGTAACACAAAATGTGAAAAAGGCGTGTGAATGCTTGCTTAAGGAACTTGTAGGTTACCCCATTGGTTCACAGAAAAAACTTGATCCTTTTCAAACAATTTTCTTGTCTGCTGTTTTAGTAAATTTACAAAACTACATTTAAGAAAAATGAATTTTTAACATTGCCTGCTTCAGAGAGAGAGAGTCCGGTGAACAGGTCAGGGTTCCAAAGCCGCATGCAGAACAGTTGAAACTGGAGCAGAAGCACAACCAGGTGGACTGGGGACAGCAAGGAGTTCAGGCCAGGTAGTCCTGAGGCATGTTCCCAGGGTTCAGGTCCTCCGAGATGCAGAGAGAGAGAATTAGTGGGAGCAAACTTAAATTCACACAGGACACCGGATAAGACAGGAGAAATACTACAGACATAACAGACTGACCCTAGTCATTTTTGGACTGAAAGTTTCTTATTTTTGCAATGTTACGTAGATGAAAAAAACAGTAATTGAAATAGTCTTGATATGTTCGTCAAAAGAGAGATCAGGGTACAGAGTAATGCAGAGGACCTTCACAGTTTTATTTAAGACGACTGTACAACCATCAAGATTGTCAGATCCAACAGAAGATCTCTCTGTTTCTTGGGACCTAGAACTAGCATGTCTGTTTTGTCCGAGTTTTGCCTCCATCTACTTCCTTATGTCTGAAACAGGTTTCAAGGGAGGGCAATTTTGGGGCTTCACTATGTTTCTTCAAAATGTACAGCTGTGTATCGTCCTCATAGCAGTGAAAGTTAACATCATGTTTCCGAATGACATCACCAAGAGATACAATATATAGTGAAAACAATAGTGGTCCTAAAACGGGAACCTTGAGGAACACCGAAACTTACAGTTGATTTGTCAGAGGACAAACCATCCACAGAGACAAACTGATATCTTTCCGACAGATAAGATCTAAACCAGGCCAGAACTCGTCCATGTAGACCAATTTGGGTATCCAATCTTTCCAAAATAATGTCATGATTGATGGTGTCAAAAGCAGCACTCAGGTCTAGGAGCACGAGGACAGATGCAGAGCCTTGGTCAAACGCCATTAAAAGTTAATTTACCACCTTCACGAGGGAAGTCTCAGTGCTATGAAGGGGTCTGAAACCAGACTGAAGTGTTTGTCTTCAGGAAGGAAGTAAGTTGCTGCGCAACATCTTTTTCTTAAATTTTTGAGAGGAATGGGAGATTCAATATAGGCCGATTTTAGTTTTTAAAATATTTTCTTGGTTAAATTTGTTTTTTTTAAAGAGAGGCTTTATTACTGCCACTTTTAGTGAGTTTGGTACACATCCGGTGGATAGGAATCCCTTTGTTATGTTCAACATAGGAGGGCCAAGCACAGGAAGCAGCTCTTTCAGTAGTATAGTTGGAATAGGGTCCAGTATTCAGCTTGAAGGTTTAGAGGCCATTACTATTTTCATGAATGTGCCAAGAGATATAGAATTAAAGAACTAGAGTGTCTCCTTTGATCCTAGGTCCTGGCAGTGTTGTGCAGACTCAGGACAACTGACCTTGGGAGAAATACTCAGATTTAAAGAGGAGTCCGTCATTTGCTTTCTAATGATCATGATCTTTTCATCAATGAAGTTAGTGTATTTATTACTGCTGAAGTGAAAGCCATCCTCTCTTGGGAAATGTTTTTTAGTTAGCTTTGCGACAGTATAATTTGTTTGGGGGGGGGGATTGTTCTTATTCTCCTCAATTAAGTTGGGAAAATAGGATGATCGAGCAGTATTGAGGGCTCTTCGATATTGGATTGTACTGTCTTTCCAAGCTAGTCGGAAGACTTTCAGTTTGGTGTAGCGCCATTTCCGTTCCAATTTTCTGGAATCTTGCTTCAGGGCTCGGTTATTTTCTGTATACCTGGAAGCAAGTTTCTTATGACAAATGTTTTGTTTTTAGGGGTGCGACTGCATCTAGGGTATTACGCAAGGTTAAATTTAGTTCCTCAGTTAGGTGGTTAACCGATTGTTGTACTCTGATGTCCTTGGGTAGGTGGAGGGAGTCTGGAAGGGCATCTAGGAATCTTTGGGTTATCCGAGAATTTATTGCACTGCTTTTGATGATACTTGGTTGGGGTCTGAGCAGATTATTTGTTGCGATTGGAAACGTAATAAAATGGTGGTCCGATAGTCCAGGATTATGAGGAAAAACATTAAGATCCACAATATTTATTCCACGGGACAAAACTAGGTCCAGAGTATGACTGTGGCAGTGAGTAGTTTCCGGAAACATGTTGGGCAAAACCCCACTGAGTCGATGATGGCTCCGAAAGCCTTTTGGAGTGGTGGGTCTGTGGACTTTTCCATGTGAATATTAAAGTCACCAAAAATTTGAATATTATCTGCCATGACTACAAGGTTTGATAGGAATTCAGGGAACACTGTATATGGCCCAGGAAAACAGTAGCTATAAAAAGTAGGAGTAGGCTGCATAGATTTCATGACTCGAAGTTCAAAATATGTAAACTTAGTTGTTTTTTAAATTGAAATTAAAATGCGCAGGGGATTTGGTCACTAGTGTAACCAGGAGGAGAGGCCACTTCACACAGTAAATTAATCAGGCTTAAGCCATGTTTCAGTCAGGCCAATCACATCAAGATTATGATCAATGATTAGTTTATTGACTATAACTGCCTTGGAAGTGAGGAATCTAACATTAAGTAATACTATTTTGTCATATCACAATCTCTTTCAATAATGACAGGAATGGAGGAGGTCTTTATTCCAGTGAGATTGCTTATGCGAACACCGCCATGTTTAGTTTTGCCCAATCGAGATCGAGGCACAGACACGGTCTCAATGGGGATAGCTGAGCTGACAACACTGACTGTGCTAGTGGCAGACTCCACTAAGCTGGCAGGCTGGCTAACAGCCTGCTGCCTGGCCTGTACCCTATCTCATTGTGAAGCTAGAGGAGTTAGAGCCCTGTCTATGTTCATAGATAAGATGAGAGCACCCCTCCAGCTAGGATTGAGATCGTGACTCCTGAGCAGGCCAGGCATGGTCCTGTTTGTGGGTGAGTCCCAGAAAGATGGACAATTATCTACAAATTCTATCTTTTGGGAGGGGGGCAGAGACAATTACCCGATGCCGGCACATCTTTCTAGCTGATTTACACACGGAAGCTATGTTGCACTTGGTGACCTCTGACTGTTTCATCCTAACATCGTTGGTGCCAAGGTGGATAACAATATCCCTATACTCGCCAGTTTTAGCCTTAGCCAACACCATCTTAAAAATTAGCATTTACGTCTGTAGCCCTGCCCCCTGGTAAACAGTGTATGATCTCTGGGTGATTATTTTTAAATCTAACGCGGAACACAAACCGGCTGTGCGCGTGCGCCATCGTACATAAATGTATTTTGTCCCCCCACACCAAACGCGATCACGACAGGCAGGTTAAAATATCAAAACAAACTCTGAACCAATTATATTAATTTGGGGACAGGTCGAAAAGCATTAAACATTTATGGCAATTTAGTTAGCTAGCTTGCTGTTGCTAGCTAATTTGTCCTGAGATATAAACATTGAGTTGTTATTTTTACGGAAATGCACAAGGTCCTCTACTCCGCCAATTAATCCACACATAAAACCAGTCAACCGAATCGTTTCTCGTCATCTCTCCTCCTTCCAGGCTTTTTCTTCTCGACTTTATATTGCGATTGGGAACTTTCATAAATCAGGTGCATTACTGCCACTGACCTTGTTCATCTTTCAGTCACCCACGTGGGTATAACCAATAAGGAGATGGCACGTGGGTACCTGCTTCTATAAACCAATGAGGAGATGGGAGAGGCAGAACTTGCAGTCGATCTGTGTCAGAAAAAGAACTGACTTCTATTTTAGCCCTTGGCAACGCAGACGCTCGTTGGCGTGCGGGGGCAATCATTTAATTACAGATTTCTATATTTATTTTGCACCGCAAGCGGTGTAGTCAGCCTGTAATCCTGCGGGTAATGGTTAGGGCTAATGGTGGGAGGTTTTGGCGGCTCAGACGCCGTAACAGGTGGAGGAGAGACCTGAGAAGGCTCTGGCTCGTTGCTTAATGGGGAGAACAGGTTGAAAGTTTCACTCGGCTGAATGAGCGACACCAGTCGAGCATTTCGACAGCATTTGCTTCCAGAAGCCAAGAGAAAACTGTACGGCTGCGGCGACTGTGCGAGAGGATTTATACTACTAGCTGTACTTTTTGGTGGCACCAACGCTGTTTCATCTTTTCCAACACTGAAATTACCCTTGCCTAACGATTGCGTCTGAAGCTGAACATAAGGCGAAGGTTCTCCTGTATATTATGAATAAAGCGACTGCAATTAGATGTCATAATGTTAATGTTGCTACTTAGCTTCGGCTGGTGGAGGTCCTGTAGAATAATGTCCAAATAAAGCATACGAGATTAAAAACGTTGAGCAAGGGTAAAAATATAAAACGGTTGTTAAAAATGTAGAGTTTGCAACAAACCGCTCAGCAGCACGTAAACATTACACGTTTTCCACACACTTAGCTACGTGTAAGCTACTTGAGCACCTGGTCCCCACATTTCCCACGCCGAGTTGCCTAAAGCCACAGGGCTCTTCTTGCAGGCTATATTTCCCTACGTGGCAGCAATGCGATCCGTAGGTCAGGGTTTTTGACCTGGTTAGCAGTGGCGGTTCTAGACCATTTCATCTAGAGGGGCCAAGCTGTACCAGTTGTACTGTTAGAGGGACCAGTTACATTAGACGTTATTGTTGTCATATCATTTTCCTCACTGCATTGCAGGCATTAGCGGGCACAAGACCATGTTCATAATCATTCAACAATTTATTAGCATTTTCTGTCTAATAACAGATGTAAAAAAGGAATGATAGCAAAAATGTGTTATGTAACAATTATTTCATACTCCACATTTAGGGGGGCCACAAGGGGTCCAAAATTGTTGTCACAGGGCCACTAGTGTTGGTTACATGTGCATTGAACAACACAGCAGCTTTTCAGGCATGTTTTGTTATTTCTGTATGACCACGATGTCTCTTTTACAATAAAGGTGAACGGGAAAGAATATTTGTTTTCCAACATTTGTGGGCGTGGTCGAGGGGAATTCCTTATTACGTATAATATCGACCCTGAGTATACCTCACAGCGCCATGGAAACCACGGAGCAGTATGCGTATGCAGTAGCTCCCGTGATTAGATTACTTACTTACTTAGTTAGCTAGCTATCTTGTAGTCTGGTTGCCGTCTCTGGTCAGCTACTTAATTCCACTCAGTGTACTCCAAAGATGTGACAAGGAGTATAATGTTAGGTAAAACGTCTGGTACGCAGACTAGCTCTCTTGCACAAAGAAACAATATCATATTCTAACCAGATTCTTGATTTACTGCATTACTTACTGCATTATTTACTAAATTAAAACAATATGATGCATGGAACATAATACATCAAGTGTTACCTTACATCCTTGCCTATTGTAGACTTGGTCAGAAGTGTACAATATACCGTTGACAGTGCTTGACTTAACTAGGTACCAGGACTCATTTTGGGTGCCGGTACAGTTTATATTTAGGTGCAGGATCTCCACAATACTTTTGAACTAATATTCTATAAGAGGAACAGGATTTGAAGCAGTAGAAAATTTGAAGCAGTAGAAAATTTAATGTGCTGGTACTCGGCTCCAGTGAGCTCCTGCACAAGTCCAGCACTGACATTGAACATTGACAGTAGCTAACCTAACCACAGCTTTCCCCCAATCACACTCTCAGGTGAAGGACATCTCACTGGAGGCCACAGGAGCTTTGTGAAGCCAGTGGGACACAATACTTGGAGAGATGACCAACCAATCACTGTTGATGAGGGGAGTGGAACCTCAACCCAACAAGTTATCGTGATAGAGGTTAGTGTAATAGTGTTGCATAAAAAATGTGTTACTTTGTAAATCAAATGTGTCCGTTTATTTCAGAACGCTCCCCTCAGCGTTCTGAGGGTGTGAGACTTCACATTGTTATCCAATTCAACTAATGTAATGGTAATAACCTCCTCTCTTCTTGTCAGTCTGCAGATGCAGAGGCTGAACATCCTGGTGTCAAGCTAGAGAGGACTGAAGGAGAGGAGGACCCATGGCACAGCAGAGACATCCAAACTGGAACGGCTGAAGCGCCCCATGTAAACAGAAAAGACCCAACCGCCCCAGCACAGCCAAGGACCCGACGCAGCATCACGGAGGTCAGTGGAATGTCGAACGCCGTCCTCAAGTCAGAGACAGACACCAAGACTTTAACTGTAACACACAGTCTCTTACACACAGGATGTGACCACAGATCAGATCCAGAGAGACTGGGGCTGGGGAGACTGGGCTGTCCTCCTGCTCCCGGCTCAGAGTACTTACCAGTATTTCCACAGAGCCAGAGAACGGTTAATTCCAGTGGGGATGGTAACTCGTTACACACTAGTGGTGATGATTCATCTTGTTCTTACGCTACAGAGATGGACCCTGGCAACATATCCTTGGGTTTAGAGACACAAACTCACCTGTCCAGAGGGGACTGGAACCGGTACAGTAGCAGTGTATACTCTGAAGGGTGCCTAGATAAGAAAGGGGAGGGTCTGGTTGTAGATGAAGTGACCATGAAAGTGGAGGGTGACGTTCCTCCCACATGGAATGCAGATAGTCACCTAGTAGACAGGCACTCACAGGGCAGAGATTTCTTAAATTACAGGGGAAGCTTAGAGACAAATCCAAATGTCACGACCCACTCCCCTTTACACACGTTCAGGGATCATGACCAAGTGTCTACGTCGATGGGGCCTTCAGATTTACACAGCCGTGTCCTTTTCGATCAGGTATTGAATTCAAACGACAGGGCTAAAGCCCAGATTCGGGGAGGGGTAACCACATCAGGCAATAGCAAAGAGAAACGGTTCCTCTGCATGTTCTGTAATAAAGGCTTCAGCTGCCTCCAGAAGGTGGAGGTCCACCAGAGGATCCACACAGGGGTGAAACCCTACAGCTGTACCCAGTGTCACATGCGCTTCGCCCAGGCTGGCACCCTGAAGAGGCACCAGAGGGTCCACACAGGGGTGAAACCCTTCAGCTGTACCCAGTGTAACATGCGCTTCGCCCAGGCTGGTGACCTGAAGAGGCACCAAAGGGTCCACACAGGGGAGAAACCCTACAGCTGCCCCCAGTGTGAGAAGAGATTTACCCGCCAGCACCAGCTGAAGATGCACATGAAGGTCCACACGGGAGAGAGGCCGTTCGCCTGTACGCACTGCGGGAAGAGATTCTCAGATAGGAGCTACCTCAGGATACACCAGCAGAAAAAACATTCCACTCAATAGCTTCAGACGTTGAGAAAGTATTCGGCCCCGTTGAACTTTGCGACCTTTTGCCACATTTCAGGCTTCAAACATAAAGATATAAATCTGTATTTTTTTTGTGAAGAATCAACAACAAGTGGGACACAATCATGAAGTGGAACGACATTTATTGGATATTTAATTTTTTTTAAACAAATCAAAAACTGACAAATTGGGCGTGCAAAATTATTCAGCCTCCTTAAGTTAATACTTTGTAGCGCCACCTTTTGCTGCGATTACAGCTCTATCAGTTTTGCACATCGAGAGACTGAATTTTTTTCCCATTCCTCCTTGCAAAACAGCTCGAGCTCAGTGAGGTTGGATGGAGAGCATTTGTGAACAGCAGTTTTCAGTTCTTTCCACAGATTCTCGATTGGATTCAGGTCTGGACTTTGACTTGGCCATTCTAACACCTGGATATGTTTATTTTTTAACCATTCCATTGTAGATTCTGCTTTATGTTTTGGATCATTGTCTTGTTGGAAGACAAATCTCCGTCCCAGTCTCAGGTCTTTTGCAGACTCCATCAGGTTTTCTTCCAGAATGGTCCTGTATTTGGCTCCATCCATCTTCCCATCAATTTGAACCATCTTCCCTGTCCCTGCTGAAGAAAAGCAGGCCCAAACCATGATGCTGCCACCACCATGTTTGACAGTGGGGATGGTGTGTTCAGGGTGATGAGCTGTGTTGCTTTTACGCCAAACATAACGTTTTGCATTGTTGCCAAAAAGTTCAATTTTGGCTTCATCTGACCAGAGCACCTTCTTCCACATGTTTGGTGTGTCTCCCAGGTGGCTTGTGGCAAACTTTAAACGACACTTTTTATGGATATCTTTAAGAAATGGCTTTCTTCTTGCCACTCCTCCATAAAGGCCAGATTTGTGCAATATACGACTGATTGTTGTCCTATGGACAGAGTGTCCCACCTCAGCTGTAGATCTCTGCAGTTCATCCAGAGTGATCGTGGGCCTCTTGGCTGCATCTCTGATCAGTCTTCTCCTTGTATGAGCTGAAAGTTTAGAGGGACGGCCAGGTCTTGGTAGATTTGCAGTGGTCTGATACTCCTTCCATTTCAATATTATCGCTTGCACAGTGCTCCTTGGGATGTTTAAAGCTTGGGAAATCTTTTTGTATCCAAATCCGGCTTTAATCTTCTTCACAAAAGTATCTCGGTCCTGCCTGGTGTGTTCCTTGTTCTTCATGATGCTCTCTGCGCTTTTAACGGACCTCTGCGACTATCACAGTGCAGGTGCATTTATACGGAGACTTGATTACACACAGGTGGATTGTATTTATCATCATTAGTCATTTAGGTCAACATTGGATCATTCAGAGATCCTCACTGAACTTCTGGAGAGAGTTTGCTGCACTGAAAGTAAAGGGGCTGAATAATTTTGCACGCCCAATTTTTCAGTTTTTGTTTTGTAAAAAAGTTTGAAATATCCAATAAATGTCGTTCCACGTCATGATTGTGTCCCATACTTTCGCAAGGCACTCTATATTTTAGGCATATTTGTGCCTAAAAAGTATGTTACATATTGTGTTTGTACTGTGTAGGCCAGGGATGGGCAGCATTGATGGGTGTGGGAGCCACAAAAAAATCGCTCTAGCTTTTTGGGGGCCCTAAGCTATATTTTGCGAGTAAAGCATTTTAGCAAAGAGAAACATTTTTAGTTTTAGAGTTCATTTCCTGCAATTCTACACATTTTGTCATGGGGCATAGAGAAAATGTTGCAATTTTTAAGCACGTTTTCTGCAATTCTACACATTTTTGCCACGAGGTGGATAGAAGATTGCAATATTTTTATGTAATTTTATGCAATTCTATGCATGATCATGAGGGCCCCCAGGTCAGTAATTAAATCATGATTGCTACAAGTTTGGAAATAATATGCATTTTGCCAGAGGGTGGAAACAACTGCTTGCAGTTTTTTATATGATATCTAACGATCAATTGGTTGCCCCCTGTCAGTAATTCGAGGGGGGGGGGGGGGTTAATCCATAGACAAAAGGGTTGCCCATCCCTGGTGTAGACTAAATGTGACACGCTCTATAATAATCAGTCGGGAGTAGCAATTACTCATTTGCATATAAATTGTGTTTGTGTCGAAATTTGGATTTTTTGCTATTTGGGGGGTTTCATCTGGTTTTCACAAAACAATGTCTTTGCTTTCATCATCTGTATGTGTTATTGCCAAATTCAGTAAGAATATAGTATTTAATCCTTTAAACGTAGGATGAAACGTAGCACTTTCCAATCCGTTTGGTGGATGCTAGCTTGTAACACATCAGGCTTTTGAGGCACTAGCTTTTCTGCACTATCAAAACCCTCATCTATTCCGAAATCATGAATGAATTACAAACTAGCTAGCTCACTATATAGTTTAAATCAAGCTACAATAAGCTATTCAATCGGATGATTTTCCTGTTTTCCCAATCAAAGCTACTGTAGTGTATCATCCGCGGGAAAAGGCTACACTCTCTCGCTCATAAAGACCCATCATACATAGTTACACTGTCACTACTGCCTACACCGTAGCTAGTTAGCTTTGCTTTCAACTGCACTGATGGATTTCCGGGAGAGAGAAATCGCAAGATTTTTAAATATTAATGTTGTGCTGGGAGCTGGTTCAGACGATCAGTGGCATCAACTTATTGCCGACTACTTTTTGACCCTGCGCCACAGAGCAATGACATAAGCAACTCAGACAAGCTCACTGAAGTCGAGGCCGAGTACCTTGAGGAGGCAACCGAGGAAGACCACCTGTGCACCTGTTAATGGTGAATCGATCAATGACGGCGCTTCAGTCGGTCGAGGGGAAATATGTCAGTGGTGCTGGGCAAGAAATTGAAAAGGATTGCGAGTTCAGGTGAACGTGCAAGTCCAATAAAGGGAAGCTGTGATATTTGGTTTTTACCCAAGAGAAGATGGTCAAGAGACGTGACCAGATTAATTAGCTAACTCACCAATGGTAAGTGCTTGCCATTCAAGTAGTAGTCAAGTTTATGTGGGTGTGTAATGTGTGCATGTTTTCTGTGCCTGTCTATCTGTTAGTGTGTTTGGGTGTGATAAGGCACACGTAGACTGACTAGCTAACTGTTCATGTATTAAAGCCGTGTGTGTGTGTGTGTGTGTGTGTGTGTGTGTGTGTGTGTGTGTGTGTGTGTGTGTGTGTGTGTGTGTGTGAATGTGTGGCGTTGGGGGGAGAGAGTGAAGTCGGGGATGTGTAGCCCATGCAACCTAGCTATGTAGATAGTAACTTATGGGACCTGTGTGTGTTGTGGGTGCTGGTATTTGTCCTAAAGACAGGTTACATAAATCCATGAAATGGCCATCTATAAAGTTATGACATTTATTTATATCGAACCTGACCCATTTACACTACTAATAAAAGTGTGTGTGATTCACGCATGCATTTCGATCTGTACAGGTTGCGTAGTTTGTTATCTTTAACATGTTTATATCACTTTAAAATGTATTGGCTAGAATAGATGACGACAATGACTGAATGTTAAAAAATAGTATATTGTTAGTTGTCTTATTTTTCAGATGAAAAACATCTAGTGCTCATTGGCAAGATCTCTGGTTCCATGAACCTCTGCAAGGAAATGGTCATCTCGAACCGGAACTAACAAAAAGAAAACATCAGAGGACATATTTCTTTGAGCAAATCTGCAGAGAAACATTCAAGTTCCGACACGTGTAAGTTTTCATTTGAGTAATACAACCTGATGTCCTCTGTTCTTATTGGGGCTGCAACAGTATTAACAAGTTCATGAGATATTTAAGAAAACATGAGTAGTAGGCTAAATCATGAATATAAATAAAACAGCTGAGAATACATTGTGCCTTTCAGCACATTTTAACAGGCATGTTTAAAAATGTCTGAATTTCTACAAAAAGCTGACTGCAGTGATAAAGTTCTATAGTTCTATGGATCGTGATAAGGCTCCAAGGAAAAAAGAGGTGTGGTGGTCATCTCGCCAGAAAACGGGTGCTGTCCTACGAGGACACTCAGTGAATTGTCCACTATGTCAACAACTTCACCAATATCCACGCGGTGCCGCTCCCAGGACAGATCCCTGGATTTAAGAAGTCAGACATCCTGATGCTACCGACATTTGAGACCAAAGTCCTGTGTGTGGCACTAGTACAAAAACGTTCATGCGTGATCATGGTGAGTGTTTTCCTAAATCTCTATACTTATATTTGTACCAAACGCTCGTCAGCTCAAGCCAGTGACAAAGACTCTAACCAAAGCCCACACAAATCGGATTCAAAGAGACTGTCGGACCTTACTCTCTGGTGACGCACTGGTGTAGTCAGATTTTCTTTAACGTTTCTCATTTTAGTTGTTGCTTAGAGACCAGGACTTACTCTGACCATTTTTAGCTCATTCTGTTGCTTGTACACTACATTACCAAAAGTATGTGGACACCTGCTCGTTAAACATCTCATTCTAAAACCATGGGCATTAATATGGAGTTGGTCCCCCCTTTGCTGCTATAACAGCCTCCACTCTTCTGGGAAGGCTTTCCACTAGACGTTGGAACATTGCTGTGGGGACTTGCTTCCATTCAGCCACGAGCGTTAGTGAGGTCGGGCACTGATGTTAGACGATTAGGCCTGGCTCGCAGTCTGCGTTGTAATTCATCCCAAAGGTGTTTTTATGTGGTTGAGGTCAGGGCTCTGTGCAAACCAGTCAAGTTCTTCCACACCAATCTCGACAAACCATTTCTATATGGACCTCGCTTTGTGCAGGGGGGCATTGTCATGCTGAAATAGGAAAGGGCCTTCCCCATACTGTTGCCACAAAGTTGTAAGCACAGAATCGTCTAGAATGTAATTGTATGCTGTAGCATTAAGATTTTCTTTCACTAGAACTAAGGGGCCTAGTCCAAACCATGAAACACAGCCCCAGACCATTATTCCTTCTCCACCAAACTTTACAGTTGACACTATGCATTGGGGCAGGTAGCATTCTCCTGGCATCCGCCAAACCCAGATTCTTCCGTTGGACTGCCAGGTGGTGAAGTGTGATTCATCACTCCAGAGAACGTGTTTCCACTGCTCCAGAGTCCAATGGCGCCGTGCTTTACACCACTCCAGCCGACGCTTAGTGTTGCGCATGGTGATCTTAGGCTTGTGTGTGGCTGCTCGGCCATGAAAACCCATTTCATGAAGCTCCCAACAAACAGTTATTGTGCTGACGTTGCTTCCAGAGGCAGTTTGGAACTCAGTAGTAAGTTCTGCAACTGAGGACAGACGATTTGAGCTTCTCATTCTTTGAGCTCGTGTGGCCTACCACTTCGCGGGTGAGCCGCTGTTGCTCCTAGACGTTTCCACTTCACAATAACGGCACTTACAGTTGACAGGGGCAGCTCTAGCAGGGCATAAATTGTACGAACTGACTTGTTGGAAATGTGGCATCCTATGACCGGGCCATATTGAAAGTTACTGAGCTCTTCAGTGAAGGCCATTCTACTGCCAATGTTTGTCGATGGAGATTGCATGGCTGTGCTCTCTATTTTATACACCTGTCAAAAACGGGTGTGGCTGAAATAGCTAAATTCAGTCATTTGAAGGGGTGTCCACATTCTTTTGTATACATAGTTTATGTGTACAATTGTGTGCACATGTATCCGTATAAGTGTGTGTGTGTGTGCGCATGTGAGCGTGCGTAAGTGAAAAAGAAGAACATGGGCACTCGTCAATGGATTTCATGTATTGTTTTGTAATTAAGTAAATAGTTGTTGTTCATTATTTGAATAAATGTCTTAAATGTAATTGCAAACGTTAACTGCGTTTTCTCAAAAACATGATTTGGTGATACTCTGCATGTAATGGAACGTAACTTTCTTGTAGTTTGGAGTAGAGTGATCATGATGGTCTCAGTAGAAAGCTAACATTCTCCTTTTTCCAGCACTGTGTTTTGGGGTCAATGTGACTGATTATGATAAAGCGAGTCACATATAATGTTCACAAATGTCTACTTCATTATTTCCATTTAACTACTTCATTATTTTCCCAAAACACTTTTAATGAGAAAATGAATGCAGTTCATCAAGTTCATGCCGATTTTAAATATAAATAATAAAATGTATGTGATTTTCATATGGTGTATTGAACACTTGTTTATGTTTAATAAAACAATGGGACTTTTCATTCTAAGACTTTCATTGAGACTCTTTAATATACATCACATCTGATCTTACCCTATTCTGCATACACCAGACAGCACTTTATTACCAAAATACACTTACTAAATATACCTACACAAACCCAGACACTAACACCTACTGTACATGTCAAAATAGTTTAGTCAGGTTTGTCTGATGATGACTTTTGACTTATCATCATTATTTATTTATTTTTACCAACATCATATTTATGTCCACCATGATGGGTTTAACAACAATGAAGTCATTCTGTAACTACAGTATAGGACTCAAACATGGTGGGGATGGGTAAACACTCCATGTTGAAAGTGTGTTTATTATCTTTATGTACATACCCGAGGGAGTGTATGTGTAATCTATATCACCTGTCTCTTCCAGGAGGAGGAGGGTCTGGAGGTGCTGCTGGTGAAGGAGGAGGGGTGTGAGGAGGGTCTGGGGAACCCTGAGGGGACCATGGTCATGGAGGACAACCTGACTACACCTCCTCCTGAACCCACAGAGGAACCAACTAAGCAGCACAGGACCACACACAGCCTCACTGAGGTGAGCCCACTGTATGGTATTAGGTCAGAACCCGTATCCAAAAGGTATCTTAGAGTATGAGTGCTGCTCAGTTCCGCCTTTTAAATCATAATGAGTAAGACTAAATAGCAGGGATGCAAACTAGTCACCTTTCGTCGAAAATCGCCGTTTTGAATCATGTAGATCCGATGAGAGAAGTTTTTTTGTGGGGGGACTTGGATCACAACTGGCTGCAAGCGAACAAATGATGCGCGTTTGGAGAAATACTGTCGGAATCCAAGGCTCAGCCAATTGTTCACATAACAACAGAATGCAGCACGAGACTGAAGAGAGAAGAGACAATCAACCTGCTAGTTACAGCATCGGCTCTGGAAGGACAGCAGTAGGGTGCAACGGCAGTTTGCCAGTTAACTCACAGCAGCGCTTCCCGTGAACGATAACGAAGAGGTAGGTGAGAAGCCTGGCCACGGAGACGGGGATGAGAAGGTGATGATGAAGCGTACTTCATGAGCAGTAACCGAAAAACAACTGGCATTTGGAAAGTTTGAGCCGAGGGAGAAAGTGGTGGAACAAGTATTAGCATTGTTAAGTATCCTGCTCGCTGGATCGAATTCTCCGTTAGCGAGCCAGAGAACTGTTGAGCAACATTAGCCAACTTTGATGATCAAATCATTTAGTTTATTGTATGAAAATTAGCTGGCTAATAAAGTCAGACAGCTACCTATCTAACGTTACAACATCAGATGAGCTAACGTTAGTAACCTAAATAATTCGCTATACTATTAACTGATAACTGTTATACGACTCCTTGCGGTTCCTCAAGTTATAACGCGTTAGTTGCGTACTGGACCCTGGCAATTTGTGTGAAATGTTAACGAACAAACTATACTATATGTGAACTAATGTTTACTCTCTACAGTATGTGGTTCATTTTCAGAATGAAAGAGTTAGGTTAACATGAGGCGTTGCTTGTTAAACAAGTGGGTTCAGGGATGTGTAGCTAGAGCTGGGCCTGGTTTATGCTGGATGCCAATAGAGGTGAAAGAAACGCCACACACCGCCAGGTGTACTCTGCCTGAAAGAGATCAATTACACCAACAAAGGGTATCATGCTCTGCTGGAACATTGTAGAGCAGATGTCCACAGGAAGAAAGTGTACAATGTAATAACATTCCGTGTAGCCCACAGATATTGCTTTTGTTGTGTTGAACTTGACCGTAACACTTTTGTGTGAGTGAGGGGGGTTAATAAATGTTTTACTCAGTGAACGTTATTTTTGTACACATGTAGCCTTGTGCACTTGATGATGTCTACTATAGTGGCCACTATAATAGAGCAAAAATAGAATGCCTGTTTGTTTCATTCTATTTCTACTTTAAGATTTTTTTCCCCCAAGTCCAATATTTAGATGTGTTTGGGGTCACAAGCCTTCTATTTTAAAGGCTGTCATGGTTCAGTTGGTCTAGCATAAAGGCTTCCATGGTAACAAGGTTCTATTTTAAAGGCTGTCATTGTAACAATGACTGTTCTATTTTAAAGACTGTCATGGTAAAAGCATATTATAAAGGCTATCATGGTAACAAGCGTTCTATTATAAAGGCTTCCATGGTAACAAGCGTTCTATTTTAAAGGCTGTCATGGCTAACTGTAATATTGTATTGTTTTTTTTCTCAAGACTTGAGTGTCATTTGTTGTAAAATCTAGGCAAAAAATAACATTGGATTGCTTTCCTTACATTCTTTAGCGGTGAGTTAGGTTCACATTAACCACTTTTTATTTTATACACAGAGACTGATCATGTAGATCATATTCTTTGTTTAATTAATTAGTTAAAACCAGCATTTCCCCGAGCAGGGATTTTCTTTTGCATGTTTCAGTGCCCCCCCAAAAAATGTTACCTCACCAGTTGGCATTCCTGTATATAGGCAGGTGGGGACCTGATCCTAGATCAGCACTCTTACTCTCAGACTGTGGATACTGGCCCAGGTCTTGATGAATTTTGTTTTTAAGTGTGGGACTATGCCTTTGACTTAGCAAATCATTAAATAGTGTCAAGTAATCAAATCGACTAACACATTTGCATAGTATTCATAGCAATCCCTCATTGCCCAATCAGATGCGCCATAGCAGGGTGCTCATATCAGATTTCTTGATCCAACATCCTCTCACTCTGTATCTCTTACAGCCAGGAGACATGGAGGATGGGAAGATTGATCTGCTGGTAGTCAAAGAGGAGAGAATAGAAGACATATCCGAGAGCACTGACCTGCTGAGTGGACTAAAGATGGGGGAGCAAGGTAAGAGAGAAATACATATAGCCTCCATACAGTAATAGATCTTCAATGGGATAGTGATGCACCTGGCTATGATTTTTTTCCATAACTCCATATGTCGAGTTCTCTGCCATGTTTATGAAGTCTATTTTGTAACCTCTTCCGCAGGTGGTTGGCTAGAGGCTAACAGAGGAGTCTGGGTGTCCATCTTGGATTCCAAGACCGGTGTAGCCAAGATCCCAGGGGACGACATCACTGAGCAGGCCAGGACCAGATGCAACATAGTGGAGGTCAGCGGATGGGACAGCGTCCTCAATTCTGGGCTGGGGAACAACACTGTTAACCACAACCAGAAACAGACAGTGGAACACAAAACAACAGCTGAACTTAGTCTCCATGACAACAGACTGGCTGAGACCAAGGCGAGACGTAGATTAGGTCTGCGAGGGCGTGGAGGTGTCTGTATTCAGCTGGAGAGAACAGACACAGAGTTGGTTAGCGATGCTCCCTCCTGCTCCTATAGTTGTGATTCAGAGAGACTGATGGCGCCTCAGGTTAACCCCCAAACAGGTGCTGCCTTCAACCTGCCTTCTATAGGATCTATCAACTGGAACATGGACCCTGAGACAACACAGACACTCCCTGGCCTTCGTCCTCCTCACACTTTCCTAATGTTAAACCAGACCTCAGACAATGCCAGTGCCTCAACACTAAATGGCTACGCAAGCCCATTGACAAATGAAAGTGGTAGTAATGCTATCAGCAGATCCAGTGGCAAAGAGAAGCGCTTCCTGTGTTCGTTCTGTGGGAAAGCCTTCAGTTTCCCCAAACAGGTGGAGATCCACCAGAGGATGCACACGGGGGAGAAACCATTCAGCTGCCATCTGTGCCGGGCTAGTTTCTCCCACTCGTCCAGCCTGAAAAGGCACCAGATGGTCCACACAGGGGTGAAACCCTTCAGCTGTACCCAGTGTAACATGCGCTTCGCCCAAGCTGGTGACCTGAAGAGGCACCAGAGGGTCCACACAGGGGAGAAACCCTTCAGCTGCCCCCAGTGTGAGAAGAGGTTCACCCGTCAGAACCAGCTGAAGATGCACCTGAAGGTCCACACAGGAGAAAGGCCATTTTCCAATACGCACTGCAGGAAGAGGTTCTCAGAGAGGAGCTACCTCAGGATACACCAGCAGAAAAACCATTCCACTCTATAACATTGAAAGTAACCATTCCTCTGGATATCTTCTGATGTGTTGATCAAACCTTGCAATAAAGACAAAGATACATTTTCATTGTTGTCAGCAGAAAAGACCCACAGATGCAGATTTCAGTGTTGAATATTCTTTGGGAGAATATTTCATCCAGACATTGTGTGATATATATGCCTAAAAAGCCTGCATAGTGTTTTTAATGTGTAGGCTATGTGATTTTCACAAATACCTATTTCATTACTTCCATTCAACTACCCCCCCACCCCCATACACTTTTAATGAGAAAGTGAATGCAGTTTATCAAGTTCATGCAGTTTTAGTTGTTTGGGTTTTCATATGGCCTATTTAAAACTGGTTTGTGTTTAATAAACACTGACTTTTCAGTCTGACTTTTATTGACACTCCCTGAAGACGGTGTACAAAACATTATGAACACCTGCTCTGTCCATGACAGACTGACCAGGTGAAAGCTATGATCCCTTATTGATGTCACCTGTTAAATCCACTTCAATCAGTACAGATAAAGGGGAGGAGACCGGGTAAAGATGCATTTTTAAGCCTTGAAACAATTTAGACATGGATTGTGTATGTGCGCCATTCAGAGGGTGAATGTGAAAGATAAAATATTTAAATGTGTTTGTACAAGGTATGGTAGTAGATGAAGCATTGAGCATTTCCAGCCAGTTGTGTCCAAAATAGGTTCATTACTCAAGGCTTTGATTAACACAGTGTACACTAGTGGCACCTGCTGATGAAAAGCATTTAGAACAGCCAAATTATTATAGATGACGTCGCACAGGGTAGCCTTTTTGTCTTCTACAGAAGCCAATACCAAACCAATCAGGTGGCTAATCGACAAAACGAAACGTTTCGGACGTCATTGATCACGTGCATCTGATAAAATTATACAAGCATCGGCACACTGCTTCGATGTAAACTGCTAAGCGATTTCGACGCATGCCTCAGAGCTCTGGTATCAAACGTAGCATCACGAGTAGTAGGCGCCATCCAGCCAACCTGACACAGCAGTGGGAAGCATTGGAGTCAACATGGCTCAGCATCTCTGTGGAACACTTCCGATGCCTTGTAGAGTCCATGCCCCGATGAATTGAGGCTGTACTGAGGGCAAAAAGGGGTGCAACTCAATATTCTGAAGGTTTTCCTAATATTTTCTACACTCAGTGTACAACACATCTTTCACCCTATTCTGCATACACACAACAGTGCATTATAACCAATATACACTTACTAAATATACCCACACTAACAAACACCTACTCTATGTGAAGGGAGTCCGTATGCTGCTAACAGCTTAGCTTCCTCCACTGTTTGACTGCCCCATACTGAGCTTGAACCAGTGATCCTCTGCAACACTCATGACCGCCCTCCTTGACAGCGTGCAAAACTACTTCGCCCTACAACAGGTACCTCTTGAATGGCTCCATCGGCAACATTTCAAGCTAGCTATGGAGTGAGTTTACGGTACGTTCATAACTCGGTTACATGTACACTTCAAAATAGTTTAGTCAGGCTCGTCTGATGATGACTTTTGACTTATCATAGCTGACTCATATTTATCCACACCATCATATTTACGTCCAACATGATGGGTTTAACATCAATGAAGTAATTATGTAACTACAGCGTTTATGTAGTTGGGATGGGAAACACTGTTGAAAAAGTGTTTATTATCTGTGTGTATGTACCTGAGGGAGTGTATGTCTGTGTAATCTGTTTCACCTGTCTCTTCCAGGAGGAGGAGGGTTCAGAGGTGCTGCTGGTGAAGCAGGAGGGTTGTGAGGAGGGTCTGGGGAACCCTGAGGGGACCATGGTCATGGAGGACAACCACACTACACCTCGTCTGAATCCACAGAGTAACCAACTGAGCAGCACACAGACCACACACAGTGTCACTGAGGTTTAGTCCACTGTCAACTACATGAATGGTATTAGGTCAGAGCCAGTACAGTATAGGCAGGTGGGGATCCTAGATCAGCGCTCTTACTCTGAGACTATGGATAAAGGCCCAGATCAAACCCTTGAATGAGTAGGTGTGTCCAAACTTTTGACTGGTACTGTGTAGTATGATGAGGCAGAGTAGATGATATGGTTGGTGGGATGGTGTCTGTAAAAATGCTTCACTGATGTAAAGTGACAACCCTGTCCTGTTGTTTGATGCTGGTGTTTTATGAGGAAAGTATATTGCTTTACTTCTTGTTTACTTGGCATGAAGTAGTGAAGTTGTGTGTAATTTAATGTTTAACCTTTTCCAAAGTATTCTTACATTCATTTTATCAATTCGAGGGTACCAGATTTACAAATGATTGTGTTACCATAGTGAGAAAATGTATACTTCTTGTTACATATCATTTTGTGAAATCAAAGTACTGTACTTCAAGTCCAGAAGGATAGAGTATGACCATTTTGTTGAAATTAAATAAAAAATCTAATCTGTGCTGATTTATTTAAAAAAAAGCTATATTAATCTGAGGGACTGAGTTTCCCTTATCTCAGGTGAACCAAAACATTATACAATGCTCAAAAAAAAGGGAACACTAAAATAACACATCCTAGATCTGAATTAATGAAATATTCTTATTAAATACTTTTTCCCTTACATAGTTGAATGTGATGACAACAAAATCACACAAATTATCAATGGAAATCAAATTTATCAACCCATGGAGGTCTGGATTTGGAGTCACACTCAAAATTAAAGCGGAAAACTACACTACAGGCTGATTCAACTTTGATGTAATGTCCTTAAAACAAGTCCAAATGAGGCTCAGTAGTGTGTGTGGCCTCCACGTGCCTGTATGACCTCCCTACAACGCCTGGGCATGCTCCTGATGAGATGGCGGATGGTCGCCTGAGGGATCTCCTCCCAGACCTGGACTAAAGCATCCGCCAACTCCTGGACAGTCTGCAACGTGACGTTGGTGGATGGAGCGAGACATGATGTCCCAGATGTGCTCAATTGGATTCAGGTCTGGGGAACGGGCGGGCCAGTCCATAGCATCAATGCCTTCCTCTTGCAGGAACTGCTGACACACTCCATTCACATGAGGTCTAGCATTGTCTTGCATTAGGAGGAACCCAGGGCCAACCGCACCAGCATATGGTCTCACAAGGGGTCTGAGGATCTCCTCTCGGTACCTAATGGCAGTCAGGCTACCTCTGGCGAGCACATGGAGGGCTGTGCGGCCCCCCAAAGAAATGCCACCCCACACCATGACTGACCCACCGCCAAACCGGTCATGTTGGAGGATGTTGCAGGCAGCAGAACGTTCTCCACGGCGTCTCCAGACTGTCACGTCTGTCACGTGCTCAGTGTGAACCTGCTTTCATCTGTGAAGAACACAGGGTGCCAGTGGCGAATTTGCCAATCTTGGTGTTCTCTGGCAAATGCCAAACGTCCTGCATAGTGTTGGGCTGTAAGGACAACCCCCACCTGTGGATGTCGGGTCCTCATATCACCCTCTTGGAGTCTGTTTCTGACCATTTGAGCAGACACATGCACATTTGTGGCCTGCTGGAGGTCATTTTGCAGGGCTCTGGCAGTGCTCCTCCTGCTCCTCCTTGCACAAAGGCAGAGGTAGTGGTCCTGCTGCTGGGTTGTTGCCCTCCTACGGCCTCCTCCACGTCTCCTGATGTACTGGCCTGTCTCCTGGTAGCGCCTCCATGCTCTGGACACTACGCTGACAGACACAGCAAACCTTCTTGCCACAGCTCGCATTGATGTACCATCCTGGATGAGCTGCACTACCTGAGCAACTTGTGTGGGTTGTAGACTCCGTCTCATGCTACCACTAGAGTGAAAGCACCGCCAGCATTCAAAAGTGACCAAAACATCAGCCAGGAAGCATAGGAACTGAGAAGTGGTCTGTGGTCACCACCTGCAGAACCACTCCTTTATTGGGGGTGTCTTGCTAATTGCCTATAATTTCCACCTGTTGTCTATTCCATTTGCACAACATCATGTGACATTTACTGTCAATCAGTGTTGCTTCCTAAGTGGACAGTTTGATTTCACAGAAGTGTGAGTGACTTGGAGTTACATCGTGTTGTTTAAGTGTTCCCTTTATTTTTTTTGAGCAGTGTATTTTTGTTCAGTATAAAAACCAGTACCGCGTTTCAAAGAGCGGTGCGTGTACCTTTTTCATTTAACCACAACCTTTGAGCTATGACGCCAACCAATAAGATAATTTCCTTTCAAGTGTAAACGGAAGTAAACAGTGACCAAGATCAATTTCCATGTTAGCGTTTTTATTGTTGTTATTTAGACGTTTATTAACACGCTGGAACAGAAAATATCACAAACCTACCACAGGCAGTGTGTAATTCGCGTTGGAGACAGGACTTCGTTTATATGTTATCTACGTAACGCTAGCTTGCTAGTTGATAACGTTAGCTAACGATGGCTAACTGCATGGTTTTTCACACTCAAATAGCTTCCATCATGGAGGTGCTAGCGAATGCAGCCGTGGCAGAGATCTGTAAACTCATAGACGACGAACATGCAGTGTTTAGTTTGGAAATAACTAAAAGCCAGACAGCAAACAGGGCATTGCAGAAGAAACTACAGCTACTCGAACTGAAGGTATCACGGGAGCGCGTCCTCGCCAGTCGTCCCAGTCGTGTCAAGATCCTCGACCGATACAGAGGAATGGCAAGAGGTACATTTAGCAGAATACCCCACTTGGGTTCTTGACAGCTTGATCAGTTCTTGGATAATAAGCAACAATTCCCCTTATTACTTAGCCATCTTGCGTAAAGACACAATATGATATTCTAACCAGATGTTTGTTTATTGTATTTAATGAAAAAAATGGATACATAATACATCAATCAATAAATAGTATATCAAGAAGTTATGAGAAATGTTACCTTACATCCTTGCCAATTCTAGACTGTGTCAATAGTGTACAATATACTGTTGAGCATTCACGGTAGCTAATCTAACCACTAGAGCCCGACCGATATTGGTATCAGTGGATAATTGAAACTTACCGATATTGAAAAAGGTAATCTGATGCTTATCTGAACAATTGCGGCCATTCTTACGTATAATGTCACAATATAAGAAATCAACATTTGATGTAGTTATTGGACAGCAATTTTTGAAAATATTATACTTTAATTTTCCACTGTAACAGTATATCGGTAGATACATCTGTATCGTTACGTTTTGTCACCCCAATACAGGAATCAGTATTGGACAAAAAAAACAACATATCGGTCAGGCTCTACTAAGCACCTCTTTTCCCCCCAATAACTCTCTCAGGTGAAGGACATCTCACTGGAGGCCACAGGAGCTTTGTGAAGCCAGCGGTACACAATACATGGAGAGATGACCAACCAATCACTGTTGATGAGGGGAGTGGAACCTCAATCCAGCATGTTATTTTGATAGAGGTTAGTGTAATAGAGTTGCCTAAAACTTGTTACTTTGTAAAGCAAATGTGGCCAGTTTATTTCAAAAAGGCTACCCTCAGCTAGGGATGGGCATAGTTATTCGAATATCCAAACTGTTACTATTCGATTACTAGGGAGAGTATTCATTTTTCTCTAATTAAATAATGATCTATGTGACACTGCTACATAGCCTACAAGGATAGACCATTACATTACTTTTTTAAAATAAAAGTTTGACAGTTTTCATTTAAAAAAAGGCACCGGTAGCCCACATACGTTTCACACTGGTGTAGCTTATTGTCGGTCAATCAAGAGGAACCATGTGTAGCAAGTGAAGTGGGAGCTTTCTAATCAATGCTAAATGGAATTAAAGTTACAGAATTAAGTTGGCTACAATGATCAACCAACAGGTAGGCTGTTTCATATGAACGGAGTTGAAGACAAGGGAGGGAAGCCCAGCAAAATAGCCTCAGCCTTGCTACTGTAGCTAGCTAGCGTCTTTACAACAATGCAGTCAAGACATGCATGACAGAAACTATGGCAGCAACAGGTTCGTCTAACTAGCGTGAGTTGGTTTGGCTACTTTCTCCCTCCGTGCTACACACATTTGCCCCTGCTCCTCTCTAAACCCTCCCCCACCCTTAGTGTAGAGCACCTTCTCTCTCAAATCTTCATTGAAGTAAAACATTTTTTAAATACATTCTTTAAAACACAAAAACATCATGATATTATTTAAATAGTGAAATCATTTCAAATGCCCAATGCTACTCACTTGCTTACATGTTGTTGTAAATAAATATCACATGGGAGCATGAGCAGCAGTGTGCTGTGTTTTCCTTTCTGTTTTCCATGAGTTTGCCTTCAACTCCAGGACCTGCGGAAAGTATCTGGATGTGCGTATGTTCTTTTTTATTTATTTTATTTTAGCTTTATTTAAACAGACAAGTCAGTTAAGAACACATTCTTATTTACAATGATGGCCTAGGAACAGTAGGTTAATTGCTTTGTTCAGGGGCAGAACGACATATTTTTACCTTGACAGCTCAGGGATTCGATCTAGCAACCTTTTGGTTACTGGCTTTTGTACAGCTACATTTACCTGTCATAGCCTTCAGAGACCCGGAAAAAAACGTTTGGACATAAAAATTGGTAGTGAATATGAACAGAGAACATTTATTAAAAAGCTCTTGTTTAGATCTTATTTAGTGTGAAAATTATTCCACTGCTCTGAAAACTCAAACTATTCTTGAGATATTTACCTATTAGAAAATATTGAATATCAAACTCTCAAAAATAATTACACACAAGAAAAAATTATGAAGGTGACACCGCTACACGTGATAATTGAAAAGCCCAAAATGTCCTCTCATAGGTACAACAGGACCTAACACAGTGGCATGTATGGCCTTAGATATACGGATCAAAAACTAATGTCCATTAAAGAACACAAAAATGAATTGCTGGGTCTCAGGAGGATATAGGAGCTTGTGCGACTTCCCTATGACATTGTTATCCAATTCAACTTATGTACCACCCCTCTTCTCGTCAGTCTGCAGAGGCTGCAGGTCCTGGAGGATCGTCTCTGGTCAAGCAGGAGAAGACTGAAAGAACGGCTCCTGTAGCCACAGAGAACCCCATCACCGCCCCAGGGCTGCCCAGGACACGATGCAGCATCGGGTCAGTGGAATACCGAACGTCGTCAGAGATGGACTCTGAGACTTTAACTGAAACCCACAGACTCTTGCAGACAGGATATGACCACAGATCAGATCCAGAGAGACTGGGCTGTCCTCCAGCTCCAGGCTCAGAGTACTTACCTGTATTTCACCAGAGCCAGAGGATGGTTCATTGCCGTGGAGACGGTGATGATAATGCGCTAGACACTGGCGGTGATGACCTGTCTTGTTCTTACGTGACAGAAATGGACGCTGGCAACATATCCTTGGGCTTAGAGAGACAGACTGATCTGTCTAGAGGGGACTGGAACCAGTACAGTAGTAGTGTATACTCTGAAGGGTGCCAAGACAAGAAAGTGGAGGTTATAGTGGTAGATGAAGTGACTGTGAAAGTGGAGGGCGACGCTCCTCCCACATGGAATGCAGATAGTCATCTAGGAGACGGACAGTCCCAGGGCAGAGATTCCTTAGATTACAGGGAAAGCTTAGAGACCAATCCAAATGTTGCGACCCACTCTCCTTTACATTCGCCCAGGGATCGCGACCCAGTGTCCACGTCAGTGGGGCCTTGCGATTCACAAGTCCTTTTCGATCAGGTATTGAACTCAAACGAGAAGGCTAGAGACCAGGCTCAGGGAGGGGGAGCCACATCAGGCAATAGTAAAGAGAAATGGTTCCTATGCATGTTCTGTAACAAAGGCTTCAGCTGCCTCCAGAAGGTGGAAATCCATCAGAGGGTCCACACAGGGGTGAAACCCTACAGCTGTAGCCAGTGTGAGAAGAGGTTCTCCCAGACTCGTGACCTGAAGAGGCACCAGAGGGTCCACACAGGGGAGAAACCTTACAGCTGCCCCCAGTGTGAGAAGAGGTTCTCCCGCCAGGACAATCTGAAGATACACCTGAAGGTCCACACGGGAGAGAGGCAGTTCGCCTGTACGCAATGCGGGAAGAAGTTCACAGAAAGAAGCTACCTCAGGATACACCAGCAGAAAAACCATCCCACTCTATTAACATAAAATTGTAACCATTCCACTTGATAACTTCTGAAGTTTAGATCAAAACCTGCATTAAAGGGTAGGTAAGCATAAAAATTCAACTAAATGTAACATATGGAATTGCATTAGTATACGCATCAAAAGTCCAAATGCAAAGTTACCTCACTTTTCTATTTTTCAAGTTGTTACATAAAACCTATCAGAATGCCGAAGTCATGCCGGAAGTTGTTTTTGCGCGGTGTGACGTAATATGGAGGCCCCAGGCAAGCCACCCTATTCTCCTAAACTCCAACAGAAATAACTAAACCATATAATTTACACTCATGACTACTGGTTTCAATTACATTTGAAACCAGTAGTCATCAGCCAGATTACAAGCAAATACTTTGAATGTGTTACAAATCAGCTTGCAAGGTTGCTAGCCAACTAGCCTGCTAACATCGGTAGTGTAAAGTACTTAAGTAAAACTACTTTAAAGTACTACTTAGGTAGTTTTTGGGGTATCTTTACTTTACATTTTTTACTTCACTATATTCCTAAAGAAAATAATGTACTTTTTACTCCAAACATCTTCACTGACACCCAAAAGTACTTGTTACATTTTGAAGGCTTAGCAGGACAGGAAAATGGTCCAATTCACGCACTTATCAAGAGAACATCCCTGGTCATCCCTACTGCCTCTGATCTGGTGGACTCACTAAAAACGAATGCTTTGTTTGTGAATTATGTCTTATAGAGAGTGCCCCTGGCTATCTGTAAATTTTAAAAACAAGAAAAATGTGCAGTCTGGTTTGCTTAATATAAGGAATTTGAAATTATTTATACTTTTACTTTGGTACTTAAATAGATTTTAGCAATTACATTTACTTTTTATACTTAAGTATATTTAAAACCAAATACTTGGACTTTTACTCAGTATTTTACTGACTTTCACATTAATATAGACCACAGTTTTGGAAAAATGTAATGCCATCTAACCGGCTATCAAATCATGTTACCAGTACATGCAGCATGGGAGGGCCATCCTCCTCAGTGAAATTTCATAAAAAATAAAAAGTGAAACATTAAAAAGTATTTTTTTTTCAGATAAAATTATACTAATTATATTCATGTCATCAAATAATTAATTAAAACACAGTTTTAAAATGAAGGTCTTTTGTAACCTCAACAGCACTTTCTGGGGAAGAACCATGGTGTAGCCGGAGGACAGCTAGTTTCCGTTTTCCTCTGGCTAGATTGACTTAAATACCCCCCTTCCATAGACCGACATGGTAATTATGAACACTTCCAGAGGATGACCTCCAACCAATCAAAGATTTTGCAGTATGTACTGACATCTTATCCATCCAATCATAGGATTATGATCAGAGAATGAACCTAGTGTGTTGTATTGGTTGTGCTGCAGAGCATTCTGGGGGGTTCTGTGTGTCGAGAAGCTTGGTGACATTATTGGATAGAGATCGAGAGTAAAAAGGGATAGCAAGGCCAATTGAAATAACTTTCATTAACTGGACAATAATACAGTTCTAAAACCAAGAAAACAATTTCAAATCTACCTCCTTCTCCTGTAATTTGAAAAAATGAATTTGAATTGAATAATATCAAACTTCAGAAGCAAGTAGCAGTAGCTACAGTGCCTTGCGAAAGTATTCGGCCCCCTTGAACTTTGCGACCTTTTGCCACATTTCAGGCTTCATACATAAAGATATAAAACTGTATTTTTTTGTGAAGAATCAACAACAAGTGGGACTCAATCATGAAGTGGAACGACATTTATTGGATATTTCAAACTTTTTTAACAAATCAAAAACTGACAAATTGGGCGTGCAAAATTATTCAGCCCCTTTACTTTCAGTGCAGCAAACTCTCTCCAGAAGTTCAGTGAGGATCTCTGAATGATCCAATGTTGACCTAAATGACTAATGATGATAAATACAATCCACCTGTGTGTAATCAAGTCTCCGTATAAATGCACCTGCACTGTGATAGTCTCAGAGATCCGTTAAAAGCGCAGAGAGCATCATGAAGAACAAGGAACACCAGGCAGGTCCGAGATACTGTTGTGAAGAAGTTTAAAGCCGGATTTGGATACAAAAAGATTTCCCAAGCTTTAAATATCCCAAGGAGCACTGTGCAAGCGATAATATTGAAATGGAAGGAGTATCAGACCACTGCAAATCTACCAAGACCTGGCCGTCCCTCTAAACTTTCAGCTCATACAAGGAGAAGACTGATCAGAGATGCAGCCAAGAGGCCCATGATCACTATGGATGAACTGCAGAGATCTACAGCTGAGGTGGGAGACTCTGTCCATAGGACAACAATCAGTCATATATTATACAAATCTGGCCTTTATGGAGGAGTGGCAAGAAGAAAGCCATTTCTTAAAGATATCCATAAAAAGTGTCATTTAAAGTTTGCCACAAGCCACCTGGGAGACACACCAAACATGTGGAAGAAGGTGCTCTGGTCAGATGAAACCAAAATTGAACTTTTTGGCAACAATGCAAAACGTTATGTTTGGCGTAAAAGCAACACAGCCCATCACCCTGAACACACCATCCCCACTGTCAAACATGGTGGTGGCAGCATCATGGGTTGGGCCTGCTTTTCTTCAGCAGGGACAGGGAAGACGGTTAAAATTGATGGGAAGATGGATGGAGCCAAATACAGGACCATTCTGGAAGAACCTGATGGAGTCTGCAAAAGACCTGAGACTGGGATGGAGATTTGTCTTCCAACAAGACAATGATCCAAAACATAAAGCAAAATCTACAATGGAATGGTTCAAAAATAAACATATCCAGGTGTTAGAATGGCCAAGTCAAAGTCCAGACCTGAATCCAATCGAGAATCTGTGGAATGAACTGAAAACTGCTGTTCACAAATGCTATCCATCCAACCTCACTGAGCTCGAGCTGTTTTGCAAGGAGGAATGGGAAAAAAGTTCAGTCTCTCGATGTGCAGAACTGATAGAGACATACCCCAAGCGACTTACAGCTATAATCGCAGAAAAAGGTGGCGCTACAAAGTATTAACTTAAGGGGGCTGAATAATTTTGCACGCCCAATTTCAGTTTTTGATTTGTTAAAAAAGTTTGAAATATCCAATAAATGTCGTTCCACTTCATGATTGTGTCCCACTAGTTGTTGATTCTTCACAAAAAAATACAGTTTTATATCTTTGTTTGAAGCCTGAAATGTGGCAAAAGGTTGCAAAGTTCAAGGGGGCCGAATACTTTCGCAAGGCACTGTAACTAGCTACCAGCACAAGCATGCAGTTTTCGTCAGCAGAATGGCTAACGCTGCCGAAAATGTTGTGGACTTTTTGTTGAAGAACCACTTTCGTTCTCTGGGGTACACTGAAAAGGTGCGAATTAAAACAAAGGGTCGACCTCTGCCTGAGAACAGTTTCATGAAGAAGGATGAAAAGGTGAGGGCGTTCAATACCAATTCGTATCAAAAGTGCAGCAGATTAACAGAGAGGGAGCCTTCCATCAAGCCACCTGTATTGCTGACCTTGCCTGCTTTTTGGAAAGTCAGAGCCTTGTGCGAAAGGGGGTACAGTGACCTGAAGAAAATCAATCAAATGTATTTATAAAGCCCTTTTTACATCAGCCGATGTCACAAAGAGCTATACAGAAACCCAGCCTAAAACTCCAAACAGCAAGCAATGCAGATGTAGAAGCACGGGGGCTAGGAAAAACTTCCTAGAAAGGCAGGAACCTAGGAAGAAACCTAGAGAGGAACCAGGCTCTGAGGGGTGGCCAGTCCTCTTCTGGCTGTGCCGGGTGGAGATTATAACAGTACATAGCCAAGATGTTCAAACTTTCATAGATGACCAGCAGGGTCAAATAAAATCACAGTGGTTGTAGAGGGTGCAATGAGGTCATCGCCTCAGAAGTAAATGTCAGTTGGCTTTTCATAGCAGAGCATTCAGAGTTGGAGACAGCAGGTGCGGTAGAGAGAGAGTCGAAAACAGCACATCCGGGACAAGTTGGCATGTCCGGTGAACAGGTCAGGGTTCCATAGACACAGGCAGAACAGTTGAAACTGGAGCAGCAGCATGACCAGGTGGAACCGGGAACAGCAAGGAGTCATCAGGCCAGGTAGTCCTGAGGTATGGTCCTTGGGCTCAGGTCCTCTGAGAGAAGAAAAAGAGAGAATTAGAGGGAGCATACTTAAATTCAGGGCTTGGGTATTTTCTGTATACCTGGAAGCTACTTTCTTATGACAAATGTTTTTTTTTTTTTTACAGGTGCGACTGCATCTAGGGTATTACGCAAGGTTTAATGAAGTTCCTCAGTTAGGTGGTTAACCGATTGTTGTACTCCGATATCCTTGGGTAGGTGGAGGGACTCTGGAAGGGCATCTAGAAATCTTTGGGTTGTCCGAGAATTTATAGCACTGCTTTTGATGATCCTTGGTTGGGGTCTGAGCACGTTATTTGTTGCAATTGCAAACGTAATAAAATGGTGGTCCGATAGTCCAGGATTATGAGGAAAAATATTAAGATCCACAATATTTATTCCACAGGACAAAACTATGTCCAGATTATGACTGTGGCAGTGAGTAGGTCCGGAGACATGTTGGACAAAACCCACTTAGTCGATGATGGCTCCGAAAGCCTTTTGGAGTGGGTCTGTGAATATTAAAGTCACCAAAAATGTGAATAATTTCTGCCATGACTACAAGGTCCGATAGGAATTCAGGGAACACTGTATATGGCCCAGGAGGCCTGTAAACAGTAGCTATAAAAAGTGATTGAATAGGCTGCATCGATTTCATGACTAGAAGCTCAATTTTTGTAAATAGAAATTTGTTATAGTAAATGTTAGCAACACCTCTGCCTTTGCGGGATGCGCAGGGGATATGGTCACAAGTGTAACCAGGAGGAGAGGCCTCATTTAACACAGTAAATGAAATCAGGCTTAAGCCATGTTTCAGTCAGGCCAATCGCATCAAGATTATGATCAGTTCATTGACTATAATTGCCTTGGAAGTGAGGGATCTAAAAATTAAGTAGCCCTATTTTGAGATATCACAATCTCTTTCAATAATGACAGGAATGGAGGTCTTTATTCCAGTGAAATTGCTAAAGCGAACACCGCCATATTTAGTTCTGCCCAACCTAGATTGAGGCACAGACACGGTCGCAATGGGGATATGACTACAGACTGTGCTAGTGGCAGACTCCACTAAACTAACCCTATCTCATCAATCATTCAGCCAAACGCCATAACAAAAGCAGGGAGCATAAACATGCCCACATCAGATTTAAGCTTCTGGGAAAAAGCTGCATCGATTATGTAATGGACGTAGGACTGCGTATTCAAACTGCGCAACACAACGAGAAAGTAAGAAGAAACAGAGACGGTATCAAGCTGCTTATAGACACATTTTTGGGCATTGTTAGGGTTGCGTCAATCGAATCTGGTATCAGGATAAATATGACAATGAGTCACCGATTGTATACTATGTACTTTTTATTAGCTCAGCAATAAGTGGTAAATGCGATTTTCGTATATACGGGCTCTCTGTCCCACCTCGCAGGGCAAACAGAGAACTGGCCAACACCCTAAAGGTATCTTCTTTAATACTCTGACAGAAGTAGTTCCTGCTTCCGAGCTGGCCTGTCAGAGTAGAGGTCAAGTGTGGTTTAAACTTACTCAACCTATCGTTGATTGTTGGCGCACGAGCTGGTCCCAGCCCCCGGGTGCTCCAGTTGATAGATGTAACTGTTGCTGTGTAGAGTATCTATGCGCTCATACCCTAGATACTGTTATCACATATCTGGTTTCTGTTATTGCTAAGTGTGAGCGTACCAAGTAGTTAGGCGTCACTCTAAAGCGGGAAGGTGGAATAAACGAGTCAGGAGTAGGTTTTTCTGATTGAACACGGTTCTCTATTGAGGGTATTTTGTCAACAAAAAAACATTCTAACATAATCAATGAAAAATCTTCCAAGGAAAAACACACATCTTCTTCTCCAGATAAAACAAGAACACAATAGGATAATCTTTAAACTACAACAAACATAAATCACGGGTTTGTCACCGTCTTAGTGGTTCTTTCAGCACAACTTCTCTCTCTCAGTGGCCATCTTCCAGAGATAGTTTCCCCACTCTCTGCTGGTTCCATTCTCTCTTTTTTATAGGGGAAGGAGAGTATCTCATTAGTACCGTCAGCTGTGCTTAATTGACTGGTTACCTTGTCTCCCATGCTTTGTTGGGCTACTATCCATGAGCCCAGCCTGCCCTCTAGTGGTCCTTCCACGTAAGTCTGTGGTTTGCTACACTACGTTCTGTATGTGTCCCCCTCAACTCATTGCATAGTTCCTGTCTTCATGTTATTCTGTATTTTTCCATCACGAGAAAGGCCCATGGCCCTGAAACTGTTAACGATGTCTCAAGTCAGCTATGTTGCATAACACATACACCCACGCAAGCCAACAGAAAATAATATTCTATCACATATTATATGGTAATGGGCTTTTAATGTGTAACACAGAACCTCACAGCATGCAATAATTGGCTGTTTAGAGAACAGGAAGAGAGGGAAAGTTCCGCTAACAAGAGAAACTACTTGCAGAGGTAATTGCACGTTACGATACTTTACCTGCTTCACATATGGAACTTTCGACTGTATTTTCTGAGATGTCGTAATCCATTCAGAATATGTTGATAGCTTCCATCACATAATACCTTAAGTGTGATTAAAGAGAGAGGTTGACGCGGCACATTTGTATTATGCTCGCTCAAGTAGGCTTTCCACTTTCCTTCTGTATTTATTTAGCAAAGGTGATAGATAACACAATCACTTTGGACAGACAAGCAATAACTCATTACATACATGTTGCAGCAGCCTAGGCTGCACCTAAACAGAGATTGGACATGCTGTATGGGATGATAGTGATGACATGCGAATTAATGTTATTAGGCCTACAGTTGCATAAGCCCTGTGAGTTCTATTGTCTATCAGTGGTTGTGTCTGTGTCTGGGTAGAGGAAATCCCCCTCTTAATCTAGTCTAAATATACACTACTGTTCAGAAATTCAGGGTGACTTAGAAATGTCCTTGTTTTTGAAAGAAGGCCAGCATCCCTGGGTCGCCTCTTCACTGTTGAGTTGAAACCGGTGTTTTGCGGGTACTATTTACTGAATCTGCCAGTTGAGGACTTGAGGCGTCTGTTTCTCAAACTAGACACTCTTATGTACTTGTCCTCTTAATCAGTTGTGCACCGGGGCCTCCCACTCTTTCTATTCTGGTTAGAGCCAGTTTGCGCTGTTCTGTGAAGGGAGTAGTACCCATCACTGTTGAGATCTTCAGTTTCTTGGCAATTTCTTGCATGGAATAGCCTGCATTTCTCAGAACAAGAATAGACTGACGAGTTTCAGGAGAAAGTTATTTGTTTCTAGCCATTTTGAGCCTGTAATCGAACCCACAAATGCTGATGATCCAGATACTCAGCTAGTCTAAAGAAGGCCAGTTGTTTCTTTTTTAATCATTACCACAGTTTTCAGCTGTGCTAACATAGCCTTTTAAAATGATAAACTTAGATTAGCTAACAGAACGTACCATTGGAACACAGGAGTGACGTTTGCTGATAATGGGCCTCTCAATGCCTATGTAGAAATTCCATTATTTATTTTTAATTTTTTTAAATCATCCAGTTCCAGCTACAATAGTCATTTACAATATTAACAATGTCTACACTGTATTTCTGATAAATTTCTGCTATTTCAATCATGTAAATGGCTTTACATTTGTTTTTAAATGTGGCCCGTCTGAGCCTTCTGCAATTTTGTAGCCTAATCCTGTACGGTACTTGGATAGATGTAATGTTCTAGGATATATTGTTATGTCAATTTATCGAACATGCTACAGATATGAAGTTGAGCGGGGCTTACCATCAGTAGGGGTACAGGTAGTATCCTCGAGAAAAGTAAATACGAAAAAGAAAGTGTGAGCTCTCCACACGCAATGGAAGTCCAGGTGTAAAGCATGTACTGCAAACGCCGGATTAATTTATGGAGAGGTACGGTGGTGCTTTTGGATCATTAATTCCTTAACGACCACTCTAAAAAAAACAAGAGGCGAGACGATGGCCGGAGACCGAAGCGGTAGATGTATGAAGCAGTGTATGTTTGCAGCGGGGTTCCTATCTCCAGAAGTTCATGAGGGCGGAACACTGCGAGGACAGGCGTACTCTCCAATCTATTGCCCCTTGCCGTTTTTATGTGTCCGCCCTATTTAGCCTTCATGCCTCCTCCTACCCCCTCCACCCCCACCCCCCTGTTTCAAACACCTAAGATAAACCCCCTCCACTCTCTCGAAGAGAAACACATTATGCACAATATGTTTCAGACTAATAATGAGTTGAAACTTTCTAATATTATTTTTTAAATTGCATTTCGACCTGTAATTTGTCTGAAATATGTAATACAACATTGCTACCCTGCTAATTATTCAGATACATTTTTAATGCCAAACCTTTTAGTGCGTTCTGTTTTAAAAGCATGAGCGCGTTTATTATGTGTTGACTGCATCTGGTTGACACTCCACCCCACATAGCCTAAATTGTCCATTCAATATGTATTTTTTGACTGATGTGCGCGGAGCTGCATGAATACAGAAAAATGTAAATTTCTTTAAAAAACAAGGCCATTTCTAAGTGGCCCTAAGTATAAGGTTGCTGCAGTTTGTCATGGTTTTTAAAAGCATGTGACCTGATTAGGAAAAAAAATGGTCCCATCATAACCCATGAAACCTTTTTACCATGTATTAATCACTGTCATACCTTATAGGGTCCAGAGTTTTCCTGGTTAGGTTACCAGATAAGGAAAAACTCTAGGCCCTGGGGGAAAAAAAATTTGACTTTGTGAATTCTGAGATGTCTGAGTTTAACTTCATGGAGAAACTCGTTGCCCAAACCTAAGATGGCGCAGCTGTAATGGAATGTATCTGCTATTTGTTACCTGTCCCCTCCTGTTACCTGATTTAAGAAGTGACTACCATTGTCAACTCCTGACATGAACTGAAGCCACATCTCATTCTCATCCACTGGTACATTGAATGTTTCCTCTCCAAGCACTGTGAGTACCCCTATCAATTTTCTCAGTACTGTATGTAGAGTCACTCACATACGAGCACAATCCCATTATTACACATCAATGATTTTACTCCTGGCTTGGACTAACTCATTAGCTCTTTTGTTTAACTGTGTAGTGTTATTGTTTTTTGTCTTCCTCGTCAAATCCTGTCCTGCCCTCAGTGGAAGAGTTGAGCTATTCTCCAACACTATCCATCCATGATGAGCCGGTCCTGCACTGAAGCCTGTGAACACCTCAACCCCTGTCCTGCACTGAAGTCAAGCCTCTGAACACCTCAACTCATGCCTTATACCGTCTTTCAATCACTGCTGTGATTGTACTATACATTTCTTAATTACATGCTTTAGGTTTGTAAGATTCTGGGTTAAACTTGGAACATTGTTATACTCAGAAGTATAGTATCTAAGGAGTGAAAGAGACTGTTTTTTAAATCCGTGAGATATACCTGCTGGAACGTGTGCTACGGGTGGGTGTTGTTATCGTGACCAGTGAACTGAGATAAGGCGGAGCTTTACCGAGCATAGACTTATAGATGACCTGGAGCCAGTGGGTCTGGCGACGAATATGTAGTGAGGGCCAGCCGACTAGAGCATACAGGTCGCAGTGGTGGGTGGTATCAGGTGATTTGGTAACTAAACGGATGGCACTGTGATAAAGTGCATCCAGTTTGCTGAGTAGAGTGTTGGAAGCTATTTTGTAGATGACATCGCCGAAGTCGAGTATCGGTAGGATAGGGTAATTTTGGCGGCGTGAGTGAAGGAGGCTTTGTTGCGAAATAGAAAGCCGATTCTAGATTTGATTTTTGGATTGGAGATGTTTAATATGTGTCTGGAAGGAGAGTTTACAGTCTAGCCAGACACCTAGGTATTTATAGTTGTCCACATATTCTAGGTCGAAACCAGGGTGGTGATGCTAGTCGGGCGGGCGGGTGCGGGCAGCGAACGGTTGAAAAGCATGCATTTGGTTTTACTAGCGTTTAAGAGCAGTTGGAGACCACGGAAGGAGTGTTGTGTGGCATTGAAGCTTGTTTGGAGGTTAGTTAGCAGTGTCCAAGAAAGGGACAGAAGTATACAGAATGGTGTCGTCTGCGTAGAGGTGGATCAGGGAATCGCCCGCAGCAAGAGTGACCTCATTGATATATATAGAGAAAAGAGTCGGCCCGAGAATTGAACCCTGTGGTACCCCCATAGAGACTGCCAGGGGTCTGGACAACATGCCCTCCGATTTGACACACTGAACTCTGTCTGCAAAGTAGTTGGTGAACCAGGCGAGGCAGTCATTAGAAAAACCAAGGCTATTGAGTCTGCCGATAAGAATACGGTGATTGACAGAGTCGAAAGCCTTGGCCAGGTCGATGAAGAGGGCATATATACTTGTGGTGGTTGAAAAAGTTTTTGTCTGAATTCAGCTGTCTTGACCCTTTGAGCAGAATTAACTTGGTTAAGCTTTCATAAATGTCCATTGAGTTTTTTACTCTGAGAATTAGAACATAACAGGTTAAAAGTGTTTATACAAACAAGCAACGTATAAAAATGATTAAAATCAAATCTGAGATGACTGCATAAAAAAAGCAGGCTATAGGACTATACATGCAAACAATTGTTCTATTTTGCTATTTGCTAACGTGCGCCAAATCGGCGATTTAATGCATTTTGATTGGGTAAGCATTCGAAAAGCAGCGTCAATATTTCCAGCCGTTGGTGGTCAAATTTCTCTAGGATCCGTCATCAGTATTGCAAAATAGTCCTAATGTTAAAGTAAGATTTGAATTGAGAAAGCTGATCCGAGCACAGCATGCTCCAACGATGCACTTAGCGACCATTCTCTCTGCGGGGTGTTTTGGGAAACGGATGTTACATTATTCGGAAAGATGCATCGTTAAAACACTCGTAAAGCTAAATTCCATCACTATCGGCAAAAGAACTACATTTATCTTGAATGAGGTGTCTGAGCCGCGAGTTGAGGACCAATGAAATCAGAATCCCTCCCTTTCACAAAGATTGTCATCATCAACTTCACAGGAAAACAACTAATTTAAATATTTTATTAATCAAATGTGTTAAAATATAGTAATGTTAAAATACATAATCACATCCAAATGTATTTGAAACTTCATGCACAGTAACTTTTGTATGACTTAATACAATTATTTTATCGATAGGAGTGGGGGAAAATATGCTTGTGCATTGATAAGCACACCAAAATAATAAAATAAAGACAGCACTTCTAAAAGCCTATTTCACACTGTAGCCTATTGAATTGGCAAGATAACTTTGCTTTCATTTTGATTTCTGCACTAAATTAAAATTAGGCAGAGACTTCCCCAAGGATTGATGTTTCAGCATTGTCTAAATAAAGAGTTTAGCGTTGGAGTAGCCATGAGCAACATGCACGTGCAGTTACAAACCTGCTAGAGTTAGCGGCAGGCAGATGAGCAATATCCAATGTCATAGTACGGATGAATGAGCTTGAATTGGAAGCGAAGTGAAGCTAGCTTGCTTTAGAAAACTGTGAGTAGATCTAGCTTGCTTCGTAGTATACCCCTCTCGTCCTGCATCTTCTGGTGACCTATTGAAAACAGTACAAGAATGATAGAGCAAATTATGATGTGTGATGTATGCCTTTTTTTGTTTTGATGACAAAACAAAGTAGCCTACACACTTGTGGAAGTTTGTCGCTTTCGGGGTCCAGCTTCAGATCCAACTGACAGGCTTTCGGGGTCCAGCTTCAGATCCAACTGACAGGCTTTCGGGGTACAGCTTCAGGTCCAACTGACAGGCTTTCGGGGTCCAGCTTCAGCTCCAACTGACAGGCTTTCAGGGTCCAGCTTCAGATCCAATTGACAGGCTTTCGGGGTCCAGCTTCAGGTCCAACTGACAGGCTTTCGGGGTCCAGCTTCAGATCCAACTGATAGGCTTTCGGGGTCCAGCTTCAGATCCAACTGACAGGCTTTCGGGGTCCAGCTTCAGATCCAACTGACAGGCTTTCGTGGTCCAGATCCAACTGACAGGCTTTCAGGGTCCAGCTCCAACTGACAGGCTTTCGGGGTCCAGCTCCAACTGACATGCTTTCGGGGTCCAGCTCCAACTGACAGGCTTTCGGGGTCCAGCTCCAACTGACAGGCTTTCGGGGTCCAGCTCCAACTGACAGGCTTTCAGGGTCCAGCTCCAACTGACAGGTTGAATACCATGTGCCTTTTTGTTGTTGTTGACGATTCTATCAGCCAATCAGGGCCTGTATCCACAAATCATCTCAGAAAAGGTCCTAGGAATCCTGTTAAACCTTGTTTTAAGAAGAAGAAGAAGAATTCACCTCAGAGTTGGTTATAGGATGAAGTTAAGACACTGCTCAGACAAACTGAGCCAGGAGTAAAATCAACTCTTAAAAGTTTATATCAGCTGATAATCACGACAGTTTGAGGTAACGCAAAGGAAAGCTAGTGACGCTCAGACATTGTTGCAAATGATGGGGAATAACCAATCGCGATGAGGCATCGCCAGCTGTGAACATTACATCATGCTTCAGACAACTACGGTGAACGTGACTACATCAAATATTGCAATGGTAAAACTTTTGATATAATTTTCACCTGACACGATCACTTTGCCTACTCTTAATTCTTGCCTAATATGATGACATATCTGTGATAATGCCTTAAATCATCTTTACTTGACAGGAAGTAGTGAAGCTGTGTGTAATGTAATGTTAACCCTTTTTTTACCAAGTATTCTAAAATCCATTTAATCAAAGTGAGGGTATCAGATTTACAGAAAATGTAAAGTGTTACCATAGTGAGACGTTTTTCTACGTGATCATGTATTGTTTTGTGCAATAAAAGTACTGTACTTTACGTTGAGTGTATGACCATTTTGTTGAAATTGGCATGTTTTAACATCAGACCCGGCTCTGCCAGCTGAATTTATGAACCCACCACTTATTGTATATAGGAGAGGTCGCAATTTACGTGACAGATTGGTCCATGCCAACTGCCAGCCACAATAGAAAATGAGCCAGGTTATTTTACTCCCTCTTCTGTATGGTAGTTATAAATGCAGAGGTTGCACCCAGTGCAACAATATGAAGTTTGAATATTTCTGCCATCCACGTACAAAAAAACGGGTCCAAATAAATGACATTATTACGCGCACCACCACCCATGTTATCTATAATTAAATGTCCATGTGGGCTGTGTTATGTAGGTAAAACCTCTCGTTCTCTCAAAGAGAATTAGTGAACGTAAAAGTTCTATCAGGAGTAACAACCTGTATTATCCAGTCGCAGTACATTTTAATGACATTTCTACCCTTTTAGATTTTGTGGCATAGAGAAAGTCAAGATATACGGGAGGTGATATAAATAATACTCTGAGCAAAAAATAATGTTTTTGGATTTTCACCCTCCAGACATTATTCCCTAAAGGTCTTAATAATGAAATGCCCATGTATGTGGTTTTAAATGTGAACTTGATAGGTCATGTACTCATTGTGGTTTTAGTATTGTTTAATACGTTATGTACACACTTTATAATACTTATGAAATGCACATTGTTATATTTGGTAACACTTGCTTATTTTCCCTCGACTCCAATACCCATTCGATGCATTGGTGGAGCAGTGTCTACATAAGGGTGCAGGTTGTAAACACTCAAAAAATCTCTGATGAAGGCCTTGAGGCCGATACTTAAAGCTTAAATAAGAAGCAGTGATACTAGCAGGAGCAGTGTGCGGGTTTCTTCTATTTTTTAAATAATTTTTTTATCTTGAAATTAAATACAAAATGTAATCTGTGCTGACTGACTTTGTTTTTGTACCATTGAGTCAAGATATTTATAACAAACTCAAATGGCTGTATATTATTATGTACTTGACTCAGTGTTGAGAGACGGGCTTGGCTGTGGTTAGCATTTTATTATAGCATGTCATGTTTGTGTGTACAGCAAATAGGTTATGTAAACCTTTATGCTTTTCTGTGCAATCTTTGTTGTAAGTCTACAGTCCATGGTGGACTGAACAACCTCAGCTTTGGTGGTCATCACCGAGACAGAGGTTCCAGTCAGGGATCCAGTCTGCAGCCCAGACCCTTCTTTTCACATTCTCAGTGCAGGGATGAAGCAGGACCTGGGGCTGATAGAAATAGACCCTCCTGTTCCTATGATACAAACACCACAGTATCCATGATGAACAGACCAGGTCAACCTGGGCTGCAGCCTTCACAGAGAGTTGTGGGAGATTCCCCTGGTGGTAGTCTATCAGGAAGTCTGTCTTCTCCTTCAGGGTCTCGTCTAATGCCTGGTGACTGGGTTCATAGAAGACCTGGGTCTAGCCTTCCTCAGTTACCTCATGGTTACCCCACCAATACAGACATGGTCAGGATGGGCATTCACCACAAGGGGTACCTAGCCTATAACACAGCACACAATACCAACAACACCCAAACAATGGCTAGAGGTCAAGGAGGGAGCTCAAGGACTAACCACATTGGTGGTATCTCCTGCTTCTACTTCCTGGGGTGTCATTGGGTCACAACGTGGGAGGCCGAGCATTAGGATGGACGCTGACAAGCCGTACGCATGGAAAGCGCATCGCTGAGACAAACTATGTGAAGAAGCACTCCGTTCACACCAAGGAGAGGCCCTTCAAGTGTAAACTATATGACAAGCGCTTCTCTTTCCTGAGTAACCTTATCAGACATAGGAGTGTCCACAATGGGGAGAAATCTTAGAAGTGTGGTTTTAGATGTACACTTGGGATATCTGGGAACCATTCTTTAGCGCTGACATATTAGTTATCATGTGAAGTGTCTTGAGGTAAGAGGGCAATTAACCACATACCCCTCATTAACTCTTTGTTAACTTATCATTTGAAACAGGCTTGAGTAAATACCTGTTTTTAGAGAGACAGTAAACCTGGGCTAGAACAAGTTAAATATTTACCTTACTGTTATGTTCTACTCTCGCCGACACACTGTTCTTTTGTAAAGAAGTCTGTTCTCAGCTTGAAAGATATTGTTCATCAGGTTTGGTGGGTTACTTTCTGTGTAATCTGTTAGTTACTTGTCCAAATTTGTATTCAGTAATGTAGCTTTTGGATTATGTGGTGGATATTATAAAATCAGGATTTGCTGGATTCCAAGTCAAAGTAAGATTCTTTATTTTTCTGAGCTCAGGAGAATAACAGAGTTACACAGCACAGTCAGTCCGAATTAGGAAGCATTGGGTGATAAGCACATATCTTAATAGATTCCTGTTCTTGGGCAGGACTTTCAGTTCTCCTTTTATCTATACGAGGACACAGAAGCAAGCTGGTTTGTAACACAGAACTATAATCAGAACAGGAGATTATAATATGACAGTTTTACAAGGTTAGTCAAATACTCAGTTATGTGGACACAACTAATTAATATTTCCCATTACAATTATCCAAACTCAGTAACGTAATATGATTACTTTGGTACTTTTGGATTACTTTCCCCTTAACAGGCATTAGAAGAAGACAAAATGGATCAATCAAACGCGTTTGGTGTCATCAGTGGTCTCTGACTTGTGGTCAGAATCACTCAGATGGAACAAACTTAAACTTGCACCTGTGTTCAATGAGAAAACAGAATGAATTCAACCACACATTTGTTTCATTACAAAAACTCTATGGTGAAGTCACAAAAAATATTGCATGTAACAGTTACATGACCTACAGCATGGTCAAGCAAGGTAATTTTTCCGACATTTTTGGACTGATAAACAACTATTGATATAGGACCGCAGTGAGTTACCGCAAGTCGCAAAGAAAACAGGAGCAGCCTCCATTATTCCAGCACCATTTCAACATCATCTTATCACCTATGCTTAGTCTAATACAGTGACAACTAAACAATACCAACAACAATTTATGAATACACGCCACTTCACCATCCATGAATACACGCCACTAAATGCGTGTGTTCGTGAGTACATGTAATTAGTTACTCCCCAACACTGCTGAACATAGGAGATTTCATGTATAATTTCATAAACTGTGCCGTATTTCAAAGAACAGCGCCCAAACCTTTCATTTAACCACACCCTTTGAGCTATGACGCCAACCAATGAGACATTTTATTTTCCGTGTAAACGGAAGAACAATTTACACGTTTGGGTTTTAATTTATCTAGTCGTTTATTAACACCCTAGATATCAAAATGAATCTTAACTGCACATAATCACATACTTACATCAGGTAGTATTTCATTCTCGTTGTAGACAGGACTTGGTTGATATTTTATAGTTAACGCTAACAATGGCTAACTGTATGTTTTTTCACACTCAAATAGCCTCCATCATGGAGATGCTAGCAAATGCAGCCGTGGCAGATATCTGTAAACTCGTAGACGACGACTATGCAGTGTTTCGTTTGGAAATAACTAAAAGCAAAAAAGAAAACAGAGCAATGCGGAGGAAACTACAGCAACTAGAACTGAAGGTGGCACGGGAGCGCTCCGAGAGGACAACGAGAAAGCGCGTCCTCGACAGTCGTCCCAGTAGTGTCAAGATCCTCGACCGATACAGAGGAATGTCAAGAGGTACATTTTCCAGAATGTCGAGTTTATTTTTTACAGAGACAGTGCACATTAATCATCGTTTCAGTAAAAGTGCCGGTTTTGGTCAGACGGCTAATTATAATACAGATACGAAATTAGCAATGAGCACATGCAAAGCAACACAGGACAAGCCACACGTAGCACAAAAAGCAACAAAACACAATAAATAAAAGCAACAAACAGTGTTTACACACCTCACAAGCTACAGACAAAAGATAATATGGAAAGCGGCAATACACAGCCAGGGATTGTGTTCACAAGTCTTATTGTCTTTAGCCATGTCTCTATGTTTTTGTGATGGTGCAGTTATTCGTTTCTGATGGCAGTAGGTTCCAGACATGGGAAGGTCTCACAGAGAAAGCAGTTTGACTAAAGGTGCTTTTCCTTAAGGGAACTAACTATACTGTCACTTCTCATGGGAGACCTTGTGGCTGCTACCATGGGTTTGGGTTTTCTGTTTCACAAAAGTACTAAGTTGAGGGGGGGCCAGGTGTGTTGGTGTGTTGCACAAGCGTTTCTCAGATCTGAGGATGTAACAGGGATGATGTCTATCAAGCACTTTGAGAGCCTGTTTGTAGACAGACTGAATGGGTTTTTAATGTTGTACAGCAAGCTTGGGCCCAACTTGTCAAGCAGTATGTTAAGTAGGGGAGTAGCATAACATTGAAGTACAGTTTTGCTGCCTCTGTAGTGAAATAATTTCTAATGTATTGGAAATTAGCTAGGTTCCACTGCGCATGTGTTTAGATATCTTGCCCAGAATCAATGGTGGAAAAATTACTCAATTGTCATACTTGAGTAAAAGTAAAGATACCTCGATAGAAAAGTATTCAAATTGAAGTGTAAGTCACTCAGTAAAATACAGCTTGAGCAAAAGTCTAAAAGTATCTGTTTTTTAAAATACAAAATGCATCATACCGGCTGTGTTTGAAATCTTGATTGCTGACAGTCCCAAAATGTTTTGCATATATCAACAATGGACTAATGAAACAAATACCAAAATATAGTTTTGGTTGGAGTTTTCCATGAAGTACAGTAATGGAAAAAGGTACTCAATATTCATACTTAAATACTATACATGAAATTCCTTATATTAAGCAAACCAGAGAGCATGATTTGTATTTTTTTTACAGACAGATAGGGCAAACTACAACACTCAGACATAATTTACAAACTCAGTATTTGGGTTTAGTGAGTCCGCCAGATCAGAAGCAGTAGGAATGACATTGCGTTATATTGATAGGTGCGTGAATTGTACCATAATTCTGTCTGCCTGAGTATTTTTACTTAAGTACTTCACACCACTGCCCAGAATTGGTTCTTGGTCAGTTTTTGGATAGTGTGCCATACTTCCCCTAATTACTTAGCTATCTTGAAAAACATTTTTATTTTACCAGGCAGGTCAATGAAGAACAAATTATTCTTGTATACACAATATCATATTCTAACCAGATTCTTGATTTACTTAATTTCCTATTGTCATACTCAATTAAAATAATGTGATGCATGGAACATGATATGCTATTGATTGATTGATGAGAATTATTACCTGATATCCAGAGCCGGATTACCGAACGGGCATGCACAAGCTCTATTTTCATGTAATCTGACCAAAGCACCGGTTCCAATCCAAGTGCCAGTGCCATTTAGCAAACTCCAGGCATTTACATATGTTGGATGACATGAAAATAGAGCTCTTTGGCCAGGCACACCAGTGGTGGGCTTGGTGTTGAAATGAGGATGCATGAGCAGAAAATAACCCCATACCTACTGTAATATATGGTGGTGGGTCTTTGATGTTATGGGTTAGTTTTGCTTCCACTGGTCCTGGGGCCCTTGTTAAGGTCAATGGCATCATGAACTTTACCCATAACCAGGAATTTTTTGCCAAAAACCTGGTTGCCTCGAATATGGCCGCAAGTGAATCTTCCAGCAAGACTATAACCCAAAGAACACATCAAAATCCACAAAGAAATCACAAAGAATTATAAAATCAACATTTTCCATCACAGTCTCCGGACTTGAAACCCATTGAAAACCTTTGGTTTGAATTTAAGTTGGCAGTCCATAAGCGCAGACAAAGGATATCAAGGATCTGGAAGTATTCTGTATGGAGGAATGGTCTATGATCCCTCTCAATGTGTTCTCCAATTCATAAAACATTTTAGAAAAAGGCTATGCGCCGTTATCCTCGCAAGGTAGAGTATTGAAAGGAATTGAAAACGGGTGTACATTTTGTTATGACTTGTTAAACAAAACCTCTCTCTGAGCAATTGTAAGAAAATTATATAATTTCCCCATTTTTTTAAATTGCTCAGTATTTATCAAGGGTGTTAATAATTTCGGACCCCACTGTAGGTGCCCCAGGGCCCCAGATGTGCTAGTCCAGCCCTGCTTACATCCTTGCCAATTGTAGACAGTGTCAATAGTGTACAATATATCATTGAGCATTGACAGTAGCTAACTTAACCACCCCTTTCCCCCCAATCACTCTCTTAGATGGAGGACATCTCACTGGAGGCTACAGGAGCTTTGTGAAGCCAGCAGAACATGTCTTGTGGAGAGATGACCAACCCATAGCTGTAGATGAGGAGAGTGGAACCTCAACCCAGCATGTTATTGTGATAGAGGTTAGTGTCATAGTAACATAAAAATTACACTACATCAAATGTGGCCTGTTTATTTCAGAAAGGCTCCCCTCAGCTATTCACTTGCTTACATGTACATTCTTATTTATCTGCCAAAGGGGAGCTTATGACGACAACATGAGGCAGTTGAATTAACCAACTCATGTACTGATAATAACCTCCTTTCTTCTTGTCAGTCTGCAGATGCAAAGGCTGCAGGTTATGGAGGATCATCTCTGGTCAAGCAGGAGAGGACTGAAGGAGAGGAGGACCCACGACACAGCAGAGACATCCAGACTGGAGAAGAGGCTGGCGTAGTGCCCCCTGTAGCCACAAAGATAATCGCCACCTCACCCCAGCCCATTACTCGATGCAGCATCACAGAGTTCAGTGGAAAACCAAACGCCGTCCTCAAGTCAGAGACAGACACAGAGACTTTAACACACAGGCTTTTACACACAGGATCTGACCACAGCTTAGACACAGAGAGACTGCAGCTGGGACCACTGGGCTGTCCTCCTGCTCCCGGCTCAGAGTATTTACTTCATGGTAATCCAAACCCAAGGACAGTTCATTCCCATCGGGACGCAGGTGACGTGTTAGAGACTGGCAATGATCCGTCTTGTTCTTACACTATAGAGATGGACCCTGGCAACATGCCCTTGGGTTTAGAGAGACAGACTGATCTGTCTAGAGGGGACTGGAACCAGTACAGTAGTAGTGTGTACTCTGAAGGGTGCCTAGATAAGAAAGGGGAGGTTATAGTCGTAGATGAGGTGACTGTGAAAGTGGAGGGTGACGCTCCTCTGACATGGAATGTAGACGAGACTCACTTAGGAGAAGGACACTCACAAGGCAGAGATTTATTAGATTACAGGGAAAGTTTAGAGACAAATCCATATGTTTCGACCCACTCCCCTTTACACAAGCTCAGGCCTCGCGACCCAGTGTCCATGTCGATGGGGCTTTCCGATCAGGTATTAAACTCAAACAACAGGGCTAGAGCCGAGACTCAGGGAGGGGGAGCCACATCAGGCAATAGTAAAGATAAACCTTTTCTCTGCAAGTTCTGTAACAAAAGCTTCAGCTGCCTCCAGAAGGTGGAGATCCACCAGAGGGTCCACACAGGGGTGAAACCCTTCAGCTGTACCCAGTGTCACATGTGCTTCGCCCAGGCTGGTGACCTGAAGAGGCATCACAGGGTCCACACAGGGGAGAAACCGTTCAGCTGCCACCTGTGCCCGGCCAGTTTCTCACACTCGTCGAACCTGAAGAGACACCTGAAGGTCCACACAGGAGAGAGGCCGTTTGCCTGTACGCACTGTGGGAAGAGGTTCTCAGAGAGGAGATACCTCAGGATACACCAGCAGAAAAAACATTCCACTGTATAGCATAGAAAGTAACCATTCCACTTGATAGCTTCTGATGTTTAGAGCAAACCCAGCATTAAAGACAATATTCATTTTCATTGTTGTCAGCGGAAAAGATCCACAGATGCATGTGGAATAACGAGAGTAAATGATTTCTGATTGTTTAATATTCCTGGGTAGAATATTGCATCCAGACATTGTGTGATATATATTGTGTTTGTACTGTGTAGGCTATTTGATGTTCACAAATGCCTGTTTCATTACTTCCATTCAACTACTTAATTATATTCAAGACTTTTAATGAGAAAATTAATGCAGTTTATCAAGTTCATGCGGATGTTTTGCTGAGACGTGTAGGTGTGGTTTTCATATGGTGTATTTGAAACGTGTTTTATTTAGTTAACACAAAATGGGACTTCATTCTGACCTTCTGACTTTCTTCATTCTGACTTTCATTGAATCTCTTTTTAGTATACATCACATTTGATCTCACCCTTTTCTGCATACACCAGACAGTGCTTTATAACCAATACAGGGACAGAAAGTAGCCTATGAATGGGAGGCTAGGAGCCATTTACAGTGCCTTCAGAAAGTATTCACATCCCTTGACTTTTTCCACATTTTGTTCTGTTACTGCCTGAATTTAAAATATATTTTTTTGTCACTGGCCTACACACAATACCCCATAATGTCAAAGAGGATTTATATTTTTGCGGGAATGTAATAAATGAATGTAATAAAAAATGTAATGTCTTGAGTGAATAATATTCAACCCCTTTGTAATGGCAAGCCTACATAAGTTCAGGAGTAAAAATGTGCATACTGTCACATAATGGGTTGCATGGACTCACTCTGTGCAATAGTCGTCTTTAACATTATTTTTCAATGACTACCTCATCTCTGTATCACACACATACAGATAATATGGTCCCTCAGTCGAGCAGTGAATTTTCAACCAGAAAAAACAGGGAGGTTTTCCAATGCCTCGCAAAGATTGCATATTGGTAGATAACAAAAAAAAAAAGGATAAATAAAAAAGCAGACATTGAATATCCCTTTGAACGTGGTGATGTTATTAATTACACTTTGGATGGTGTATCAATACACTCAGTCACTAAAAATATACATGCATGGATTTCACCATGAGGCCAATAGTGACTTTAAAACAGTTACAGAATTTAATGGCTGTGATAGGAGAAAACCGAGGATGGATGAAAAGCATTGTAGTTACTCCACAATACTAACCTAATTAGAGTGAAAAGAAGGAAGCCTGTACAGAATGCAAATATTCAAACATGCATCCTGTTTGCAACAAGGCACTAAAGTAATACTGCAAAAATGTGTTATGTTTGGGGCAAATCCAATATAACACATTACTGAGTACCACTATCCATATTTTCAAGTATAGTGGTGGCTGCATCATGTTATGGGTAATGCTTGTAATTGTTAAGGACTGGGGAGTTCAGGATTTTAAAAAATAATGGAAGTGAGCCAAGCACAGACAAAATCCTAGAGGAAACCCTGGTTCAGTCTATTTTCCACCAGACACTGGGAGATTTATTCACCTTTCAGCAAGACAATAACCTAAAACAAGGCCAAATCTACACTGGAGTTGCTTACCAAGAAGACAGTGAATGTTCCTGAGTGGACGAGTTACAGTTTTGACTTCAATCTGCTTGAAAATTTATGGCAAGACCTGAAAATGGTTGTCTAGCAATGATCAACAACCAATTTGAGAGAGCTTGATGATTTTGGAAATGAATATTTGGCAAATGTTTCACAATCCAGGTGTGGAAACCTCAAAGACTCGCTGCCAACAGGTGCTTCTAAAAAGTTTTGACTCAAGGGGGTGAATACTTATGTAAATTAGATATTTCTGTATTTCATTTTCAATAAATTAGAGAGCATTTCTTAGAACATGCTTTGACTTTGTCATTATGGGGTATTTTGTGTAGATTGGTGAGAAACATTATTTTTTAACCATTTTGAATTCAGGCTGTAACACAACAGCATGTGGAATAAGTCATGGGGTATAAATACTTTCTGAAGGCACTGTACATATTTTGTGTCCTCCACCAATACGGCGGTCGTGGACATATTTTAGGACTTCCAGAGGACCATCAACCTTTTGAGTTTGCTGACTTTTCATACACTGACCGTGTATTGAGTGAGCGACAGGGAGAATAAGCAAGAGAGAAGGGGGAGAAACTTTACATGACTCACCAAGGGAGTTCTGTTGAATCAGGACACAAGGGCTTTGCATCTGAAAAAAATGCTAGTTAAAAGGATTTTATTTTCTTTACAAGCGTATATTATATTATTAGAAGCAGTACTATATCAATTGGATCGACTTACACTAAGATAATGCAATCATGGGCAGATGAATAGCCACGTGCTTCTACACCTGCATTGCTTGCCGTTTGGGGTTTTATGCTGGGTTTCTGTACAGCACTTTGAGATATCAGCTGATGTAAGAAGGGCTTTATAAATACATTTGATTTGAATAGCATGTCTCTTTGGGAATCCAATCTCAGTGAGACCAGATGCAGAGAAAACACGTTAATGGTCATCAGCACAAGCCTAGCTCTTACCAAGCTGGTTAGTAGGGATCAATACACATTGAAGATCAGGGATTCAAAGTGGGGGGAAAAAAACATTTTACACACAATTTGCCAATCCCTAAGGATTTGGAGGTGTGGTCCTGCTCTCTTCTTTCCCTGGGATGTGTCAGAATCGGTCACTGGAAACTGAGTGGGTGGCCAAACACTGCTTTAGAGGCCATCAGGTCAATGAGTGCGGTTCAATGCACACAATAATACGATTATTGCGGACAATCAGATTAATATAGTTCGATTAAAACGAGAAGAACGATTTCCCTAATAATGCAGTTTACATGGACGCATCTGAAATTAGGCTACCTGATGGCACTCTGATGTACAGAAAATCGGCGATCAAAGTAAACGTTCTACCACAGCGAACTTTATTTTTGGGAGGCATATTTGATTCCGAGTTCGGACATATAACGTTTGTATGTGAAAACTACTTGTAAGACCTATACATTCCGTTGTTTCCGACGCATTTAATTCGCTCTAAAGACGGTGGCTCACTCGGCTGGTGCACATGCGCAGATGAAATACACGGCTGGAACCCAAATTTGAGTAATTTCGAGATCCCAGCGCTGGGTCAATATTGGCCAAAAACAGCATTGGGTTCATTCAACCCAGCGGGTTTGAGTTGTGCATCTAACCCAGCGCCTTGGGTTGAGTGCTTTACCCAACTGCTAGGTAAATTAGACTATTCTGCTGGGTTAAACAACCCAGTGTGTTGGATTGGTCATAAACACAGAACATTAGGTTGGGGGATTGACCCAGCAGCTGGGTAATTATTTATGTAATCCTTATTTTCAGTGTCATCCCAATTATAATGTTGCTTGCATATTTTTTCTGTCTATACCATTTGCACCCCCTCCCTTTCCTACACACACAATCAAGATACAATGTTGAATAATGAATTTGCATTGCCTGCATTTCAGAACATACATCCCAGAATGCCAGAGAATGATCAATGTACAAGAATATATTCATTTTTTAAATAGCACATTGAAACAAAGCACTAGTCTAAATATGTGTTATTTCACAAGATAAGATTTCATAAGATAATATTGATTATTAAAATGTATTTATATTATTTCATGAACCAAACAGTCCAAACATCAGACTAAAGACGAAGCTCAACTGGATGTGCCCCCTCAGATTGCAATGTTTTAAGTGGTGTTAACACAGGTCCATCTATAAGATAGTGCCAGAGCTGATCAATAGATATTCACATGCACTGACACTCTTCAGCTATTTTAGGTGACAGCACACACACACACGCCATGTGGTTTTGCCATACAATAATGGTCTACCTTTGGGTTCGAGTTAAAACATTGTTAGACAAGTATAAAATATTACAAATGAAGATCACTACTAAAGGACATGGACTAGTGACTCTTACTTAAGTAATAACTGCCATCACACACAATTTATTTTGTATACTTTATAGCAATTTATATCAATCAACACCCAATCCCCGTTTGATGCCTACATCTTCCACTCATTTGGGGCTCATAGGTTCATTTACACAACGCTAACCACTGATGCAAGTGGATGAATTACCTGACTGGGCTGATGGAAACATGACATGCCGGTACAATTTTTTAAAATACCTACTGACAATGTTCATTCGACATGGTGGGATCTGTCTGTGTCATTCAAATTAATTATGTGAGAAATGGTAGTGGAAACTCTTCGGCGAGGGTTAATCGGTGGTTGGCATCCAACGTTATGGCCCATTACTGTCACCTACTGTACTAGAGTGTGGGCCAAGGGCAGGGAAAATCCAAATCCTACCTGCCAGCCCTTGTTGCTCTTAAAAAAGACAACTAAATATTTGAGACTATATCTAATGATGTCCTACTCAATGTATTCTTTAAACTAATGTCTTGTATCTCCCTCATACTAGATCTCAGCCTCTCGCTCTCAGCCTTTCCCTCTGATACTGCTCCACGGTCTCTGTTTCCTGGCAATAGTGACACTTTCCTGTTGGATGCTTTCCTATCACATGTAAGGTCTTATTCAACTGGCTGTGTCTCACCCTTAATGTTGTAAATATAGCCTCCTCTCTTCTATCTCTTCCTGCTGTCCTACCCTCCCCGACTTTCCTCTGTACTTGAAATAAATGCCTGCCCTTAGTATCTCTATTCCACTGCTCCTGCCATCTCTGCACCATCACTGTCCATATCAGGCTTTTTGCCTCTGCCTTGCTCATTGAAACTACAACATCAGCATCCCTACTTCTACGCGCTTGTTTAGCCAGTACATCAACTGGCTCATACCCCCTCCACCCCCACATGGGCTGGGACCAAAGTAAATCTTATCTGTATACCCATCTGTAGCACCTCATACAGCAGATCTTGTCTGCTATGTGACTGAAAGGACTGGAGACTCATCAACACTGCACATGAATCAGAGCAAATAACTACTCTGTCTGGCTTGACTTCCTCCACCCACTGCAAGGCCAACAGCTCCGCCTTATATACAGCCAGATAATCTGTAATATGTTTTCTGACTTCCACACCACATACCCGCACTACAAATGCTGACTCAGTGCGTCCTGACCTTGGATCTTTTGAACCATTACTGTAAATGGCCACAAAGTATCCAGATGTCTCTTAAACAAATCAGATGGATCAACGCCCTCCCTATCTTTCTGTAATCTCTCCAACACTTCTAGATCAACTACTTGAGGCGGGAGTAGCCATGGAGGATTTACAGGAATCGCTACCGTTAGACTAAACTCCCTTCCATACAGTCCCATCTCCTTCGCCTGGACATTACACACCCATCCAAAGCTCATGTTCCCAGCATGCCTGTAAAATCCCTTTTGCAGGATGAGACACCCCATGTCCTTGTAGGTTGACCCAATAATGCATTGCCAGCTGCTGTCTCCTAATCTGCAATGGTATATCCCCCCCATCTCCACTGGGGACGTCCGATGTCCCACTACATATTCTGAGTCCTTGGCCCTGTATGACATCTAGCCTTTCCAATGATGTTCTGGCCGCTGAACCATACGCTATACTGCCATAGTCTATTACAGATCGGATCAATGCATCATACATGGTCCTCAATGAGGAATGCCCAGCCCCCTACTCCTTCCCTGTCAGACAGTGCATCACATTTAGCACCTTCTTACACGGAACCCAAACCGTCTGCGCACGTGTGCCATTGTGCGCTATCATGCATAAATGTATTTTGTCCCCCCACACCAAACGCGATCATGACACGCAGGTTAAAATATCAAAACAAACTCTGAACCAATTATATTAATTTGGGGACAGGTAGAAAAACATTCAACATTTATGGTAATTTAGCTAGCTAGCTTGCACTTGCTAGCTAATTTGTCCTATTTAGCTAGCTTGCTGTTGCCAGCTAATTTGTTCTGGGATATAAACATTGAGTTGTTATTTTACCTGAAATGCACAACGTCCTTTACTCCGCCAATTAATCCACACATAAAACAGTCAACCGAATCGTTTCTAGTCATCTCTATTCCTTCCAGGCCTTTTCTTCTCTTGACTTTATATTGCAATTGGCAACTTTCATAAATTTGGTGCATTACCGGCACTGACCTTGTTCGTCTTTCAGTCACCCACGTTGGGTGTAATCAATGAGTAGATGGCACTTGGGTAGCTGCTTCTATAAACCAATGAGGGGATAGGAGAGGCAGGGATCGCAGCGAGATCTGCATCGAAAATAGCACTGTCTTCTACTTTAGCCGTTGGCAATGCAGATGCTCATTGGCGCGTGCGACTAGTGTGGTGCACGCCAGCGTATACACTTTCCCACCACTCTCTCAATGTGTTCTGCCCAGGTCAGTCTAGTGTCAAAGTACACCCCTAGGAACCTGAAGACCCCCACTCTCTCCAAGTTTCTCCCATATATAACCTCAAGCATACCTCATCTCCCACCTTCCTCCTGGTAAAGAACACTGTCTGAGTTCTTTACAGAGAACCTGAATACCCACATTAATGCCCACTGCTCTACCTCATCAATTGCTTCCTGTACTTTCCTGACTATATATGGCACATTTTTTCCACTCTTCCATAAGGCCTCATCATCGGCAAATAACAACCTCCTAAAAATCTGTCTGTACCTGAGTGTAAACATCATTGATCATGATTGAAAACAAGAGGACTAATCACGCTCCCCTGTGGTGTACCTGTTATCCACCAGGTAGCTGCCTGACAGAAACTTTCCTACCCTCACCTAGATAGACCATCCAAACAGGAAATCCTTTGTTATTCCTATTACCCCCATAATGTCAAGCTTGTTTATCAACCCCTCCTTCCACATCATATCATATGCCTTCTCCACATAAAAAAAGACAGCTACAACAGTCTCCTTGTTCACATGAGCCATCCTGACATCTGCTTTTAAGCAGAGTACTGGGTCCATAGTTTCCCTTCCCTTCTTGAACCCACGTATGTGGCGATACGATAGCTTGTTGGCCTCGTTGGGCTTCCGGATTGGTAACACTACTGCCTCCTTCCAACTACCTGGTAGTTTCCCCTCCTCTCACACTGTGTTGTACAACACCAAAACCTTACCCAGTGCCTCATCATTAAGATGGGACAACATAACATAGCACACTTCATCTTTCCCAGGTGAAGTTAACCCAGCCTTACCTACTGCCCTTTTCACCTCTGCTATGGTAAATGGTTCATTCAACGCATCATTTACATCCTCCCTCCTATCCAGCACTCCAGGATGCTCATCTCTCCCTCCTCTGCTAAATTTGCTACGCTAAGTGGAAACTCCTCCCACTACAACTCGGGAACGCATGCAGTTTATTTGGCTACAGATTAAATAAATTATGATGAATTTCACAGGGTGGTGAATGTGCAAGATGCTCCTTTCCAATAAATATCGAGGGTCTTATTCTGGTGACATGATGATTGATTCCTGGCCGCCGATTGACAAAATTATATCGCTCTTATCCATAATAATCTCATGATGTAGATAGCCTACCTCCACTGTATGTGCGAGCTGTGCTAAAACCAGTGGGCACATTTGCTATATAACGCAGCAGTTGTGACAAAACCATCAATAGAGTTGAAAATGTGATGGAAACCCATTTAACTTTTAAACATTTTTATTAGGTACATGGGAATTTAACAGCAAAAGTGATTTGTATGTGCACTCCTTCATCATGCACAGACTTTGATCTGCAAAAAGTCTGTTTGATGGAAACATATCTCCAGCGGGCAAATGCGCTTATTGTTTTGTGCATATTTTGGAATATTCGTAATGAAAATCTGTCGGAAATTGAATGGAAACCTACCTAATGTCTAGGAGTGTGCAGTGATACATAACATATTTTGGAATGCTGTTCCTTTCATTCAAGTTTTACAAATGATATCATCTCATTTCCACATCAATTTTCCTATTCCTATCCATTATTTAAAGTAAAAGAAGGACTTTCTGGTCTCATGTCTTGTAGACTGGTGTTGGGAGGACCACTGGCAGAAGTCGTAAAGTGGGGTCACCCTGTGTATCAGGAGAGACGAATGTTTAGTGAATAACTTGATTGTTTCAGGCAAACGATGAATGAGCATCTGACGCACCACCAGCAAGGTCTTTTCAAACTAGACTTGCACTTCGAAGAGAAGATCTTGGGCCTGCTTCTCTCGGTTGGCGAAGCAAAGTTTTTGGGCCTTGAAGATCGCTACTACTTATGAATACCGAGGTAAAATCAAGTTGGATATTCGCGCTTTCAAACCTCAATAGCTTTTAAGCCATTTGAGCCACAGACTCCAAATACTTGTCATGATGTTGGAAAAATTGCGCACAACATTGCACAGGTCTTATTGTCACGATTTGGACATTGATTCGCTTTCCAAAGCTACTAATCTTGTGGAAATGTGAGCAAAATGTTGTATTCCTAGTTGAATTAGTTAGGGAGCATAAACAAAGTACAAACTTTTGTTTACATTCGAATTTCAATAGCTCCTTGGTCATGTGACCTACTTGACTCAAACAAGGTTCATAGTGTCCACTGACCTTTTGGTATTGCACACCATTTGGTTTGTTCATTTTCATCTCACACGTTTTTACATTCATTTTTCAAACTTTCTCATTTCAATAGCTCCTTGGTCATGGGACCTACTGACTTCAAACAAGGATCAGAATGTCCACTCAGTGGGCCTACACATTGCACACCCTTTGGTTTGTTAATTTTCATCTCACACGTTTTTACATGAACCATAAAGGTAAAGGGCAAAATACAAGAGTCATGTTATAAATTGTCCAAAGCAGGGATGGAGAGTAAGCTAGTGAGGTAGGCTGCAGTGGGTTTGCTGGTCAATACATGTACTGAACATGTAACCACAGCAATGGTGGCCAGAAAATCAATGAATAAATATGGAATATTGACAAATTAAACAGAAATTGTAGACATTTAATCTTTTCCAACATGTCAACAGACCCTTTACTTCAAATAAGTACGAAACATTTCACAGTATTAACTTTCTCTTTATCCCTGGTTGATGTATATTTCAGAGCCTCTTCAGTGTGGATGGGGTATAGCATACATTTTCAACAAAAACAAAAACAGCACTTCCTATTTGTGTTGTTCACTTTTGTCTTCATTCCCAGGCACAGCACATGGAACCACTGTTTGCATGCAAAACATTCAATCTAAAGCAAAACAAAGCCTAACACGTTATAAATAATATCAATGCAGTATGACAAATTAGCCATCCATTGTGTTATATCAAAAAGTGTCTTACATGCCATCACTGTTGTCAAAAGATTATAAACATGTTAAATAAAGTTACTAGTCCGTCTTTGGGCCACATCTAGGTTCTTTATCAGTGGCACACATGAAGCAGTTGTTGGCTTTGTTGAACTCTGAAATCATAGGCATGAACTGAACATATGGCTGTCCCACCCAACCACAGAAAAATAAAGAATTTACATTTACTTTGAATTAAATGTCATTACATACATTTACATTTACATTTAAGTCATTTAGCAGATGCTCTTATCCAGAGCGACTTACATACCAGACATTCTAAGTATATCATCAGCCATTTCTTTTCGAGGTTGCTCCTTGTGTTTTTGTGAAGGTTCTATATCGATTTGGGATGTTGGGGAAATTCTGTGCATCTTCCTTGGCCATCTACACCAAAAAATAAAATAGAGTTTTTGACCTAATTGTCACATAACGTTATTTCCCCTACTTTCCACTTTATGTCCACCCAGTCGTCCTTTCCATGGCAAGATCTTCTCATTTTGAAGTATTCTCTTTTTTTATGTAAACATAATGGAATTATGATTAGTTATAGGCAAATGAATACACAGGCCAAAACTGTATGCTGATTTCCTTATCACTATGATCTAGTAGAGGTCATTTCCTTTATGCCCCATTCTACACACAGCCTAAATGATAGGGACTGAACCATTTACAGGAGAACAATAAAAGTAGCATATAGGATCCAACCCTATACAGAGTGAATAAATGTAGTGTTTTTTTAAGAAAAAATATTAAGTGACAGTTTCATCAGTACATGCTTAAAGAAAGTCATATCACAAAGATCATAGATGACAGTAGCCTCCAACACTCTACTCAACAAATTGGATGCAGTCTATCACAGTGCCATACGATTTGTCACCAAAAGCCCCATATACTACCCACCACTGCGACCTGCACCCTCTTGTTGGCTGGCCCTCGCTTCATATTCGTCGCCAAACCCACTGGCTCCAGGACATCTACAAGTCTCTGCTAGGTAAAGCCTCGTCTTATCTCAGCTCACTGGTCACCATAGCAGCACCCACCCGTACGTAGCACGCTCTCCAGCAGGTATATCTCACTGGTCACCCCCAAAGCCAATTCTTCCTTTGGCCGCCTCTCCTTCCAGTTCTCTGCTGCCAATGACTGGAACGAACTGCAAAAATCACTGAAGCTGGAGACTCATATCTCCCTCACTAGCTTTAAGCACCAGCTGTCAGAGCAGCTCACATATCACTGCACCTGTACATAGCCCATCTGTAAATAGCCCATCCAACTACCTCATCACCATACTGTATTTATTTATTTATCTTGCTCCTTTGCATCCCAGTATCTCTACTTGCACATTCATCTTCTGCACATCTACCATTCCAGTCTTTAATTGCTATGTAATTACTTTGCCACCATGGCCTATTTATTGCCTTACCTCCCTTGTCCTACCTAATTTGCACATACTGTATATAGACTTTTTCTACTGTATTATTGACTGTATGTTTGTTTACTCCATGCGCAACTCTGTGTTGTTGTATGTGTTGAACTGCTTTACTTTATCTTGGCCAGGTCGCAGTTGCAAATGAGAACTTGTTCTCAACTAGCCTACCTGGTTAAATAAAGGTTCAATTAAATTTTAAAAATCAATAAAACAGTGCCCATCAAGTCTGACAATAGAGAATTAATTTTAAGCACCAACGTGTGTTAAAGTGTGTTTGTCAAAATAATATCTGAAAATGTAAGTTGTTGAACATAATGCTTCTATTTGCAATAGCAATTTATGATATGTGCAGTTTATTCCATTTATCAACACTACATGTAGGACGGACGTAAGACATTCCCACATACAGTATACACATACATACAGGCATTTTTCAGCTATGATTTTACCACTCAGAATCCAGAATGGATATGACAGTGGGGCCATCACAGGATGTAATACACCCTTACAACAATCTACTTTTTGATCTTCTTGACTTCTTATCTGGTAAACTGCTACCGTGTGTCAAGAAAAGAGACCCAATTTGGGGTTAGTGTACTCCAGTAAAAAAGGTCTGGTTTAGGTTAAAAACTATTCCCCTGTGTCCCCATAGGGGTTTGAGAGACTATTCAGTGGTAGAATTGAGTTGACACTTTATTGGCCCAAACACCCACAGACCCACTAAGGTTGAGGTTACTCAAGGACAGTAATTAGTAACTATTTATTTTGTTTGCATTGACGCATTGTGTCTTCTGATTGTCCAAGAATAGAATCCAAAGTGTTAGGAAATATTTGTTCCCATAAATACAAAGAAGGATGTCTGTCCTCATACCTCTGGCACTTTAGTCAGACTGCCAGAGCATGTAAAAACTTTATGATGGGGCAGGCAACAGAGTTCCCATTGACTAAGCACTACGGAGACCAATCAGGAGAGAATACATACAGGTCAAGGGTGCCAATTGAAAGTCAAGGGGTGTGTCTATGCCTTTTGGATTACTCTCTCTTTACAGAGAACCCCTGTGGTTCAAGTCAAGATCTACCCTTCCCCTTTCAGTCTGCTCTGTGCATGCCTGAAAGTGACAGAGCCAGCAGCCAAGAGAGTTTTTCACAGTATGTCATAAAAAAAATTATTACACGTATGAATGTATGTAAAATGCTAATATGTATTCGATCCAGTACAGTGGAATAACTATAGTCCACTGACTATATAAGTGTAGTCAGTGGACATTCTGAACCTTGTTTGAAGTTAGTAGGTCACATGACCAAGGAGCTATTGAAATTTGAAAGTTTGCCAAATTAATGTAAAAACGTGTGAGATGAAAATGGACAAACTAAAGGGTGTGCAATGTGTAGGCCCACTGAGTGGACATTCTGAACCTTGTTTGAAGTCAATAGGTCATATGACCAAAGAGTTATTGACATTCAAAAATGTCGACCAAAAAGTGTGGGTTTTTAGTGGTGTATACCTTTTGTGGGTTAGATGGTGGTGCAGTTTATTTTCTCAATTTCCCCTTATTTTTCGTGACAAAATGTGCAATTCACACTCCGACCTGTGAAAGGCAACAATAACCAACACAGCGTCCAGTCTACCGGAAACTCACACGAAGAAGAAGTAAACAGAAAGTGAACAGTGACTAAGAACAATTTCCATTTTAGCGTTTTCATTGTTATTTGGACGTTTAATAACACCCTGGAACTCAATAGGTGACTCATCTAACTGCACAGCACCACATACTTGCAGCGTGTAGTGTTTAATACGCGCTGGAGACTGGACTTGTTTGATAGATGTTTTCTAGGTAACGCTAACAATGGCTAACTGTATGGTTTTTCACACTCAAATGGCCTCCATCATGGAGGTGCTAGCGAATGCAGCTGTAGCAGAGATCTGTAAACTCGTAGACGACGACTATGCAGTGTTTCGTTTGGAAATAACTCAAAGCCAGAAAGAAAACAGGGGATTGCGAAGGAAACTACAGCTACTGGAAATGAAAGTGGCACGGGAGCGCGCAGAGAGGACAATGAGAGAGCGCGTCCTCGCCAGTCGTCCCAGTAGTGTCAAGATCCTCGACCGACACAGAGGAATGGCAAGAGGTACATTTTTGCAGTGTGTTGTGAACATTATTATATTGCACACTGCATTGTTATATTGCAGTGTACATACAGCCTTACCTCCTTTCATGGACCCAAGATCCATGGGTATCAGCCTACTCAGTGGCACACACAAATTACAATTCTGAAGAGTTTGTAGACATATTTGCGTCGAAGTTCTTATTGTGGAACTGTGGGAAATCACCTCATCTTTCAGCCTATCCCATAAGGTGGCGCACAATTGGCCCAGCGTCATCCGGGTTAGAGTTTAGCAATGGTAGGCCGTCATTGTAAATAAGAATTTGTTCTTAACTGACTTGCCTAGTTAAATAAAGGTTAAATAAATATTGTGCCTATTTAATATTCACATTGCAATGTACATCCTTACTTATGGATCTTGGGTCCATAAAATGGGGTATTAAGCTACTCAGTGACACCTACAGAACACAACTGTGAATAGTTTAAACAAATATTAGCATTGTTGAACTTATAACTGTGGGAAATCACCTCATTATACAGCCTATTCCGTACCAAGATCATAGGTATAAGGGTGCACATTGCAAAATGCTTTTCAATACAATAGACTGAATAGCGATGTGATTACCCACAGTTAAACACAATAAGAGCTACGCCGCTAATATTTGTGTAAACGTTTCAGAATTGTAATCTGTGGTTGTCACTGAGTAGGCTGATACCTATGGATCTTGAGTCCATGAAATGGGGTAAGGCTGTACAGTGCATATAAGTACGCCTTCAAAGCAATTATGAAGTCTACATCCACAGTGCGATTAACATATTTTGTTGCGTTAAACTAAATTGTCTTTTGTTGAATTTATAATACATTCCAACCTTGTTTAGAATGATCTAGTCCAATTGTGGCATGATTCCACTATTTATATCCTTTTGCATCAATGGGGAACTTTCAGTTTGAAGGCGAACAATCACTATTGTTGCTCATGCTAATGTTGTTCATGACACACACACATTTTTCAGAAGGCCAAGGCTGTGCAGCCTGTCGCCATTCATATATAGCGCACTGCCTCTTCCCTGTTCCCTTCTGCATGTGTTACCTAGAATTGGGTCTTGGTCACTTTTTGGATAGTATGCAATAAATCCCCTGATTACTTAACTATCTTGCAAAGACAATATATCATATTCTAACCAGATTCTTGATTACTGCATTTCCTATTATTTCCTCAATGAAAACAATGTGATGCAAGTAACAATACATTGATCAATACAAAGCATATAAAAAAGTTATGAAAAGTGTTACCTTGCCAATTCGAGACAGTATCAATAGAGAACAATATATTGTTGATCATTGACAGTTCCTAACCTAACCACCGCTTTTCCCCCCCAATCACTTTCTCTCAGGTGAAGGACATGTCACTGGAGGCTACAGGAGCTCTGTGAAGCCAGCAGGACACAATACATGGAGAGATGACCAACCAATCACTGTTGATGAGGGGAGTGGAACCTCAACCCAGCACGTTATCATGCTAGAGGTTCGTGTAATAGTGGTGCATTAAAAATTACGGTTAATTTGACTAACATTTGGCAAGTTTATTTCATAAAGGCTCCCCTTAGCTATTCACTTGCTTACATGTACATCCTTATTTATCTGCCATAGGGGAGCTTGTGAGACTTCCCTATGACATTGTTACTCAATGCAACCCATGTACCGGTAATAACCTCCTCTCTTCTTGTGTCAGTCTGCAGAGGCTGCAGGTCCTGGAGTCAAGCAGGAGAGGTCTGAAGGAGAGGAGGACACACAGCACAGCAGAGACATCCAGGCTGGAGCGCCCCCTGTAAGCACAGAGGAACCCACCACTGTCCCAGCACAGCCCAAAACCCGACGCAGCATCACGGAGGTCAGTGGAACGCAGAACGCCGTCCTCAAGTCAGAGATCGACACCAAGACTTTAACTGTGACACACAGGCTCTTACACACAGGTTCTGACCACATATCAGACCCAGAGAGACTTGGGCTGGGGAGACTGGGCTGTCCTCCTGCTCCCGGTTCTGACTACTTACCGGTATTTCACCAGAGGATGGTTCATTGCCGTGGGGATGGTGATGATGACGCGATAGACACTGGTGGTGATGATCCGTCTTGTTCTTACATTACGGAGATGGACCCTGGCAACATGCCCTTGGGTTTAGAGACACAGACTGATCTGTCTAGAGGGGACTGGAACCAGTACAGTAGTAGTGTATACTCTGAAGGGTGCCTAGATGAGAAAGAGGAGGTTATAGTGGTAGATGAGGTGGCTGTGAAAGTAGAGGGCATCATTCCTCCCACATGGAATGCAGATAGTTCCCTAGGAAACAGACACTCACAAGGCAGAGATTTCTTAGATTACAGGGAAAGCTTAGAGACAAATCCAAATGTTGAGACCCACTCCCCTTCACACGCATTCAGGGATCGCGACCCTGTATCCACGTCGATGGGACCTTCCGATTCACACGCCTGCGTCCCTTTTGATCAGGTATTGAACTCAAAGGACCAAAGGGCCAAGGCTCGGGGAGGGGGAGCAACATCAGGCAATAGTAAAGAGAAACGGTTCCTCTGCATGTTCTGTAATAAAGGCTTCAGCTGCTCCCAGAATGTGGAGATCCACCAGAGAGTCCACACGGGTGAGAAACCTTACAGCTGCCCCCAGTGTCACATGCGCTTCGCCCAGTCTGGCAGCCTGAAGCGGCACCAAAGGGTCCACACAGGGGAGAAACCCTACAGCTGCCCCCAGTGTGAGAAGAGGTTCTCTCGCCAACACCTGCTGAAGACGCACTTGAAGGTTCACACGGGAGAGAGGCCGTATGCCTGTACGCACTGTGGGAAGAGGTTCTCAGAGAGGAACTCCCTCCGGATACACCAGCAGAAAAATCATTCCACTCTATAACATAGAAAGTTTGTTTAGATCAAACCCTGCAATAATTATAGACTCAGCGACATGACTTAGATGCACAAAGTAAACAGCGGTAGTGGGTCAATTTCTACAACAACTAAGAGCGTTGATGCACAAGGCTAAACTTGTCTGATGTTTTGGTCCTGCACCTTGTAGCAGCGTGAAGCGAACCCGTGTACATGTGCAGATACTCTTTGTGACTGTGTGAGACCATCACGCTCATCACAATATCTGTGGTTCTGCTCGTGGCAACCACATAACAAGTCTTCCTTTTAAAGACAGCTTAATTTTCATTGTTGTCAGAATAACAGATTTCAGTGTTGAATATTCCTGGGTAGAATATTGCAGTCAGGCATTGTGTGATACACATATAATTACAGTGCCTTCAGAAAGTATTCACACCACTTTACTTTTTCCACATTTTGTTGTGTCACTGGCCTACACACAATACCTCATAATGTGAAAGTGGAATTATGTTTTTAGACATTTTTACAAATGAATAAAAAATTAAAAGCTGAAATGTATTGAGTCAATAAGTATTCAACCCCTTTGTTATGGATAGCCTAAATACGTTCAGTAGTAAAAATGTGTCACATAAGTTGCATAGTCTTTAACATGATTTTGAATGACTTCCTTGTCTCTGTCACACATACAGATAATTGTCAGGTCCCTCAGTCGAGTAGTGAATTTCAAACACAGATTCAACCACAAAGACCAGGAAGGTTTTCCAATGCCTCACAAAGGAGGGCACATATTGGTAAATGGGTCAAATAAAAATAAAAGCAGGCATTGAATATCCCTTTGAGCATGGTGTATCAATACACCCAGTCACTAAAAATATACAGGCATCCTTCCTCACTCAGTTGCCGGAGAGGAATGAAACAACTCAGCGTCTTCACCATGAGGCCAATGGTGACTTTGAAACAGTTACAGCGTTTAATGGCTATAGGAGAAAACTGAGGATGGATGAAAGGCATTGTATTAACTCTACAATACTAACCTAATTGACAGAGTGAAAAGAAGGAAGCCTGTACATACAAATATTCCCAAACATGCATCCTGTTTGCAAATAGGCACTAAAATAAAACTGCAAGAAATGTGGCTAAGAAATTAACTTTGTCCTGAATACAAAGCGTTATGTTTGGGGCAAATACAAAACAACCCATAACTGAGTACCACACTACATATTTTCAAGCATGGTGGTGGCTGCATCATGTTATGGGTGTGCTTGTCATCGGCAAGGAATTCGTTTTTTATCATAAAAAGAAACAGAATAGAGCTAAGCAAAGTCAAAATCCTAGAGGAAGACCTGGGTCAGTCTGCAACAGACACTGGGAAATGAATTCACCTTGCAGCAGGACAACAAACTTAAACACAAGGCCAAATATATGCTGGCGTTGCATACCAAGACGACATTGAATGTTCCTGAGTGGCCTAGTTACAGTTTTGACTTCAATCTGCTTGAAAATCGATGGCAAGACTTGAAAATGTTTATCTGTCTAATGATCAACAACCAATTGGACAGAGCATGAAGAGCATGTTTTAAGGATAATGTGAAAATATTGTACAATCCAGGTGTGCAAAGCTCTGTGACATACCCAGAAAGAATCAAAGCTGTAATCTTTGCAAAAGATGATTCTAACATGTTTTGACTCGGGTTGAATACTTATCTTATCAAGATATATTAGTGTTTTTTTTATTTGAAAACATTCCTGAGACACTTTTAATGAGAAAATGAATACAGTTCATCAAGTACATGCAGATTTGTTGTTGACTTGTGTGTGTGGTTTTCATATGGTGTATTTCACTTGTTTCTGTTTAATAAACACAAAATGGGACTTTTCATTCTAAGACTTTCATTGAGACTCTCTTTAGTATATATTACATCTGATCTCACCTTATTCTGCATACACCCACCAGTGCTTTATAACCAATATACACTTACTAAATATACCTACACATACCCACACACTAACAAACACCTACTGTCCACGTCATTATAGTTTAGACAGGTTTGTCTGATGATGACTTTTGACTTATCATAGCTGACTAATTTTTACCCACAACATCATATTTATGTCCACCATGATGGGTTTAACAACAATGAAGTCATTCTGTAACTACAGCAAAGCACTCAAATGTAGTGGCGATAGGTAAACAACCCAGGTTGAAAGTGTATATGTGTGTACGTACCTGAGGGAGTGTA